>NC_050179.1:10936056-11283556 GCF_008315115.2 Sander lucioperca | reverse complement strand
GAGACGATAGATCTCTGTATTGTGTGTCTGGAAAAAAACCTCTGATGACGCAAAAATCGTCATTTTGCGTAATCGGAGGCTTTCTTGGCTAGATGTTATAGACTACAGCCAGCTAGTATCGCATGTTTTCAACCCGCCCATAGGGGGTGGGACTGTCACTACCCGATGCGAGTCGAGTGTCAGCCATCTTGAAGCTAAGCTAACAGGCTCTCTCTTTTCAGCAGCAACCTTCCAATTATATGCATTCAAACTCCCAGACATGTGTACCACCGGGATACATTGGTACAGATCGGAGAATATGCAGGAAACTATTACAGACGGAATACTCTACACACTACGCAAGTTTTGCCCGCTACGGAGACCAGCACCTCAGCCTGCGGTGACGCTTGATGCCGCTAGCCGGGGATGGTGACATTGAAAGCGGTGTGCGAGAAAGCGGAAACGCAGAACAAGGGCAGGAGTTCGAGCTAGGTGGAAAGCTAACGCTAGCCGGCCACTTGTCCCATCCATCCTGCTTGCAAGACTGCTGTGTTTTTGTTTTTGTGGAAACATGGCTGAACAACAGTGTACCGGACTCCGCTATCCAGCTACCAGGCCTCCTAGCCTTCCGAGCAGAGAGAGATGCTGCTCTGTCGCCGGGTAAGACTCGTGGAGGTGGGCTGTGTTAACACGGACTGGTGCTTGTATCCAACTACTGCTCACCGCTGGTGGAGTTTGTGACTGTTAAATGCTGACCATTCTACATTTCCACGCAAATTCATGGCTGTGTTTATACTCGGTGTTTACATCCCACCAAGCGCTAATGCTACCGATGTGTTAGCTGAACTTTACGGAACTATCAGTGAGCTCCAAAGTGCACATTAACCACGCAAATCTCAAGAAAGTTCTTAAATTCTACCGTCACCTCACGGCGAACCTAACTTATAACAATCAGTGCTCTGTTACAAGTCTACTTATGCCCTGTCTTTTGTTGTCTGTCCTGTCCCTTGTCTGTCCTAAATGCTCTACTTTAAGTAGTAATTGCACTTTATGTATAGTCTATAATGTGTGTGCACTAAATGTAGCCTGTCTCGTATTTCATTTTTATATAATGTGTTTTTTATATAATGTCGTTTATACAATGTTTTTATAAAATGTAATTTTTATATATTTTAAATGTGTAACACCACTTGAGCCACGGTGAAACGTTTCGTTTCACTATATGCAGTGCATATGGTTGAAATGACAATAGAGCGCAACAGTCCCGCCCACAGCGGGTTCCGGAAGTAAAAATACAATGCAATTTCTCCATTGACAGTTGCAGTATAAGCCATAAAATCGTAACCGTCGATGGTAGACTTAAAACCAGCTTGCCGACATGACTAAGTGATTGTATATGCTCATATAGACGCCAAAAAATCATGGGGCACTAACCTTGTTTAGAGATAAATGTCTTTTATTCGCGATGTCTTGGATAAGTACTTCATTACCCACAATCCTGAACAATCCCACAATCCCACAGTGATGCCTCTGATTGGTGGAACTCATGCTGGTGATGAGAGGGGGAGGGGGAGCTGCCTGCACGATCCGTCACGAGGATTTACGACACTGCACGAATCACGATCAGTTCCATGCTTCTGACGTTAGCCTCCACCGGGAAGCTAACGTTAGTTTAGCTAACAGCTAATTCAGCTAACCGCTAGCTGACAGCTTGATTCAGTCTAAAATAACGTTAACTCAAACTTAACACTGGATAAAGCCGGCTACATAAGCCGTTATATATGTTAACGGTTATTTTCAAGTTTTATTTTGAGGGTCTTTTAAAGTTATTACATGCTGTCTCAGCTAGCGGTTAGCTGAATTAGCTGTTAGCTAAACTAACGTTAGCTTCCTTTGTTCAGTGGTGCGCGGTGGTTTATGGGATGAGTAGTTCCTTCGCTCTGAGATGACGATATGTACACAGTGTTGTACCTTTGACTTTTTTTTAATTTTCTGTTCGTATTTTCACTCGAAATGATACGTTGTATGTTTATGAGTCACGTCCCATCTGGTTAGCCTAAGGCATGGTCTAAAACTTTTTGTATCCGGATTTTTCCAGACGTCTATGGGAAAAATGAATGGGAATTTTACTTCCGGAACCCAAGGTCTCTCGGACAAGGGGCGGGACTGTTGAGGTCTATAAAACCCACTTGACTTGACTGCATTCTGTAACCGGTAGGCGTGGCTTGGAAGTGGCCTCGTAGGGAAGCGAAACAAGTGCATTCTGGGTGTTGTTGTCTTTAATCCACACGAGCCAAAAATAAATTTTCTGGCTTTTCTTGGTCTAGAAGGCACCAATTTCTAAAATTATTTCACATTTCTACTACATAAATGACCCAATTTAAATACATATTCATCTTTCCAGCAGTGGAATATACCTTTAAGGATGGCTATACAGTCCTAACACTGTCTTTATTTTATGTATTGTGCAGTGGTATAAGCAGGGTCCAAAATTAGCATCATCTACTAGCCAAATGTTGGTAAAATAAGCTAATGGGCCAAGAGAAATCTCAATCATTCCGAATCTTGCAGAGACGGAGAGCGTAGGTATATGTAAGGCGATAACATGGACACAGGCTAATTATTGCTAACTAAAAAGCTAGTTAACATTAGTAATTAAACTTAAACAGCTAATGTAAGTCGAAACTGCCTGCGAGCTTCTCCTGTACTATATGGTAATTCCTCTACTATGCGACAGTGAGTCGCGTGGTTATGACACAATCGTTAGCCTATTTTTATAAAAACGTCTGCTACGGAGCCATAACGTGAGATACAAGATAATGGAGCCTTTTATATATTGTCGTGTTTCTTTAGAAATAAACAATGGACAAAAAAAAGTCTTTAAACGCCTCAGATGTAAAGTTATTCGCTGTCAAAGTGACGTCAAAATGAATGGCAGTCAATGGAATGCTAACATTGGGTGATCGTTTGGTAGCATCAAAATGGCGCCATAGGAGGTTCGAGTTCTGAAGCGAAGCTTACCCCCTTGGTTGGGAAGTTCGGTCTGGACTTGATCCGTTGTGGAGCAACTATGCTCGAACCAGAGCTGTTCGGACCAATCAAATTGTCAGGGCGGGCTTTATACGATGATGGACAGATGATCAACAGTAACGTAATCAACCACGTCACCAAAGAGCGCTTGGGTTGAATATGTTTACAACAAAGATGGTGCCATCGCATCTGTTATAGAAGATATCGACAGCGCATTCATTAAAAATGAGGAACAGAGAACCGCGATCACGTATGTATACACATTGCCACAACCATCTGCACGACACGGAAACTGTCGCCTCTGCCTTTGCTCTGTAGCTTCTGTGACGTCTGTCTCCGTTGCTCTGATTGGTTGTAGGTCTATGTCACTGCCTGATGTGAGTCGAGTGCAGATGTGAGTCGCGCATGCTCAGATTTAAACGGTTTACGGGATAACGTGTCATACCCGATGTTAGTCGAGTGAGACCGGCTGTGGTCGAGTATAGACATGAGTTGGGCATGCTCAGATTTAAACGGTTTACGGCATAACGTGTCATACTGAAATTTGTGAAATCCATAAAATAATAAGGGTTAGGGCTAGCCTCTCCTGGAACCATCACCTTATCGTGGTGGAGAGGTTTGTGTGTCCCTATGAACCTGAGGGCTGTGTTGTCTGGAGCTTTGTGCTCCTGGTAGGGTCTCCCAAGGCAAAGTGGTCTCAGGTGAGGGGCCAGACAAAGAATGGTTCAAAAACCCTATGAGTGACCGAGGAAGAGATGGAGTGACCCTGCCCGGAGGAAGCCCGGGGCCCCCGTCTGGAGCCAGGCCCAGATGGAGGGCTCGTCAGCGAGCGTCTGGTGGCCGGGTTTGCCACGGAGCCCGGCCGGGCACAGCCCGAAAAAGCTACGTGGCATCCATCTCTCCATCCCATGGGCCCACCACCTGTGGGAGGAACCGCTGGGGTCGGGTGCGCTGCCACATGGGTGGCAGTGAAGGTCAGGGGCCTCGACGGACCAGACCCGGGCAGCAGAGGCTGGCTCTGGGGACGTGGAATGTCACCTCTCTGTGGGGGAAGGAGCCGGAACTGGTGCGGGAGGTGGAGCGCTACCGGTTAGATCTGGTGGGGCTTACCTCTACGCACAGTCTCGGGTCTGGAACCATACTCCTGGATAGGGGTTGGACTCTTTTCTTCTCCGGAGTTGCCCAGAGTGTGATGCGCCGGGCGGGTGTGGGGATACTCACAAGCCCCCGGCTGAGCGCCGCTACGTTGGAGTTTACCCCGGTGGACAAGAGGATCGCCTCCCTACGCCTGCGGGTTGTGGGGGGGAAAACTCTGACTGTTGTTTGTGCATATGCACCAAACAAGAGTTCGGAGTATTCGGCCTTCTTGGAGACCTTGAGTGGAGTCCTATATGGGGCTCCAGTAGGGGACTCCATAGTTCTGCTGGGGGACTTCAACGCGCACGTGGGGAATGATGGAGACACATGGAGAGGCGTGATTGGGAGGAACGGCCTCCCTGATCTAAACCAGAGTGGTTGTTTGTTGTTGGACTTCTGTGCTAGTCATGGATTGTCTATAACGAACACCATGTTCGAACATAGGGATGCTCATAAGTGTACTTGGTACCAGAGCACCCTAGGCCAAAGGTCAATGATCGATTTTATAATCGTTTCATCTGATCTGAGGCCGTATGTTTTGGACACTCGGGTGAAGAGAGGGGCAGAGCTGTCAACCGATCACCATCTGGTGGTGAGTTGGGTCAGGGGGTGGGGGAAGATTCTGGACAGACCTGGTAAGCCCAAACGGGTAGTGCGGGTAAATTGGGAACGTCTGGAGGAGGCCCCTGTCCGACAGACTTTCAACTCACACCTCCGGTGGAGCTTTTCGTGCATCCCTGTGGAGGCTGGGGGCATTGAACCGGAGTGGACAATGTTCAAAGTTTCCATTGCTGAAGCTGCGGCGAGGAGCTGTGGTCTTAGGGTCTTAGGTGCCTCAAGGGGCGGTAACCCACGAACACCGTGGTGGACACCGGTGGTCAGGGAAGCCGTCCGACTGAAGAAGGAGTCTTTCCGGGATATGTTATCCCAGAGGACTCCGGAGGCAGTGGCAAGGTACCGAAGGGCTGCAGCCTCTGCCGTGAAAGAGGCAAAGCAGCGGGTGTGGGAGAAGTTCGGAGAAGACATGGAGAAGGACTTTCGGTCGGCACCAAGGTGCTTCTGGAAAACCGTTCGCCACCTCAGGAGGGGGAAGCGGGGAACCATCCAAGCTGTGTACAGTAAGGATGGGACGCTGTTGACCTCAACTGAGGAGGTAAGAGGGCGGTGGAAGGAGCACTTTGAGGAACTCCTAAATCCGACTAATACGCCCTCTATGGTAGAGGCAGAGCTGCAGGATGATGGGGGATTGTCGTCAACTTCCCGGGTGGAAGTTGCTGAGGTAGTTAAACAACTCCACAGTGGCAAAGCCCCAGGGATTGATGAGATCCGTCCAGAAATGCTTAAAGCTCTGGGTGTGGAGGGGTTGTCTTGGTTGACACGCCTCTTCTGTCTGGGACGGTGCCTAAGGAGTGGCAGACCGGGGTGGTGGTTCCCCTTTTCAAAAAGGGGGACCAGAGGGTGTGTGCCAATTATAGGGGTATCACACTTCTCAGCCTCCCTGGTAAAGTCTTCTCCAAGGTGCTGGAAAGGAGGGTTCGGTCGATAGTCGAACCTCAGGTTGAAGAGGAACAATGCGGATTCTGTCCTGGTCGTGGAACAATGGACCAGATCTTTACTCTCGCAAGGATCCTGGAGGGAGCCTGGGAATATGCCCAACCGGTCTACATGTGCTTTGTGGATCTGGAGAAGGCCTATGACCGGGTCCCCCGGGAGATACTGTGGGAGGTGCTGCGGGAGTATGGGGTGAGGAGGTCCCTTCTCAGGGCCATCCAATCTCTGTACAACCAAAGCGAGAGCTGTGTCCGGGTTCTCGGCAGTAAGTCGGACTCATTTCAGGTGAGAGTTGGCCTCCGCCAGGGCTGCGCTTTGTCACCAATCCTGTTTGTAGTATTTATGGACAGGATATCGAGGCGTAGTCGGGGTGGAGAGGGGTTGCAGTTCGGTGGGCTGGGGATCTCATCGCTGCTCTTTGCAGATGATGTGGTCCTGATGGCATCATCGGTCTGTGACCTTCAGCACTCACTGGATCGGTTCGCAGCCGAGTGTGAAGCGGCTGGGATGAGGATCAGCACCTCTAAATCGGAGGCCATGGTTCTCAGCAGGAAACCGATGGAGTGCCTTCTCCAGGTAGGGAATGAGTCCTTACCCCAAGTGAAAGAGTTCAAGTACCTTGGAGTCTTGTTCGCGAGTGAGGGAACAATGGAGCGGGAGATTGGTCGGAGAATCGGCGCAGCGGGTGCGGTATTACATTCAATTTATCGCACCGTTGTGACGAAAAGAGAGCTGAGCCAGAAGGCAAAGCTCTCGATCTACCGGTCAGTTTTCGTTCCTACCCTCACCTATGGTCATGAAGGTTGGGTCATGACCGAAAGAACGAGATCCAGGGTACAAGCGGCTGAACTGCGTCGAAAGGAGCCAGTTGAGGTGGTTCGGGCATCTGGTAAGGATGCCCCCTGGGCGCTTCCCTAGGGAAGTGTTCCAGGCACGTCCAGCTGGGAGGAGGCCTCGGGGAAGACCCAGGACTAGGTGGAGGGATTATATCTCCAACCTGGCCTGGGAACGCCTCGGGATCCCCCAGTCGGAGCTGGTTAATGTGGCTCAGGAAAGGGAAGTTTGGGGTCCCCTGCTGGAGCTGCTACCCCCGCGACCCGAGACCGGATAAGCGGATGAAGATGGATGGATGGATGGATGGAGGGTTAGGGCTAGGGTTTTCTCTTTACATACAATAACAGAAGATGGAAATCATTTCAAAAACGTTTTAGCTATCTATGATTGTTTGATTGCTAACGTTAGCTCAAAACGCCATTCAAGTGACAGCCTTTGTTGTGTTTGATTGCTAACTTGTAGCCTAGTAGAACTTCGTTGTAGGTCCATTTTTACTGTATTGACATTACAGCAGTCTCTCGTTAGCATCTTGTAGGCTACTTGTCGCAAAGTGACGCATGCGCAACTCATATCTGCTCTTGTCGCAGTGACGCATGCGTGACTCACATCTGCACTCGACTCACATCGGGCAGTGACAGCCTATCCAATTGAGTGCAGAGGCATTTTCTTTCCTGGTTCAGTTGAAAAACACCCCATAATCACAGCCCAATGGAGCAGTATCAGACTCATATTCTGACTAGAATCTGAGTATGACGACGTCAGGCTAGGCTTTAACAGGGTTGAAGGATTATTAAAATTATGTGTGGTGCCAAACCCTACTTTCTACACTCCATTCTTGCCATCCTAACATAACACTGTGGCAGAATACTTAGTTCACAACAGACAAAAACCTGTCAGAGAAGGTTGGTTCATGAAGAACAAAGAGAACCTGCGGGTTTTATTTCTTTAGCAGCCTTGCGGATTACTTGGCTAAATTAAACTAATGCTAGCTAGCGAACAAGCTAACGTTACAGTGTGCAGCAAGTGGAAGTAATGGATCGGTTTCAAGTGCCTCCACCACCCAGCTTTCACAAAAGCCAAAAGAGTGGCCCAAGTGGATCAGAAGGTGAAGGTGAAGTCACTAGTGAAAAAACAGCGGGACATGCTGAAGAGCAACAAAGCAAAGCAAAAACAAAGCAGAGGCTACAGCAGCCAATATGGACAGTGTTGGTTTGCAGCAGCGAACCTTTCACAAAGGCAAAGCTGGGCAGCAATGTAAAATGCACTTTAAGAGAAAGTAGACACCCTCAGTCACAGCCACATGGCGACACAAAAGATGTGGTAGAGCGCCATCTCATAGCAAACAGCAGTGTCCAGCCAAAGATGTATTTTGCAACCAACGTCGCAAAAAAGGACACTATGCAAAAGTGTGCATGTCTGGGGCTTTGGAGTGGTCTAAGCCACCTGTAAAGAAGCCATGGAGGAGGACATTGCTTTCTTGGGCTCAGTGGACACAGACAGGAGCGGTGAAACTTGGCTAGCACAAGTGAAGATAGATGACCACAAATCTGAGTTCAGCATAGATACAGGGGCAGATGTAACAGTGATACCAGATTTTGAATATCGAGCATGTGGACAGTTTCCAGGGCTGGAGAAACCAGCTAAAACTCTATGGGGCTAGAAGGAACCGCCTGAGAGGCACATGCTTCCCTCAGTCGAGCATACACTTGGGCTCGATGGTGTTTTTTGCCTCCAACGGCACCTTCCAGGGAGCTAACCCTAACCCTAAACATAACCATTGCCACGCTGCCTGGGAGGAGACGTTGGGGGCAAAAAACACCAAAGACCTACACTTGGACAGTTAGAGGGTGCTAAAAATGTTTTCAAAGCACAATGCAAACTCAGAGTTTTGGCAAATCCCCTTAGCCAAAGAATCTGCACTCCTAACAACATTTATCACACCATCTGGCAGATACTGCTTTAACCACCTGTGTTTTAGCATATCCTCTGCACCAGAGGACTTCCAAAGGAGAATGTCCCAGATCCTGAAGGGCTTAGAGTGAGTATTATGCCAAATGTATGAAATGCTTCAGCTTGTGTACGCTGAGTCACAGATCCTCCATGACACATGCCTGTATACAGTTCTCAAGAGACTCAAGGAAGCAGGAGTCACACTGAAAAGTGAGAAGTGTGAATTCTCAAAAGACTCTGTCGAGTTCCTGGGGCAGATCATCATCGACGGGTCCGGAGACAGAGCAGATCCTTATAAAATGGAAGCTGTCACCAGGATGAAAGAGCCAGCTGATGTGAGTGGAGTCAGACGGTTCCTGGGGATGGTAAATCACCTGGGTAAATAACTCCCACACCTGGCAAAAAAGACACAGCCACTCAGATCTGTTGAGAGCAAGGAACATGTGGACATGGGGAGAGAAACAACACAAGGCATTTGAAAGTATTAAAAAGGATCTGAGTATGCCGCCAGGCCTTGCACTTGGACAGCACCAAAGCCGACACGGTAGTTTCAGCTGACGCATCCTCATATGGACCCATATGGCAGTGTTACTTCAGATGCAGCATGACAACCAACTCAAACCAGTAGCATTAGACCTAAGAGCACTCAGCGCCATTGAGCAAAGATACGCTCAAATATAAAAAGAGGCCTTAGCCATTACATGGGTGTGTGAGGGATTCTCTGATTTCCTTGTTGGGATTCCGTTCCATGTTGAGACTGACCACAAGCCCCTTGTGCCGCTGCTGGGGTCGAAAAACCTGGATGAGTTACCTCCTTGTATTCAAAGACTGAGAATGAGGTTGATGAGGTTCTCATACACAATCTCCCATGTTGCAGGTAAAAACATAGCCACTGCTGATGTCCTGTCGAGAGCACCTGTGGGGGGCATAGGTAACACACAGCAGGAGAGAGAGGTCAATCTGTATATAAATATGGTCATATCAAGCCTCCCAGCAACAGAAAAGAGACTGCAGGAAATCAAGGAGTACCAGGACAAAGATGACATACTGGTGCAAGTGAAAAAGTACTGTACTGATGGGTGGCCAGATAGGTTCACGGTGGATAGGGCTTTCCTACAGTTTGCTGGCGAGCTCACAGTAGAGAATGGACTACTGCTGAAGGGTAGTAGACTAGTGATACCAAAGTCACTACAAACAGACATACATAAACTGGATGTAGGACACAGCAAAGTGCCGCAAGCGTGCCAAAACAATCTGTCTGGTGGCCAGGATTAAGCATACAGCTGAAGAGGTATGTTGAGAACTGTGACACCTGTGCAAAAGAGAGTAAACTTCAAAGAGACATTAATGCCAACAGACTTTTCAGATAGGCCATTGGCTAAGGTTGGTGCTGATCTGTTTGAGTGAAACAGCTGCCAGTATCTGGTAGTAGTGGACTATTTCTCCCACTTTATAGAAATAGCCAAACTCACCTTGACTATAGCAGCAGCAGTAATTGAACACTTCAAATCCATCTTTGCCAGACATGGCATCTGAAATCAGAACCGATAACGGCCCTCAGTTCTCTGCAGATAGTTTCAGACAGCAGCAACACAGGGATTCACGCACATTACATCAAGTCCCCACTTCCCTCAAAGTAATGGAAAAGCACAGTGTGCAGTCAGGACTGTAAAAAGCCTTCTGCAGAAATGAAAGGATCCGTACCTGGCTCTGATGGCTTACCGAGCCAAACCCATGGCCAATGGGCACAGTCCTGCAGAACTGCTGATGGGCTGACACATAAGAACTACTTTTCCTCTTGTACCATCTTCCCTCAATCCAGGATGGCCTGTCATCTCAAAACTGAAAGATGAGGAACACAACAGCAGACAGAAACAGTGGAAAAACTTCAACAGAAGACAGAGAGCTCATGACCTGCCAGAACTGAAACTGGGTGATCATGTCACTGACACAAAGGAAAAGGGGACCGTGAATGCAAGAGCAGATGCACCAAGATCTTACATTGTTGAGACACTTAGGGGAAACCTGTGTTGGAATCACAGCCACCTTGTTTCCACACCAGCTCTTACAGCCACATCAGTAGACTTACCAGACATAACTCATCCATACAGCACAGTTGATCACCATCTAGCTGAGCAGTCTCATTCTCAGCCACAGAGTCTGCGAGATAACTGAAAGACTATGATACTGGACATTGGTTTAGCTGAATAGAAAATTGAGTTAAAATAGTAATCAGCTGAACAGGATAACCATCTAAAGAAAGTCTTTACGTTTATGATAACAAGTTACTGAAAGAAAATATAAAAATGTTACGTAAAACAAAAATTTAAAAAATAGTTATTTGACTGTACAGTACAGTACACAGAAAAGGGGATGTAGTGTTATAAGAGTTGTATTTTAATCGCGATTTTGATCACAATAAAAACGTAATTGAGAAAAACGATTATTTTGCACATTACGTTTTGCAAGTAAACTCTTATTTTAAACTCTTGTGTTCTGAATGAAAAGAAAAAAAAGTTCAACGGGAAAAGTATTAAGGTTAGTTTCAGTTCACTGTGGTTTCACTGTTTTTGAAATAACAAAAAAAATGCAACATCTTTCCAAAATTCAATGAGTAATCGTATTAAATAATCGTGAGTCCAATATTGACCAAAATAATCATGATTATGATTTTTCCCATAATCGATCAGCCCTACACATTAGGGGCTTTTCGACCGGAGGGATTTTTGCAGTTCTTAGAACTAAACGGTCCTCCACTTTTTTCGTCGTGTTCCGACAGGAAAGATTTGGGGATTTTTAAGTTCCTCAGGCCTCAGTAGCGTACTTTTTTAGCTCCTACTTCAGAGCAGGGTCTTTTCCCTTTTCCCTTTTCCTAGGTGTACTTGATTGGTCGAACTTATAAGTCGCGCCCACTGCCAACTCGGAAACTTGCAGACAGAGCAACATCCAACAATGGGACATTTTTAACAATTTTCACCATCTTATTCATCATTAAATTCACTTCTGACAACGTTTTAGGCGAGAAATTAACTGTTTAGATTTCGAATATAGGCAGTCTTGCGCAAATTGATGCCGAATTGACAATTGGCTTCAAAGTTTTCGGAGTTCAGAAGCTCCATCAAGTGAGGCGACAGCCAGCAAGCGCCTGCCCCGGCTTCTAGCTCGTCGCTCAGCCAGTCATGCTCAGACACCTCGCGGTAAGCTGGAGGTCTCTCAGACCGCTCTCGTAAATAAGAGGCTTTTATTTCGCCGTTGACGATTCGTTTGTTTAAATATCAACAACACATGTCCATCATAAGATTAACGGGAACCTGTGGTTAACTGTCTTTTTGGAGTTAAACTCCACAAGCGTGTCCTGCGTCACACACACACACACACACACACACACACACACACACACACACACACACACACACACACACACACACACACACACACAGCGCAGCCGGCAGAGGCGGGGTCTGCTCCGAGTATAATAAAGCCCCGTCTGTGTTGAGCAAAACATTACGTGAATTACTACGTGAATGGACGTGCATTTAATATAGGAAAAGTGCACAAGTATTAGCATCATTTGTTGTTGTTGTATGTGGCGCTAAGGTCTAGTGACGATGCTATAAAGACCGTTGCCGTGCTTGCGTCACTTACTTACCCCTCCTACCAGTCCCTATGGCCACTTGGCCAGTGGGAATGCAAACGGGAAAAAAGATTTTGGGGGAGAGTAGTTCTTAGAACTGCTTAGAGTACTGCTTAGTACTTATCCTCTAAAAAGTACAACTACTATCCAGTCGGAAAGCACCTCTAGTGGACAGATATGGATGGTGTCCTGTAACGGTTGAAGGATTATTAAAGTTATCGAGTAGAACTCAAGATGTGTGGTGCGGAGCTCTCGCCTTCTTATATATCTGACCTGATACAGCGTTGTACTTCTTCCCGGAGTCTGAGGTCATCAGGTCAGCTGTTGTTAGTGGTCCCCCACACTCATTTTAAAACCAGAGGGGATAAATCATTTCAAGGGCTTTTATGGCTGTCTGATTTTATGTACCTGTTTTTCATTGTATTCTTAGTCTTTTATTTATTGTATTTCACTTTTCTATCACAATTGCCACTTATGTTTTCACTTATCCTTTTATTTTCCGGTGGCGAGCATAGACATAAAAATACAGTTATAATTATACAGTCTATGGTGGTGAGGCTAACAATAGACATGTTAGCTCTAATATTAACTTTGAGTACATTAGCAAGGATATATGAAATTACTTTACTGTTTGTCACTGAGCGTTGCCTAACGTTCCACCTGCCGTGAAACAGTGTGCCGGTGGAACACAAGCCACTCTGACGACCGGCACACGTCGGTGTAATGAGCGGCCAGTGCCCCCAGGGGATCGGTTTATGCCGCTGTACCACAGTGGCATGCCATTAGCCACCGGCAAATGCTGCTGTAGTGAACGCTTTCCATGTCAGTGCCCTCTGTGCCCCCCCACTTACAACACGTCTGAGTAGATTTGAATGCACCATAAGTAGGCGCGCTAGTTAACACTACACTTGACAGTAAGTAACGTTAGCCTAGCGTTAGCTAGTAGCTGGATTAAACACAGTTAAAATGCTGACAGCTAATGTTAAACGATGTAAAGTGTGACTGTATTTCACTGTAGAGGATTCCAACACCGGGATGTAACAGTCTGCAGCTTCCATTGTCGGAAAAACAACACAGACGGTGCGTTCACTGAAACTGGTAGCCTAATGGCCCTGACACACCAACCCAATAATCGGCCGTCGGATAGTCTGGCGAGGTCAGTGACTCGAGTCTGTTCGGTGTGTTCCATGCCGTCGTCCATTGGAGGAGCTGTCAGCCTTCATTTTGGCCGACCTGACTTGCTGGGTCGGAGGGCGGGCAGTCAGACTCACTCCACCAATCTGATTGGTTGAGTGCTAACCCAGAAATAACGAGCGAGATGAGTGACGAACGCCTCTCAAAATCTGACGAAAATCTTTTAAACTGACCTTTGTCGATCTGAAATGAAGACAGATTCAGCAACTGTATGGCCTATTTCTCGCTTAAAATGTTTTCAGAAACAAGTTTCAGTGAACTATTTTCGTAAAATACGAGATCGTATTTCGAACAAGATGCCATTACTATTGGCTGGAGAAGCCAGACCCACATGACGCGTTATTTCCGGTTTTCATTTTTTGTATTACGTCTTGTGCGTACGCAGAACGTACGCTCAAGACGGCGTCACTTCGGTGTGTTCCAAGGCACTTTTTGGACCTCGGGGAGCCGACTGATCAGTCTGACTGCCTTTTCTGCCGATGGTCAGCTGTCGGGTTGGTGTGTCAGGGGCTTAAGCTTTGTGGTGCATTCAAAGTTATTGTAAAATACCCTTTTCCCATCTGGTGGTTGTTTTTGTCATTTAACAGCAATTTACTGGTGAAATACGTTAGGGTTATAAGTGATTGTTATTACATTATTAATAGTCTAAATCATTTAATTTAGACCATATGGCCTTACCAAAAACCAGCCTTGCTTAATGTCACTGATGTATGTATCAAATGTAACAAAATGTCGTATTTTGTTTTTTGTTTGATCACCTTAGTACCACATACTTAGTTCATTGGCATGCTCCCCCTCCGTGTGGCCAGTTAAAATGTTAGCAGGTCTCCCATTGGGCAAGATGTGGCAGTAAAATAGTATGGAGTGGTTTATGGAAATGTCAGTGTTTCCATCAATCATAAATGAAATGTAGGCTACTTGGAATCCGCAATTTGGAGAGACAAATGGGAGAGGATCTTTCAATAAAAATCCTCCTCCTGAACAGTCTGTTCTCCTCACTTCTGAAATTACGGCTACGCCCCTGCAGTTGAGTATAGGCTGTTTTGTTAGTTTAATCCCACAGTATTTTCTAAATGAAAACGACTATATTTGAAAGTAAAATAACAATACTGTAGCTGAGTAAGAGGACTATGATAAAAAGATTACACTGCTGTGTTGTTTTACAGCTGGTCTAACAGCTGCAACATCTCCATCTTGCGGTTAAGGTAAGTTTATGTGCGCTCTGCCAGGTAGAGAAATAATAATGTGTCAGGGTGCATGGACAATTAGGCTTATAGCCTACTTGGTGTATAGGTTATGTAATAAAGGAAGAGAGAAGAAACTGTCACTAAAAGCAGGCTCTGTATAAAACAATGACTACGAAGCAGCTCACCCCAGGGAGCTGAAGAAGCTGGAATACCAAAAGAGGCAGTTTCAAGGCTGCAACACTTCCCGTCACGCCAACAAGAACACGAAATGTCCCGGAAGATTTCAGCAAATCAGTTTTTAGACCGAAAACATAGTCATCTGTCTGCATATTAGCATATCACCAAGAAGAGGTCGACAAAGTACCGTGTCGCTCCTGTAAACCACTCTCCGCTTAACTACTTCCGTAAATATCCACCGCCAGCCAATCAGAAGAGGGCACAACCAACGGCTCTGTCACCTGCACGAGCACGTCGCTACGTAGATTATTCTACGAGCGCGCGCATTCGCAGAATATTCTGGGTATTTGCTTCCCGTGACGGCTGGCATG
This sequence comes from Sander lucioperca, assembly GCF_008315115.2. Lineage (NCBI taxonomy): Eukaryota > Metazoa > Chordata > Actinopteri > Perciformes > Percidae > Sander > Sander lucioperca. The sequence goes on along the minus strand of NC_050179.1, from coordinate 11,268,512 downwards.
AAACGAGGAAACTTCCTTCATTGTTCGTCCAGCCTGATATTTTTGAATCAAAGCTTTACAAAAAAAAAACCGAAACAATGCCACTCACACCTCTCGTTTACTGGGCTCAACGCCATGAAGATATTTACCTGCGAGTGGAGCTGACAGACGCCCAGGTGAGCTAACAGAGAGTGATCTATCGGACAGGACCTGCTGGGGTAACGTTAACACAAACTGCCTGCACTCTTTTTTTTTTTTAAAGGAAGTTGCTTTCTGGCCGGCTCGTGCACTATTTTATGCCTCTATGAAATATTGACTTAACCAAATGAAAGGTTCAGGTTCCTGTACATGCCACACCACAGTTGCACTTTGACCAGACGTCCCGAAAAATTCGGGACAGTCCCGAAATCCAAGCAGTTGATCCTGCCCTAATTGTCCCGAAAATTAGAGCAAAGTCTCAAGAGCAGACTCTCGAGTATTTATAGTCTGATAGAACATTAAAAACTGTTCATGGTGATTGAATCGTCCTGCAGCCAGCTCCCGATGGTCCGGGGCACTCTGCCTGCGACCTGCTTCCAAAACGTTTCGAAAGTTTCCCTCGTCTCCAAAATAAAAGCCCCTATCCCCGTCGGGAGACAACGGTCTGCCATCACAGCTGAGGGACACCAGTCTGGGGTTGAAATACTTAAAGGTTAATTACAAAAAATACAACCTTTTTGTCCCCGTTTTATGTTATCGATAAAGAGAGCGCAAGTTGCAGCCATGAGGCCAGGGAAAGTGCACGTGCAGGCAGCCAATAAAAATAATAAATCATTTTGGTGCGGAGTTTTGAAATTCATGTTTCAAACTCAGTTTAGCATTATTGAGCACAGGTTGTAAATAAGAATTCTTAACTCTGTAGGAGGAAGTATAAGCTCATCATCTGCTTCTCTTTTTTTCTTTTGCAGAATATTGATGTCAATGTGAATGACAACGTGCTTCAGTTTAAAGGTGACATACATTTTATTTATCAATGAAAATGTTAATAAGTTCATTATTTGTGACATTTTTTGTGGTATTTTGTGTGCAGCCCAGGGCCATGGTGCAAAAGGACAAAATGAATATGAGTTCAGCTTGGAGTTTCTTTTACCAGTAAAGTCAGAGGTAGGCCATATGTCTCCATTTAAATCAGTCCTAGATCTACTGCTCCTTTCTTTACTTACTTTCGCCTTCTAGTTTTGCCAAGTGTGCTCATTAAATGAGCCTGTGTTCAGGTGAGCCACAAGTCCACGCAGCGTCAGGTGAATATTACAGTGCAGAAAGAGCAGCGAGGCTGGTGGAAAAGACTGACGCTACAGGAGCGCAAACCAGTCTTCCTGGCACCAGACTTTGACCGTTGGCTGGACGAGTCAGATGCTGAGATGGAGATCCGGGAAAAGGTTTAAAAATTTTTACATCAGAGGGACATTTTCACCATGCTACCCTGTTTATTTGACAGGTGTATTAAATAACATACTCTAAAATGCAAAATGTCCAACTGACTAAGATTGTACTATTGATGTAAAAGGCAAATATTAAACACTTGTATATTATATATTTTATTTTTTTAATTTTGAAAAGGAGGAGAAAAGGAACATGCTGAAGGCATCAAGGCATAAAGAGGAAGGTAAATACAAATCTCTCTAGATGCATGTCTGTTTCTCTAAAGACTAACAAAAAGTTCTCAGTGCTTTCAATAGTTTTTTTTGGTGGTAGTTGTTTGTCATTTCTTAATTTAAGCAAGTTGTTGTCGTCAGTTGCCTCAATGTTTTCCTTTTCCTTAAATGTTTCAGGTTTTGTCAGCCTGAAAACAGGATTTTTGTTTGTATATAACCTGGTGCAGTTTCTTGGTTTTTCATGGATCTTTGTCAACATGACCGTGCGGCTCTTTATCTTTGGCCAAGGTAAGGAAATATAAGACTGCTGTGGCTTTAACTTTCCCATTGTTTTTCCTTCTTCCATCAATTTCTTCTCAAAAATCTGGCAAGACGTATCATTTATAACACTACTCTCATTTCAGATTCTCTCTACGACACATTTCACACCATATCAGATGTGATGTTCTTCTGCCAGATCCTGGCAGCAGTAGAGGTCCTCAATGCTGCTTTCGGTGTAGTCCAGACAGGTGTTATTCCAACTTTTATACAGGTATGTGATGCTCATTTGTTTGATGTGCAGGACTTCTTGTAACAGACTATTACATTTCAAGTGTAAATACAAATGTTTGTGGGTTTTGTTCTTTTACTAGGTGGTTGGAAGGAATTTTATCCTCTTCATAATTTTTGGTAGTTTGGGAGAAATGCATAACCAGCCAGTTGTGTTCTTCGTTTTCTACCTGTGGAGCACCATTGAGATTTTTAGGTAAGCATGCATCTGCCTTGCCATTGTTCATGGTGAACAGTCGTGTAATTGGGCTTAGTAAAGTCTGATGATTATTTTCAGTCAAAGTGTCAGCACAATCTTCTGTGTAAAGCCAATATATTACACCAAAAGTTCTCTTAATGAACATAAACATTTACTGAGATATAGAAATGTAAACAATATTGTAAATACACCAAAATAAATGCCAAACATTGGTTGGTTCCAGGTTCGCACATATGAGAATTTTTTGCTTTTCTTGGACCGCTAGCTGCCTGTCCCTGAACACACTGTAAAAAAAATGCAGTCTCTGTAGACAGCCCAGGCTCCACAAACGGCAACAAAAACAAACTGCGCCAACCTGCACCACGAAACATAACAAACAGTCTTCCAGCCAATAGCCGACAAGAAGGATTTGAGGGTGGGGGTTAGTGCGCAGAAGGGAGGGGACGGGATGAGGAGGAGGGAGGGGCGAGATAGCCTCCGTTTTGTTTGACAATACTTTGAACGTCAACAAGAAGTGATGTCACCCAACATCGCTTGGAGCACCTTTAAAGCTATAGTGCGTAGTGTCTGTCGCCCCCATGAGGAATTCTAAGTAATGACAACTCTGTCGGCCCATCCACACAATGCAAGCCTTCAGCGATCGCGCACCACCCCCACTCCTCCACGCAGTTGCTAGTTAACCAATCAAATCAAGGACGACACGGGGGGATTAAAAAAACATGGACTCTTCAGAATAGGGAATTATGTAGTAATTTTTATGTCCTCTTCTGCTCTTGTCCTTTCTCAGCGGTGACGTAAAATGCATCACTCGAGCTGCTGCGCGCGAATGTCGCTGGACTACACCATTTTGTAGACATAGCCATACTGAGAAATACAGAGTTGTGTGGAGCTGATAGGCTTAATTAGCTTTGTAGCAACTCATTTGGCAATGGCTACAATGTTACGGACATTCATTAATATAAAATAGTTGCGCACTATTTAAATTACAGTAAATTAAATATGTTGGGGTTTGGACTGTTGGTCAGACAAAACAAGATGTTTAATGATGTCACCTTGTTCGCTACACAGTTTTTGGATGTTTTATAGATCACACAATCAACAAAATAATAAGCAGATTGATATTGGAAATATTTGTTAGTTGCACGCCCAGAACAAATGGTTAAAACGGTTGCAGTATGGCATATGTGGCATTAACTGCTGCCACAAAAAGCACACTCAGTAAAAGGGCACAATGATGCAAAAATGCAACTCTACTCCGAGCAGCAGCAGCATCACAGACTCAACCTGACTGATGAAGGTTTGGGGTACCAGTTGGTGTTACAAGAATCAGCATAACAGCAGGTCATTTAGGCTACATTGTTATGAAGATGGACTGTTGTTGATGTCAGTTTATTAGCAACACATCTCATTTCTTCCCTAAAACTAACATGATGCTCCAATTTCAGGTATCCATTTTACATGCTGGGCTGTTTAAATACAGAGTGGAAAACTCTCACTTGGCTGCGGTACACAATCTGGATACCACTGTACCCATTAGGTGTTATAGCTGAAGGTGAGCTTGTTTACATCTCTCAGAATTAAAAAATAATTCTTCTTCACATAAAAGTTTAAATGCATTTCCCAATCCCATGTAGCTGTTGCTGTGATACAATCCATTCCCATCTTTGACGAGACCAAACTCTTCAGCATTCCTCTGCCAAAAGCGGTCGGTACCTCCATCAGCTTCTCTTACGTCCTTCACATCTATCTTGTACTCATGTTTTTGGGTAAGTCTCCAGATAAAACATTAACCATATATATCTTTGAGCAAATCTGTTCTAATGTCAGCATTTTGGTTCTGATCTTAATTTTTTGGTTTCCCGCCCCCTCTTTAGGACTTTTTATCAACTTTCGTCATCTTTACAAGCAAAGGAAGAGGCGTTTTTGTACCAAGAGGAAAGCAAATTGAGCAAAAATATTCCTCAGACAACTTTGCTGCCTCCTTATTTCTGGATGAAATGTTTTAAATGATCATGGACCATGCTCCTGTCAAATTAATTCTAGTTTTTCTTATAAAGTTTTTCCACAGCCTGTTTGCTCTCACTGAAATAATTACATCTGTGGTCAAAATGGACATCTTACAGATGATGCAATATTTCGTCATTACATTGATGTCTCATTTACTGGTGATTGATTTCTCTTAAGATGTAAATTCTAAGTATTTTGTAGAGGGGTGAAGAGCTATAATAAGCCATAGAATTTGATATCCTGTGTGGTTTCTTTTTCATTTTAATGTTGGTTGAGATTTTTTTAATGCAGTGGTCTCGCTACTGTTGTCATTTGAGATGATGTGATTTATGTCGGAATGAAGAAAGCGACAACATTCTCAAAATACTGTATTTGTTATCATTCCAGTTTTCTGAACCGTCCCACAAACCTCAGGGAAACTTACACTGGTGACTGCTAAAATATGGATAGCATTTTGTGTCCTTTCTGCTCTATAATTACCTGCTACGCAGTTTGTATTCTTCGCTCAGCTATTTCATTATTTTGACAGCCACATAAACAGGTTTCCTGTAAATGTTACTGGATATTGAATACAAATTTTAATCTGCTCAATTTGTGAAAAAGTCCTACAAAGGAACATGTAAAAACAAAAATATATATATGTACACGCTAACATTTTACAAACACCTCATTATGTACGTTTTGCCATGTGTCAAAGGAGTATAAGTTATCAATCTGACTGATTTAGGTTCTTGAAGCCAAAACCTTTTTTTCTTACAACATTAAACACACACACACACACAGGTGCTGTGTCAAAGTTAGTCCGCATAAGCTGCTACATTTTAGTCCAGTTTTACTAATTCAGACGTGGCTCAGCTGGAGAAGTCAGTGTGCATGGGAGCAATGTTGTGATCAAAAGCAGCATACTGGGAGTCACCAGTGCTGGCCAGTTTGAGTTGCTGTGCAGCGTGGGAGAGCTGGAAAGCAGCATCCGGATGGGCTGAGTCTGGCAACAGGGTGCACTCTCTCTCCAGCAGATCGGCCATTCCCTTCAGGAGCTCCCAGAAACCGAAAGCCAGCGCAGCCTTCCGAAGACGGTTCAGCTCCTGACATTCAAATACAAAACAGCAATTCAAATTATGAAAAATATAGTTCAAGCTCATAGTTCAGAGCAACTTTCAGCGAGATTTACCTTGTAGAAGGTTTGAGTTTTATCGGGCAATTTCCTTGCATTCCTCAGGATCTTCTGCACATCAGTCTGTAGAATGACAGCATAAAAAACGTAAAGACAATGATGACCAGAAATTACCCTCAAAAATAAGAAATAACCATTCAAGAACTTATTTAAACTAAATATATGGATAAGGTTCTAGTTGTATATCTCACTAATGAGTCTCATGCTGTGTTCACATCATATGGATGGTAGAGATGTAAAAAAATTCCCACGTTGACAACTTGCAAGTGTTCAGGTCATCAGAACGGTTGTAGAGTTGGCCGGGTCAGGATTAAAATACTGTGCATCTACAATATAACATCACGTCCATTAAATTTAGGTTTAATTATACACTGAACGACGGACTTTGGCTGATCTGATACGTCCATATTTGTTTGGTTTTTACAAGTTGGATGTTGACATGAACAAAACTCATTATTAAGATAGTTCCATTGCAAAGAGGTCTTGCCTATAAGCCCTATCACTTCGCTGCACATAACATCTTGCGGGAGAAAAGGCAGTCGGACTGACTGCCTCTCCGAGTGCCTCGGAACACACCGAAGCGATGCCGACGGCAGCTGATTGGACGTACGCGTCACGTGGGTCTGGTTTCTCCAGAAATTCAAAGACACACTGTCATGGTGGCTTGTTCAGAATACGATTTCATATTTTACTAAAATAGTTCACCGAAACATGTTTCTGAAAACATTTTAAGCAAGAAATAGGCCATGCAGTTGCTGAATCTGTCTTCATTTCAGATCGACGAAGGTCAGTTTAAAAGATTTTCGTCAGATTTTGAGAGGCGTTAGTCACGCTAATCCCGCTCGTCATTTCCAGGTTAGCACTCTACCAATCAGATTGGTCATTTGAGTCCGACTGCCGGCAGTGCCAGCCTTCCGACCGAGCGTGTCAGGTCGGCCAAAATGAAGGCCAACGGCCCCTCTGACCAACATGACATCATGACTTTGCGTAAACATACACGCCACTTTCCTAAAGCCAAGAGGCGTATTATCTGTACGCATTTTCAGCTGTCCGCGTGTATCTTTACGTTGAATACAGCTGACTGCAGTCTGCAACGTCTTTCTAAAGCCACGTGGCGTGTGGGGGTTGGGTTGAAAAGAAAAAACGGTTGGGATCAGGAAAAGAACGGGGTTGGGTTTAGGAAAAGAACAAATGGGGAAAGGAAACATCACACGAGGGACACAAAGGAAACGCCACACGGGGGACGCGATCACCACTCTCCTGGGTCAAAGTCCTGTGTTTTACCCATCCGCCATCCCAACCAACCTCCTCACGTGGATTTTTGGCCTTTCATACGGCATCAATTCACACGCCATTGCAAGGTAATGTAAGTCAATGGAGGCCAAACGGCATTGAAAAACACGCGAAATAGCGAGTATGCGTCTTTATAACACGCAAATCATGGCATATGAATTGGCGTGTCATACATACGCCACTTTATGAGATCAGTCTGCCTCCGACGGACAACGGCATGGAACACACCAAACAGACTCGAGTCACCGACCTCGCCAGACTGTCTGACGGCCGATTACCGGGTTAGTGTGTCAGGGGCTTTAAAGGAAATCAGTCTCTCAGAAGTACCATGGCATGTGGACTTGAGGAACACAAAGCACAAAGGACGCCGTGTAATTAAGACCCCCTACCAACTGAAACCAACCACCAACAGTGCTTTTATATAGTGATTTTACTGTACCTGCAGTCCACTGGCCTTAATCCACACAGTGACATTCTGGGCATAGCTTCGTTTGACTGGGGGCTGCAGAGGGAAAGGACTTTTACTGTCATCCTCTCCATAAGGATTTTCAGCAGCCTCTGAAATACCAGGAAAGTTAAACATCAGAGTGAGGTCAGTATCACGATCAAAGCCGGCCAAATAAAAACTGTGTAAATGATTAACTGCTTGATTATGAACACATACAGAGAGGCCTTTGATATTTAGGGGAAAACAGTACAAGGGTTTCCTGCTGTTTGCTTGTTTAATGTGTCTGCAGAGAAACCAGAAGGGTGAAGGGTTACCTGATATCGGTCCCAAATGTGTGATCTTGCCCAGCCAAGGCAGAGGGTCTGGACCAGGCTCAAACAGAGACATCATAAGGTTTGATTTCTTCTTGCTGTCTGCTTGGGAATACAGCATGCCGTACCACTCTGGCCTGTAAAAAGCAAACTAGGTTTAGGCAATTTCTTCATGAAATGTATTAACTTGTTTCTGCAAGTGTCTTAATATTTAAATATGCTAAATTCTGAACACAACATAATTCAAGTTAATTAAATATAAACAGCTCTATGGCACCTCACCCCAGCTGGACCAGTGCCACCATGCCCTCCACTTTAAGGCTGCCATGTAAAAGTACACAGAAATTTGGACTTTTGCCTGCCATTTGACTGGCAGAAGGTTCCTCCTCAAGCTCATCTGTGGCTCCTGTGCCAACTTCATCCACCTCTGAAATCAAATATAAATGCATAAAAATATGTTGAAAATACCATAATCTGACATGTGGCATACAGAAATCTCATTGATTTCAGTTTTAGTGTTAAAAAAAAAAAAGTATTCACAAAGGTGACAATTATCTGGTGCATTGTCAGCAGCTCGATTCTCTTTAATCTACAGTATATCACTAGAGGCACAATCTGAGCTGTCCTTGTTGTAAGGACATGGATGACTGTAAAGCATAGTGAACAATGTTTTCTTGAAGCAGGGAACAACTTTTTAAGTGTGGGGACATTCAATGCAGGAAAAGTTTTAAACAATCTGCTTTAAAGAAAATTGGGATATTTTCTGTGAAAATGAGCTATACAGCTGATTTGTTGAAGTTTTTTTTACAGTTTTGTTTTTGTAGTTTAAAACAACAGCAAAAACATTTAGCACTAACCTTTGTTTACATTAATAGGCAGTACCAAGTGTCTGGAAATAACAGGAGGACTGGAAATGTCAGCAATTTCAATGAAGCCCACAATTTCCAAATCTGAAACAAAAATAATAGAATGAAGATGTGTTAAAGAAGAATACAATGTTTAACTATAACTCTAAATCAGGAAACCTGAAGCCAGCTGGGTACCTGTATTGACTGATCGGGGCATGGGCTCCACCTCTTCATCCATCACAATAGGCTCAGGCCGAGGAAACACCTGAACGTCTGAGGATAAGTTCCCACAGTGCAGGACAGCATGGAAGGGAGAGTACGCGTGATCAATCAGCCTCCTAAAGACATACAATGGCCGAAGACTCCTAAGTTAACATATAAAACATGAGAAAGTACATTTTTTTCTGGATTATGTCTTCAGTAAGAGACATACCCAAACATGGCTTGTACATTCTTCATGCAAAGTGGACCCTCCATAGTGAAGATCTGTCCATCCCCTCCGCTGAGACGAAGTAGTTCCTCCAAGTTGTCCATGGCATCAGTCATCTGTAACTGCAATTACACAACACAGGGGATTGCATTGGTTGCATCTAGCAAATCTATTGTGAGCGCTAACTTGCCATAAGATTACATTTTACATGGATGTTTCCCAGGCACACTACAGAAAACTGTTGCTACTTGACAAAGAAAATACACAAAACATAATGTGCTCAAGGCACAGGAGGTTGTATTCATATTTTTGTGTTACAGTTTAAAAACAACGTCTCCACGTAGTGGAGGAATAAAAAAAAACAAAAAAAAAACATCAAAGATTTTTAGCCAAAGTCAAATATTGGCTTGGTCTTTAAATCACTGCTTTTAGTAAATGAACACGCAAAACCCATGTTGACACATATTCTTACTTACAATTGACATAGTAACTCTCTCAAATAACTGTAAAAGGATGTGCAGGCATACATGTCCTCTGGAGATCACTTACATAACAATTTAGGGAAGGATACATGCACAACTCCAAAATGCAGTCATCTAAACAGTAAAACAGATGGCCTACAACCACTAAAGTCTCTAGGAGTCACTGTAATATCACAGTCATTGTCATGACTACTCATCACTATGAATCTCTAAATTCTGAGTCTCTTGGCTCAAAAGTTAAGGTGTCAAACTGTGATTCTCTCATCCTCATTTCTTCAACAACATTTTAGATAATAAGGCCCAGGAGAAGCCATCAACTTAGATCTTGTTTATGACCAGCTGCTTCTAGATGCATGTTATCTGATCAAATACCCTCCATGGTTTTACACTGACTGTGTTCAGATCAAGATGCAGGTAACTAGAAATTAGTTGTTGACTCAGTCAGTACCTCCTCTGCATTGGCTACAGACATGATGAACAGTTTGGTAGGGAAAGGGAAAGGGAGTGGGAACTTCTTGTCATCCCCATGATGCTTCAGTGTGTGTAAGGAGTGACGTAGCGAACCCTTTCCAATACCAAGAGATCCATCAGTAACCAGCACCACCTACAGGATAAAGGAAGGAGGTACATAAACATAACCCTATGTAACAATACATGGGTACAGATGGCCAAGATCATTATGGGGAAATTATTTAACTGCACATCAGATTTATATATTCAATAATAAATTCAGGAGGTGTGATGATATTGTATAAAGGACCTGCCAAATTACCTGACAGGGACAGGCACTGCCCCACTCCTGCTGTACCACGTTACTAACTCCATTAAGAGCTGATTCAACACAGGTCTTGTCATAGTCTTCCAGGTTGCCGAGAGCCTCCTGCACAAACATAGACATTATTAGATAATCCCAAACTCCTCTCCAAAGTCAGACTCGTTTTCTCTGAAGTCAAACTCAGGTAGTGAGTCAGGAGAGGGAAACGTACTATGATTTTTCAGACTTTCTCATATGAGGCACTTTTACCTGTAATGCATTGTAATCTCTGGTGAAAGGCACCAAGAGCTCCCAAAGGGAAGAAAAGGCCATCAGTGCTGTGAACTCCATGCGGTAGTTTGAGGCCATGTGTTCAAACAACATATTTAGTCCGTGGACAGCCAGGTTCTTCCTCTGAAACTCCTCGCTGCCATCCAGCGACACTGGCCGTGTCATGGACAGAGACACGTCCATTAAGACCACGGTAGGCATGGCTTGCTGCTTATATAGATTCCCAATTATACACTGAACTTAAAGTATTATCCAAAGTGCTCCCACTGAAGGAAAAGAAATAAACAAGATTAAGAAGCTAGCTAACTTAGCGTTACATGGAGTTTATTTCTGCCCCTGGACGGCATGTAAACAAACAACGACCATTAACGACGTTAAAAGCTAAAAAAAATAAAATAATAATAATGTCACAGCAGAGGACTGCTAACGTTAGCTAATGTTGGCTAACGTTAGTTGTTCGGCTATACTACGCTATCCTTCTGTAACGTAACGCCAGAAGAAACGTTCTGGTTACTATTTAACACATGTGAGAAGACAACTGAACTATCCATAAGTTAAACTATAAAGTAAATACATAATATGACAAAAACTAAATATATACGTGCCATTCAACGTTTCGCTCGTCGCCATCCGTCGTGTTTGTGTTGTAAATGTTCACCACTACTTCCGTCCGGGTGACAGCAGTGTACTTTAGAATAAATAGTTCCTATGTGAAACGTTCGTATTTCTGTGCTAAAACATCTACACAGAAATCAACAGCCCATTTAATAATTTCAACATGAATTTGATTGGCTTACGCACGTTGTAAATTTAAAGCTAGAGTTTTGGTTTGGATCTAGGAAGTGTCAATCCGCGCGCACTCAGGTGTAAGAAATGGTCGATATCCAAATAGGAATATCAGCCATCAGATCTGAAGAGCTGGTGGATGGTTTTGCAAAACGATGAGAACGAAACGTATTTGTGTTCTACATCACTACATCCGTCCGGGTGAAAGCAGATTTATGTGATGCATATTTTTAAATGGGTAATTTCATATTCCTGTGCTGAAAAAGTCGGCACAAAAACGTTCCAGTTCAAATTGTTATGTTTCGTTGTATGATCAGTTATTTCCAAGTGTCAGTCTCAGGATTTATAAAATACTTTTATGCTGTGCAACATAATAGCATTAGACTAAATCACCACTTTTATTTTGCATTAAATTAAATATTATTAGGGTAGGCTCATGATAAAGTGAGAGTGAGACAATGCACATAATCCTCTTAGAAGACTTCAGGTATTATGCTGATCCATTGTAAACACTTGTCCTGTGTCCTACATAACCCTGTGGCCATTGGCAACAATTTCTTTGTGCCACAATAACCAGCTGTGGAAATCTGCTTTTGGAGATTTTTGCACCCCTGACTTTGCAGACATTGGTTTTGTGGTAAGTCTGCACTTGTATTTAAAATGCGTTGTGTTGTTTCTTCTCTTTGTGATTTATGTGGAAATTAGCCTAACCCCTTACCACATGACATTTAGGTTATTTTAGTTTTTTCTCAATGTGCATTTATTTATTTATTTGTCTTTTGTTTTTCGTCTGTCACTTATTTTATGCATTCTATTTTGGAGAAACAACCAACGTGCAAAGAAATTAGTCATAACAACATCTAAATGAACTTCTCACTAATGCTTTGACAGACATTATTTATTAAATGAGTGGGTCTATTGTCTGAGTAGTTCACACACTTTCAAATGTATACTACTGTTGTGCCACCTGCTGTCTAAATGTCATTTTGTCTCTGATGCTTCTTTTCATTCACAATAGGGAAGAAGAGTTGAGGATGACATGAATAACGCAGCTGAAGTTTTAGATCCTGTCACCCCGCGGTCTGCTGGGGAGAGAGCTAGACTTGTCCTCTGCCAAAGTCCATTTATGCAGCTTAATTCTCCATAGCCAGTAGCATCACAACGCTTTGGAGGGAAATGTATTGTACAAGAAGGAAGCAACTGCAGCTGAGTCGGATCCTGTTTCTCCTCTCTGGGGTTTTTCTCTGTACCCTCTACCAGCTGACCATCAGTGCCAGACTGTACAAGCCTTTGCCAATGCCTCAGATTGGAGAGGACTTTGGAGAAGGTTCAACAGGGGGGGTTGAGGAGGCTACAGTAGAGACTCAGGGGCTTGAGGAACCTCTCACTGCAACACATGAATTAGAGCCCACAGATCAAACAACACCAGGGATGCATGGTGTAAATCATTCGGATACAACTTCAAATTTTAAAGCATCCACCCCCACTGAATCTCCACCATCACCAACTACAAACCGAACTATTGTGCATTGCATCTACGTGGCCCCTGAGCCTCCACTAGAGACATCCACGCCCACACCAGCTCCTTCTGTGACCACCATCACTCCAGCTTCTCCTGGTGAAGCTCCACATATAAAGGGTGAATACCCTGAAGATCTTTTTTCTATTGAAGACCGTAGACAAGGCTGGGTGATCCTCCACATTTTTGGGATGATGTACATGTTCATTTCACTTGCAATTGTGTGTGATGAGTTCTTTGTTCCTGCACTGGGGGTAATAACAGACAAGTTAGCCATCTCTGAAGATGTAGCAGGAGCCACCTTTATGGCTGCTGGAGGTTCTGCTCCTGAGCTTTTCACCTCCTTGATAGGAGTCTTCATCGCCCACAGCAATGTGGGTATTGGCACAATTGTTGGTTCAGCAGTTTTCAACATTTTGTTTGTGATTGGAATGTGTGCTTTGTTTTCACGGGAGGTACTACATCTAACCTGGTGGCCACTTTTCAGAGATGTATCCTTCTACATACTTGGCCTAATCTTACTCATCATCTTCTTCTTGGATAATGTCATAATGTGGTGGGAGAGCATGATGCTGGTGGCCTGTTACACTCTCTATGTAATTTTCATGAAGTTCAACGTGCAAATAGAGCGGACCTTTAAGACTCTACTGCTCAAAAACAAGAACATTGTCAGAATTATTGCTGTGGAAAACCCTGAAAAGGTAAGCACTCCTGTGACAGAACATGACTCTGGTCTAAAATCAGATTATTTAATCAATTTACACAATAATGAGTCTGTCATTAGGAATTTATATCACAGAGTGTTTTCTCAAATGTGGAAGAAACTCTGAAGAGTTACTAACAGTTTGCAGACATTGGCCTAAAGTTGTATATGCTAGCATATTAGCATACTTATTTGTGGCAGTGGTATGTAGAGAACAAAGCTATGGAGCTTTAAAGAACAATATATACAGTTATTGAAGATAAATGCTACAGTTCTGTAAAAACTGTAGCATAAACATATACTGTGCTTAACCCTGGTAAGTGTGATTAAGACTTAATTTTCTAGACTTAATAATGATTTTTGTTGTTGTTGTTTATTTGAATAGGGACAGATACAAAAAACATAGATTATTACATAAAGAACAATCCGATGCCTGTATCACAGTGTTTATAGCCATGGCTAGTTCGCAACACCTGTCCCTATTTGTGTTCACTTTGGGTATTTGCCAGAGCTGTGTTCATAACAAACATATTTTTATTACTTAATATGTTAAAAATGCTATATCACATCATATATATTAAAACCATAGTGTTTTCTTTTAACAGGGTGAGGGATCATTTTGCTAAATTATAATCCTATACACGACACACAGCTCCATCTCTTACAGACATGTAACCCTAACAAGACCTGCAGAGTATGCAATGTGTGAAATAGCAATGTATAATATTATAGTATACAGTATATACTGATATTTAAGCTCTACCTAAATGAAATTAATTTTGTCTATCTTTACCAATGAACAATTTTCAGTAAAAAAAAAACATTGTTGCATGCAGGCAAATGGGGACGCTGAATATAATGTCCATCCTGCTCCAGAGAACAAGAGTCGGTTAAAGGTAAAAAAAAAAAAAAATCAAATAACCAACCAATATACTGCAAAAAGAAAGACATAGAAAGCAACATCCTCATAGACACTCACATTGTTCATCTACATGTTATTCTACATCTTATTAACCTTTCTACAGTCCCGTTCATCATAACATCATGTAAACAAGCCTCCCTATATGTGCTGGCACATGTCAATGCACTTCTCAAGAAAAAATACTGACCTCCACTAGTGTATGATTGTTTAACATTGATCTGTCACTGTCTGTTATAGTGAGTAGCTATTTTGACCTTCATCTCTTTTCCCAGTTGAAGCCATCCCTTCAGCGAGGGGGAAGCTCAGCTTCTTTGCACAACAGCACCATGAGAAACACCATCTTCCAACTTATGATCCACACATTAGATCCTCTAGGAGAGGGTGAGTACCGTATCAGCACACAGATTGCACTAATAATTGATCATTGTCTGCCTCTTAAAGTATTTTTGTAATGAGTCTCTAGGAACTACATCCTTCTCATAGTAAATGGATTAGCAAAGTGTCCCAAATAAAGACAGTACTAAGTCCAGATTTATACTAAGCACATAATATACGCAACCCAATTCGTACCTCAGTCTATGGAGGGATGTATGTGTAGGCCCACAGTGAAATATAAACATGATTTTTAGGACACACATCGCTGTGGTCTAACTATGATATTTTGTTGGATGGGCAAACAATGTGGTAACAGACTGGTCCTGCACAGCTTGGTTAAAGCTCTGGTTTTCCCGAATAGGTTATTCTGATATGTTAGTAAGGTTACCGCAGCTTTAAAATACACCGTGCTATGGTGTTCACTGTTCACACTAGGATCATCTCACAGCAATGTTCATATTTTCCTGTTTTCTGTTTGCCTGAGGCAAGACCACAGTATGTATGTCCCAGTTTGTGTACCTGTGGCCCTGGCCCCTGGTTTGCTCATCTGAAAGGCTTCCAGGCAGCAAACACTCCACTACTCCAGCACAATAATCAGCTTTCGAATGAGCCTATACAATCTGGATCACAGCTATCAGCTTGTATCAACCCACTTCAAAGCAACATTACAAATATCTTACTTAACTTACCTAGATAATGATGTGCTTATAAAGTAAAAGACACAAAGATGATTTTGGTATTCAAATAAATGTGTATGCAATGAGCCCATTTGGAACCCAAATGGAAAACATCTTTAAAGAAAGTTAGAAATGCTTTCAATGTGACGGTTTGACGGTTTGATACTGTGTTCATGGTTATTTATATCAACCTCTGCTATTAATTATGCTTGCTAGGTGAGTGTATTCAATCTGAGACATTTGGTCAAAAGGAACAGCAAAAAATACATTTTTGTCCATTGGAAACAAATCGCTGTTTCTAATATGACAAAGAAGCAGTGGAATTCATGTACTGGTTTTGGCCAAAAGCAAAATCTTGTCTTGTGCAATTCCTTTGAAAAGCTCTCTCTTCCTCTCATAACATTGTTCTGTGCTGCAGTAAGGATTATAATACTGTTGTTGTTTTTGATGGTATACTGCCAGTATTTGCTCTTTGCCTAACTCATGTAAGGCATAGGGATTGTCCTCCATATAACAGTGAAACTGAGATTATTGTAATTATTATGACATAACTGAGTAATTCATCACAGAATTCCTAAAGTTGTTTGATGTTCTTAGAGAAATTTAAGGATAAGGCCGAGACACTGAATAATGTGGCTAGACGGAGGCAGAGAGCAAAACTCAAGACAAAATTGAAGGTAACATGGAAGGATGTAACGGTCGCTGATCAGCTGTCTTTCAGTCAGTTTTTTAAATTCTGCTCATGAACAGAGTCTGAAAGCTGCTTATCACCTGGACTGCAAAAAAGCATACAGCCAAAATGCTTTAGCATTTGAACTGAGTGAATCACACAGGTTCTGTGACAACAGAAATGTTACATTTCTGTCCATCAGTATAATAATATATGATAACTTTATTCCAACCACTCGGAAAATTTGTCTTTAGCATCATTTTATGCAGTTTTGCTAATTAATGTAGGTGGGTGACCAGTAAAATATTTTCAGATAGCTGAATGAGTAAAAGGCATCAGGGAAATGCACACGATTTTTGGGATTCCTTTCGTAGATGGTGGAGGAAAAACTGAGCCGACCAAAGAGCCAGAGGCTGCCCCAGCCCTAGCAACGGAGAAGAAGGATCAACCAGAGGACAATAAGGTACTCTCCAACCATGTCCTGGTGGTTATCATAAAGCCCAGAAGTCAGTCTTTGATAACTGTCAAGTCAATGTACGGAACTACAACTTTAGGCAAAAGGCCTCTTAAGGCTTTTTTGCTCCTTTTTTCATCTTTTATTGCTTTTTTCTCTGCTTCTACTGTTGTCCATAATGATTTCTTTCCCCAACACTTCAGGAGGATTTGCCAGCAGGAGACAATGGGTCAGGAGGCTCTGACAGTGATGAAGATGACAGCAATGAAGACAGCGATGAGTCCAGTGAAGAAGAAAATGATGAGGAGGAGGAAGATGAAGATGAGGGGGAGAAAAAAGAAGAGGAGAAAGAAGATGAACCTCTGTCTTTAGATTGGCCTGACACACCACGTAAACAAGCCACCTACCTCTTCTTGCTACCCATAATCTTCCCTCTGTGGCTCACAGTTCCAGATGTACGCAACAAGGTAAGAACCAGACACATCTTTGAGGTCAGCTGTGGTATCTTAAATTCCTCAGCACTGTGTTTTGCTATTACATCACTTACTTTGTACAACAGAAATCCAGAAAATTCTTTGCGGTCACCTTCCTGGGCTCTATTCTGTGGATTGCTATCTTCTCCTACCTCATGGTGTGGTGGGCCCATCAGGTCAGTTACTGTAGTAACATTTAGACATGGAATTTGAAATGTGTTGCCTTGTTTTCTGATTGTGCACACAGGGACAAAGCATTGTGAATTTTATTGAATTTAAATAATTTGATTAAAGATTGTGTCCTGAATCAGTCATGTTGACTAAAACATAAAAGTCATTTTCCATTTAAGCTTTTCTTTTTTTAAGATTTTTTGGGGGCTTTTCCCTTTATTATACAGTGACAGTGGACAGGCTAGAAAGGGGGAGAGAGATGGGGGCTGACACAGAGCAAAGGGCAGCAGGTCAGAGTCAAACCTGCACCGCTGCAGGACTCAGCCAACATGGGGGTTACTGGGTGAGCTAGAGGCCGCCCCGAGAAATTTCTCATTTAACTTTTATCGAACTTCCCCTTGTAGGTGGGTGAGACCATCGGCATCTCAGAGGAGATTATGGGCCTGACTATCCTGGCTGCAGGGACATCCATCCCTGACCTTATTACCAGTGTGATAGTGGCACGTAAAGGCCTGGGGGACATGGCTGTGTCCAGCTCAGTGGGCAGTAACATCTTTGACATCACAGTGGGGTGAGCTCCAATAGTCTGATGTGTTACAATTGAAAAAGAATTGCTGATGAACACTCAGTTGATACATTTCTGTTTCTCGCCCTGTCACTTTGTTTCTAAGTCTTCCGGTGCCATGGCTCCTGTACTCATCCTTCCACGATTTTGCTCCAGTGGCCGTCAGCAGCAACGGGCTCTTCTGTACCATCGTGCTGCTCTTTATCATGCTCCTCTTTACCATCATCTCCATTGCATCCTGTAAGTGGAAGATGAATAAGCTGCTGGGTTCCACAATGTTCCTGCTCTACTTTATTTTCCTGGTGCTTAGCGTGATGCTGGAGGATCGCATCATAATCTGCCCAGTTTCTATCTGAATGTGTGAGCAGAAGCTACAGCAGGCATTCTCTTCACTTCACAACAGAAGCGCAACTGTTTTATACATACATGTACAGATATCATGTGCATAGGTCTGGATATCTGTAGAAACTGAAGTGCAGAAGGCTAGTTGCTCTGCATTGCTGCCAGTGACGTGTCCAGTATGTCAGCAACAATACACATTACATTTTCTAGAACTTGTTACATACTCACTTTAAGTAACAATGGCAGCTTTTACATACATTTTTAATACAAAAAGACACAGAACTATTGACTAATATAGTGTAGCTAAGTGTATAAGCATGAACACTAATAAGAGTATTAACATTTTTTCACTGTTTACAATACAGCATCTACAGAATGTAACTAGAAATCTAGAATGTGTGCACATTTTGGAAAATGTATGTGGTTTCTAAATGTGAATTTGTATAACATGTAAGTACACACAACAACTATTTTATAACATTCATTAAAGAGAACCTGAGCATTCTTGAACTCACTGTTCTTTCATGCATATCAGTTTTCATAAAAAGGTCAGGCATAGCAATAGCACTTTGGAAATAATCAAACTTGACTTCCTTAGAATAAATGTGTTTATTCATAAATGAAAGCAAACTATAGATCCAGCCAAAGAAGAAATTTGATTTCCTTTTTATATAAAAATCATACAAATTAGTATCTGTGTTACAAATGAAAAATAATACTTCATAAACATTGTTTAAATTGACAAATTGTGTAAACAACATGTAAACATCAAATGTTTTGGTCATCAGTGTTTGTTTGTTTTTGTCCCAACTGTGATATTGGTGTTTATTCCAAGCACACAGCCTTGTCTTATCCAGCATCGTATCATCATAAGTTATTGTGGTGAAGTCCAGTAATAAGCTGTAGAGCGGCATCACATTACTACCATTCCAGGCAGGCTTTTGTCAGTTAAAAGTGAAAGACAATATTAACACAGTGAACCATCACACTCATTTTTGGAAGTGATTTTGAATTAGGGCAGGTCAGAGCTGTTGTCTTAACGTAACACCTTTGACATTAACATATCTTTTAATATACCCAGTGCAAAGAAACGTGCACAATCATCAAAGAGATTTAAAATGCCTTTTCTTTTTGCTGTATGTCACATTAAACAGTGCACTGTTGTCCAAATGTCTAAAACTGACATCTACACTATACAGTGAAGACCTAAAGAAAATATACAAAATACTAGAATCAAATACTACATTTTTAAAGATCCATTATTGTATAAATTAATTTCTCTATCAAAAAAATGTGTTGATTAAACCAACAGAAAACATTTTGTTTTTATTCATCTACTATTAGTTTGATTGTACTGTTTTTAAGGAAATCTATCCTTGGTGGTCCCATATAACACATAAATCCTTACATTAAAAAGTTATTGTTTAAAAAACTGTAAATAAATCTTAGTACTATTCCCTTTTGGGTTCTTTTGGTACACTGTACAAAAAAGGATAACAAATAAACATTGTGCATATACATTAATTGAGTAGTCCCTTCATGATTTAGAAATATGTTTTATAATGGTACCGTTTTTCTATGTTACTGTCTAGTTTACTGTATTCAGGCATATGATCATGGCCCTGCTATGAGTACAGGGTGCAGATGAGGAGGAATTTATTTGCTTTCGTTCACTGCATGTAATGAAAATATTAACAGTGCAGTAAGTCCTGCAGCTGCCAAATAAAAAGCCATTTAAGCGTATGCTGCTGGGCCACAGCATTACATAAATGAGAATGAATGGCATGCTCATCTTGTCAAAGTGCTTTGTAAAAACTCAAATGTCTAAAAGCAAGGACTAATTATACACACACTCAACAGCAGTCTTGACAAGGTCACCAGGACCACTTGTGAATTTCAGCAACGTGATCATACGCTTACATTTACATACTTACTCACAGCTTCAACAGAAACAAAGTTATAAAATGTACTGTGGACTGTATAATAACTGTACAAACATTAATAATTATATGGAAAATACAGTGGATTTTCTAATTATTTACAAACACAAGTTCGTCACTCCAGGCCTCTCACCTCTAACAGTATACAAGAAATGCGTGGCAGTTGCTTTATATTAAGTGTCATTTTCACATTGTGCTTAAGAGCTCTATGCTCCAGTCAGGTGAGCTGGTCCTGAGTCTGAGGAGCAGACCAACAAAACAGTAGCAGGGAACGTGAAGGAAAAATATAATGGGGCAAAAGAAGAGAAGTAGTTTACAGACTGGGTTCCCCAAAAGTCCTCCTGCACTCCATGACCCCTGCTCCGGGGGGTCGGTCACAGTTGTGTGTCAGTTTAACCTGGTTGGGGGTGAGGCGATCATATGCCAACTTGTACTCCCGGTCAAAAGCATCTGCAAAGAGTTAATGGTCAGTTAACAATGTGGACATAATATGGTGTAGCACGTATTTTATAACGCAAGAAAATAACAGTTCTAGCATCTGTATAAAAAAAAAGTACTTGCCTACAGCCATTATAGCATAGCATGTTTTGTGAGGCTGTAGTTAAGTGCAGTGGTAAATGCTAATGTCAGCATGCTAACAGGCCCCAAGGTCAATACTAAAATGCTGACTTATCAGGTATAATGTTTAGCAGGTAAACCATCTTAGTTTAGCATGTTACCAAGCTAACACTTGCTAATTGCGCACTAAACACAAAGTACAGCTGAGGCTGATGGGAATGTCATTAGTTTTGCAGGTATTTGCTCTAAACACCAAGTACTGGACAAATTGAAATTTTGACCTGATGATGGAGCTAGATGAACAGTCAGGTGATCACAAAAGTGGTCACGATTAATCCTAAGTGGAAAATAAATGTCTGTACTTAATTTTGTGCCAATCCATCTGGTACATGTTGAGATATTTTTCACAGGATAAATGAAAACTTTGACCTGCTGGTGGCACTAGAGGAAAAGTCAGTAGGATTCATCCTCTTGGCACAATGGATATCTGTGCCAAATTTCATGCGATCCCAACACGTTGGCGATCCATATAACAGTTGTTGAGATATTTCAGTCTGGACCAAAGTGGTGGACCAGTGACAGACAAACAGCAACATGTCTAAAAACAGGATATCATGCTTTTGGACTTACTGATATTAATGTTGTTCTTTCCCAAAGCCACAAGAGCGAGGAACAATAAATCTCGGTATAGGCTCCTTTTTCAGAGAGAAAAAAGAAAAACAATTAGACTTTCCATTCATCTCATCTTTCACACACAGCTTTACACTAAACTCTTTATCTTCTCACCTCTGTCTTTTAAAACCCAGCTCTGGCCCCAACAGCTGGATGATCTGGCTCATGGGCTGATAGACATCACTCTTCTTAATGCTCCTCACAAAACCCTGCAGTAGCTCCACAGTGAAGAGCTGGCCCTCTTCACACAGCCCAGAGCGAACCAGGGAGTTTGCACCTGCAAAGAACAAGAGATAAAAGTCACCCTGATCAAAGGCTCATTCATCTCCATCAGTCAAACTCAATTTTGAAACTATAGCACTGATAAGGGTGACATGACTAACAGGAGTCCTGAACTGAATTATGCATAATTTTCTAGTTACTTCATATGCATTATTTAATTTACATGTAAATATCTGACACCGATTAAACTTGCTAACAGAATAATTTTCTGAAAATAATTTCACTTTTTAAAACATATTATACCTCAATCTGTTAAAGTTAATACTTTAGTGACTTACAATGTGTGTTCCACAGGACATAGCAGGGTTGAACTTTGTCTTTGTGTAACTTCAGGTTGTCCCACATAATCCTCACAAGCACTTGCTTACTATCATCGGATGAAACGCTCTGAGGAGTCTGCAAGGGGTAAAACGATTGAAAGATTAATCCCTTACTCTGTATGTCACAGCCATTACAGGTAGAATTTTAATGTTGTTATATCTGTAAAAGTATTTAGTTTTTCATTTGATCAAAATAAATAAAAAGACGTGCCCAGTGAAAATTGGTATGGTCGATGTGCTCTGTTTTGTCCTTTTTTTGAAACTACCACTAGGAGTCACCAAAGTTGGATTTTTTTTATACCATACACATAGAAGGTTTGAAGGCATAGTTTGACATTTTGGGAAAAACGCAAATTTGCTTTCTTGCCAAAAATTAGATGAGAAGATCAATACCACTCTCTTGGCCCGGTTTCATACAGCTATGAGTGTGATATCAATATTCACATCTAACTAATGGCAACAAAGTAAAAAAGAGTATTTTCCAAAAGTGAAAACTATTTCTTTAAAATGATGGCTTTATGGTTAATGGGTCAATCTACACACGCAACTATTTGTGGGTGAGCTTGACAGACATCTGTATGTTTACCTGGTCTCCATGGCTACAGTGCTGGGAGGCCAGGATAAGAGCCGGCAGGTTACTCGGCAGCTCAAGCCTTCTGAAGTACCACACGAGGTTCCAGAAGACGATGGGGTGTTGGTCGACAACACATGGGGAGGAGATGGCCTGGTCACCCTCATTTACAAGCAGGCTCTCCAGTTCTTTCCACAGAACCAGAGGGCTCAGGTAGGGCACCGTCACTGGAGCTGGCCCAGCACTCCCGCTGCTCCCCTGCTTCTGGGGGGTAGCCGTAGATGACTGAGCTGCACAGTCTGCTGCAGACATTTTGGCCTCTGGATTGAGAGTCGCCAACGTGACCTCCTCATTAACAGGATGACTTTCCATAGAAGACCTGAGGGAAGACACAGAGTGGATCTGTTTAAAGAGGTCACAGGGATAAAAAAATGTATGTATGTATGTGCACCTGTGCCAGCTAGCCACTATAACAATAGACAATCTAGTATTAGAGATCAAAGACATTAAACCTCATATTTTCAGTGAATTCAGTATAAAATGATGGACACACCTGATTGTTAAAAGCTTTTCTGTAGTTTCTGTGCATTTAGACTGTGTAAATACTGGTCTGTGTAAAGGGATCATTTACCTGCTGAGTGGTCTCAGGTCTTTGATTTCCACATTGAGGAAAGGCAGGAAGGCTGTGCCGCAGAACGGACAAGTGCTGTTGAGGTTGGAGTCGTTTGCTGTCCAGCCAGCCATGATCTCTTCGTCATACACCAGACAGTCACACGTCTTACAAAGTGAACAGCTGGACATCAGCACCTACAACAAAAAGCAGCAGAGTGTAAGACTCAATCATGACAATCTGAGTCAGTCTACAGAGGAGTGATTGATCAGATATTTTTATACGAGAGCAACTTACCTCTATGGTGTAATTGGGAGTGGGCTGGAATCGGCTGGTGTCGGGGGAGGAATCTGGAGTGTGAGGGGTTTTAGAAGGAAGTGCCAAACCACCTGGATACAATGGAGGATTATACAATTAGGCTATACATATCTGCATTTAATTGTGCAAAAGTGGAAAAACAAAATGAAGCAGCGAATCATTTTTCAAAGTGTACAATCAGTTGACTTTTTTTTTGCTGTGTAGCCAATCTGTGTTTCACATTGGTGTGTCCGGGAGCGTGCATGCATCGCGTGTTTATGTTTAGCATAGGGCTTGTGGCTGGGTGTAGAGCAGCCTACACACTGAATCAGCCCTCCCGCCTGCTGGCCTAGTTTCGCAGACAGCACCCGGCACTCTCCATTACAAAGCCCTGCTCTTACTCTAAATTTAGATCATCAAGATGTGTTTTGCAGGGAACCAATACAACGCTGCGGTTAAAACAGCAATTTAACGAGCGTGGCTGTAAGCCATGACTTTTTAACATCGGATATCGAGGTTGCCAACTATTCTAAATAAATGTGGATTGTGTTGTTTGCCTTAAGCAAAAAAAAAAAAAAAACTAGCACCATTATTCCAGCAATATTTGTTATGTGGACTGAGGATGTGCCACAAACCAGAAAAGGAGTTGTGTCTGAACACTCTATTGGGGGTGCTGGGGCTGCCCAGGTTGGTATGACCCACAACCGGGCTCCTCCTGAGTCGGGAAACACTGCCGTGCTGGGGGGAGGTAAAGCCATCTGGGTCCAGACAGGAGTCATGATCAAGCAGCGAGGAGCAGTCTGCCTCGCCTGAGGTCAGCGAGGATACACTAATCTGGTCACAGTTTGTATCCTGCAGTACAAGGGGAAGAAAAACATCATCATGGAGTTAGTTTTATCAGCAGTTATATTGGGAATATTAGTTAGCAGAAAATGCTACACCACCAACCTGTGTTAATGAAGTCTGGGAGGACAGACGAGAGTAGAAGCGGCTAGCCTTCTCAGCCACGCCCTTGCCTGCTGATATGACGCTGCTCTTGAAGATGTCCAGAGTTGGCGTGAACAGTGAGTCCATGGAGAATGATGAGGAGGAGGGAGAAGGTGAGGAGGGTGACACCAAGGAGGAAGGCCTCTCCCTGTTTTTGGTACAGACACCGAGAGGAAGAGACGGCGACGACCGCAACCTCTCCTTGGATTTCACAGACAGTGGGATGTGTGTGTTGGAGCGGAGCAGGGTGGAGGGCCGTGGAGAGGTGTGAGGAGACGAGGCCGAACCAAACAAAGGGCTTGAGGGGTTCTGCAGGTCCATACTGGGTGTGCGGCTGCTCAGAGGGCTGTTTCCATTATTCATGTACATCTCAATCTCTTCAGCAAGGTCGCGGCGGGCCATGTTTGTGCCACTGTTCTCCCGGTCACACTCTTGTACCACATCTGTCGCCATCAGTGACAGGGGATCAAACCCCCTCTCAACACCCGTTCTCCTCACAGTCCCATTACTGCAGCTGACACTCCTCTCTAAAGACACACCTGGCCTCTCCACTGCACCGCTGCAGCTGACACTTCTCTCCACCAAAGGTTTCTGTTTATCAGTCTCTGTCTCCTCTTCTTCTACCTCGTGCAGTCTGTCAGCAGCTAGGTAATGCTGCTTTGTTGAGCCAAGGTGAGGGACAGTGAGTCTTAGACTTCCTTGTCCACCAGACAAGTCCAGAGATTTTGGCCTCTCTTTCTTTGGCAGAACTCCACACAGAATGGTGTCACTAGATGGTCTGGAAACCAGCCTGTTGCCATTGCCTGCGACAAAGACATATGTGGCAAAACATTCAGTACCCACACGGTAAGACTGAGATGTGTGGCTTTTATACACAATCATAATGGCTTTTTGAGAATCTTCTTTGTAAATAAAACTTACCTGCACTGACATCTGTTGGTTTATAGCTTCTAGTAGAAGGAGAGATGCCACAGATTGGAACCTCTATCTCAGGTGCTGGAGATTTTAATAACACCCAATCATTAAGGAGATAGATCAAAATCTCTAAAAATCAGTATTGCATTCATGCAAATTCTACATTTAATATGGAAAATGATCACTTGCTGGAGTGCTGCCGTTTATGCCAGCATAAAGTTGTAACAGTGGGGTAAAAAAAAGAGTAGAACTGGCAGCTGGTGGTTCTTTCAGGGACAGCTGTTAATTTTAAAATATGGCTTGTATTCTATTCCACAAATTAAGTAAGCAATCAAGCCTCTGATGAAATGCTCACACCAGTTAGTGAGGACTATTGAACACTAAAGCTGGAACAGTGATTGCATCAGACACGGCATGTTATTAGCAACTAAATTCAAGACAAATCCTGTCATGCAAACAATCACCTGCTTACATAACACAATCATCCATCAACAGAATCTGTTTCTCAAAAACATCTAAATATAACAGCAAATGGACAAGGGGAGAGTACAGAACACCCACACTTCCATATGATACCCCAGCTTTTAAAGAGAGAGTGTGTATTTTGCTGCCAGTAAGCGGTGATTCACTCCTGCAGAAATGGTAGCTAAGTGTCTGAGATTAGAGATAGAAGCTAGTCAATAACTCACTGAACTGCCTCTGGCCTTTGTCTTCCACCGATAGTGTGTTGTCACTCTCTCTGCTGCACATCCTCTCCTCCTCTTTGGATAGTGAATCATAACCCTGGTCTGACTGTCCACCTGAAAAAGATAAGAGGCTTTACTCTTCTGAAAAACAGCGAGTTATTTAGTTGTAGCTTTTCTCCTTGGTAAGTTTTTCTTTCAGAAAGAGCTGAGTGAATAAAAAACAGCTATTTAGTCTCTGTGGATTGCTTTATAAGTGACAGCTTATCTGAGAGTTTTGAACAGAGTGCGGTAACAATCCCTACACTGTAGCTTACAGCACACGACACTCCCAGAATAGAAAAACAGGAGCAGCAGGAGAGAAATAGAGTCTTTGAAAACTTGCATCTTATTCACAAGGTCAAACTGCAGCAATAAGTACAAACCTCTTCTACTGCGATTTATTATATTCTCACAGAATTTCTGCTTTATTCAATTGTTTGGGGATAAGAAAAAGTTGTGAGCCAGATTCAAGTCCATGTTGTTCAAGCTTAATCCTGCTGATAGACCATTATGAGCCCTGTTATCTGGACTATACTTTCTTTATAGTACATTATTCATAATGTGAAGACAAGGGCTAAAGAAGAAACTAACAAAGTGTCACAAAGCAACGAATCCATTTGCTGTCAAAGTCTAAATTACATTTTTTGCAAAAAGACAAAGAAATACTTGTATGATGCTATCTTTTCTTTTTTCTTTTATTCTACATGGACATGGCAATGTTTTATCCACAAATGGTCTTTCTCTCTTGAGTCCAGGTAAAGAGAAGAATTGTAAGCAGTTTTTATCATCTTTTTGTGCAGATTATTGTTACCTGCAAATATTTTATGGATGTGCCTCCAATGATTGCTTTAGTTTACGTTTTCCCTAATCATTTTTCAAAGGCCATTGGAATGTAATTAGCCTTTTAGCATTTGTTATTTAAAAAAATAAAATATATTAACTTGATGGTGTTATTTATGTATTAATGTACACTGCTCAGATGAGCTGCTGTAACATGTGTCACTTCTTGGTCTCGTTTGTTATAAGGTACCACGGTTTTGAAGCATTTCTTGGTACTGCAGACTTTGGTTTCTTTCTTTGACTGACATCAAAACAATGTATTAGTAGTACAGTGACATTAAAGTAGAGAAATGCAAAATCAAGGTTTATGATTCATGTGGTTTGGCTACCTCTCCGGGAACAATCACTTTATCGTGGTGGAGGGGTTTGTGTGTCCCTATGAACCTGAGGGCTGTGTTGTCTGGAGCTTTGTGCTCCTGGTAGGGTCTCCCGTGGTAAAGTGGTCTCAGGTGAGGGGCCAGACAAAGAATGGTTCAAAAACCCTATGAGTGACTGAGGAAGAGATAGAGTGACCCTGCCCGGAGGAAGCCCGGGGCCCCCGTCTGGAGCCAGGTCCAGATGGAGGGCCCATCAGCGAGCGCCTGGTGGCCGGGTTTGCCACGGAGCCCGGCCGGGCACAGCCCAGAAAAGCTACGTGGCACCTCTCTCTCCATCCCATGGGCCCACCACCTGTGGGAGGAACTGCTGGGGTCGGGTGCGCTGCCACATGGGTGGCGGTGAAGGTCAGGGGCCTCAACGGACCAGACCCGGGTGGCAGAGGCTGGCTCTGGGGACGTGGAATGTCACCTCTCTGTGGGGGAAAGAGCTGGAACTTGTGCAGGAGGTGGAGCGCTACCAGTTGGATCTGGTGGGGCTTACCTCAACGCACAGTCTCGGTTCTGGAACCATACTCCAGGATAGGGGTTGGACTCTTTTCTTCTCCGGAGTTGCCCAGGGTGTGAGGCGCCGGGCGGGTGTGGGGATACTCACAAGCTCATGGCTGAGCGCCGCTATGTTGGAGTTTACCCCGGTGGACGAGAGGGTCGCCTCCCTACGCCTGCGGGTTGTGGGGGGGGAAACTCTGACTGTTGTTTGTGCATATACACCAAACAAGAGTTCGGAGTATTCGGCCTTCTTGGAGCCCTTGAATGGAGTCCTGTATGGGGCTCCAATGGGGGACTCCATAGTTCTGCTGGGGGACTTCAACGCACACATAGGCAATGATGGAGATACATGGAGAGGCGTGATTGGGAGGAACGGCCTCCCTGATCTAAACCAGAGTGGTTGTTTGTTGTTGGACTTCTGTGCTAGTCATGGATTGTCTATAACGAACACCATGTTCGAACATAGGGATGCTCATAAGTGTACTTGGTACCAGAGCACCCTAGGCCGAAGGTCAATGATCGATTTTATAATCGTTTCATCTGATCTGAGGCCGTATGTTTTGGACACTCGGGTGAAGAGAGGGGCGGAGCTTACCATCTGGTGGTGAGTTGGGTCAGGGGGTGGGGGAAGACTCTGGACAGACCTGGTAAGCCCAAACGGGTAGTGCGGGTAAATTGGGAACGTCTGGAAGAGGCCCCTGTCCGACACACTTTCAACTCACACCTCCGGCGGAGCTTTTCGTGCATCCCTGTGGAGGCTGGGGGCATTGAATCTGAGTGGACAATGTTCAAAGTTTCCATTGCTGAAGCTGCGGCGGGGAGCTGTGGTCTTAGGGTCTTAGGTGCCTCAAGGGGCGGTAACCCTCGAACACCGTGGTGGACACCGGTGGTCAGGGAAGCCGTCTGACTGAAGAAGGAGTCTTTCCGGGATATGTTATCCCAGAGGACTCCGGAGGCAGTTGCAAGGTACCGAAGGGCCTGAAGGTCTGCAGCCTCTGCCGTGAAAGAGGCAAAGCAGCGGGTGTGGGAAAAGTTTGGAGAAGACATGGAGAAGGACTTTCGGTCGGCACCAAGGTGCTTCTGGAAAACCGTTCGCCACCTCAGGAGGAGGAAGCGGGGAACCATCCAAGCTGTGTACAGTAAGGATGGAACGCTGTTGACCTCAACTGAGGAGGTAATGTGGAAGGAGCACTTTGAGGAACTCCTAAATCCAGCTAAGGCCTGTGACCTTCAGCACTCACTGGATCGGTTCGCAGCCGAGTGTGAAGCGGCTGGGATGAGGATCAGCACCTCTAAATCTGAGGCCATGGTTCTCAGCAGGAAACCGATGGAGTGCCTTCTCCAGGTAGGGAATGAGTCCTTACCCCAAGTGAAGGAGTTCAAGTACCTTGGGGTCTTGTTCGCGAGTGAGGGGACAATGGAGCGGGAGATTGGTCGGAGAATCGGCGCAGCGGGTGCGGAATTACATTCAATTTATCGCACTGTTGTGACGAAAAAGAGAGCTGAGCCAGAAGGCAAAGCTCTCAATCTACCCAGGACTAGGTGGAGGGATTATATTTCCAACCTGGCCTGGGAACGCCTCGGGATCCCCCAGTCGGAGCTGGTTAATGTGGCTCAGGAAAGGGAAGTTTGGGGTCCCCTGCTGGAGCTGCTACCCCCGCGACCCGATACCAGATAAGCGGACGAAGATGGATGGAAGGATGGTGGTTTGGCTACTTTTAAGGAGGTCAATTAAATCAAATTAAAATTAGATTTTTCCAGGGTGAAGCTGAGACATGAGGAACAGCGGTGACACAATCAAAGGATGATAGTGAAATAGTTTGAAGGAGAAAGAAGCAAAACTGTGGTTTCCTACCTGTACTAAATCCATCATCACTGGAGTCCATTTTAGTGAAGTCAGTGTCGATGGAAGTGCGCTCAGCAGAGTCATTAGCACTGTCCAAACTGCCATGACTGACTGTGTCAAGATCACTGCCGTCTGAGAGATAACAGAAAAGGGAGAGGACGATTAAAACAAATGATTACAGGATTAAAAGACCAGAACCCAGCTGGTATAAAAGCTCTGTATAACCAATCACTGAATAGTGCTGTAATCGTTA
This sequence comes from Sander lucioperca, assembly GCF_008315115.2. NCBI lineage: Eukaryota > Metazoa > Chordata > Actinopteri > Perciformes > Percidae > Sander > Sander lucioperca. Next base: position 11,238,777 of record NC_050179.1, on the reverse strand, counting down.
TCATCCACTGTAAAGATGCAGGAATGCTTTGAATGCCACATAGCTGTCATCGTACTTGAACAACATAAAAATATGCTAGAGTGCTGAAAGAGAATCAAGGTTTCACTTTTCTGTCTTATTTTTAACTAAAAGGGGAGCAAAATCAGGGTTGAACAAATTAAATTGCCCATTTCCAGTTCACCAATTGTAAATTCAATGAAGAGTAAATAACTAAAGAATCTTGCTCCTCAACATGATCACATTGCCATTTTTGTTATGTGAATAGAATTCTCTTTGGGAAGTGAATGAAATCAAAATTAACTCACAGCAACAATCAAAAGAACAAGGTTAGAGTATATGATGTAAAGCATTATGTTTCCATTAAAGCCCCTCACACTATGTCATTATGGTAATGAGAGTCTAACTGGGCTGTTGTGGGAATTAGGGACTGACATCAAGAGCAACCTGTGTGCTGTGACTGCTGGGGAGGAAAAACCTCTTCACTCTGTTTAATTAGCATCTTTAAAGAAATGCGAGTTGGGAACAATATGTTCTGGGTGAGGCTAGAGTTGGGACAAACCTTATTATGAGACCAGAAAAGAAGGCTTAAAAGGCTAAAAAAGGTTAAAGAACCAACCGCTCCCACCAGATCACACTCATTTACATGTCTATCCATTAAGAACTACAGGGAGACAGAAAAATCCTATACTTTCAGTCTCTCATTTACTGAATTTGTGCACAATTAAAAAGTAATTACCACTGAACTTAATGCAATCTCATTAGTCTTGGGTATAAAACAAAGACTAACTGTTGTCTGTGTTAGTATTTGATGGAGGGAGTGCATCATATATTGTGTCAGATATCATGATGACATTTGGGCAATACGTTTAAAGTATGTTATGGCTGATCAATTGCAGTGAATTTATATGTGGGTTATTCATTTGTTAGTAAGAGTTCGGATTTCTGGCTGAAAATCTTTGTGATATATGACGAGCCAATTTGAAATAAATAAATCCAAATTCATATTTTCTGTGTATTTCTATAAACTTAAGTGATGACTGTGGGGAGCATTTTTCACCAGATGCTTGTATAAGTAAGTACTGTTATCAGCCAAAATTAACATGGAAAATATGGGGTACCAGATATTAGATATCAGTAAAAAAAAATTATATAACGCATCCCATTAGTATTCTTACCTGAAAGATGAGGGTCTCTGTGCAGCGTCTGTTGTTTTCTCCCCGCTTGCTTGAACTGGAGCACACCTAGGACCACGTTTCTCAGCTTTCCCCACAAAAAGTAGCCTCCTCTGGTGGTGGAGGGCCAGGTGCTTTCCAACACCGCCTAGAGCAGTGAACATGTACAGTGTGGTCATACAATGTCAGACTTACACTAACGTGTTCAATTTAGAGTCAGATTAGCTTGTTTATTGGTTCCTTGTATTTACTGTATGTAGAGTAGATACAAAGAGCACACACCTTGTTGTAGTACCCATAGGTAATGGCGTTGGGTTGAACTCCAGCTTTCTTCATTTCAAACAACACCCTGACAGCAAGGACTGGCTGGCTGTACTGCCCACACAGCTGCAGCAACACACGGTAACACACCTTGGACAGAAAACATCAGGATTTACAAAATTATTCTACACTACTAAATATGGAGTTGTGGGGTTGTCTTATACTTAGTCATTTCCCTACCTCATCTGGAGCCTGCAACTTCTTGTCCTGCATTTTCCTCAGCACATCGTAAGCTGTACGCAGAGCCCGCACCTTTGAATGGCAGGTGCCAACAAACCCTGGTAGGCAGATGAACCAAAGGCCATAGCAGTGGCGCAGCAGACACTGAGACCACATCTGAGGCATAGATGAATAGGTTTTGGCCATCCTTTGAGCTGATTTGATCTCCTGGGATAAAAAAGATAATGTAGAGATAATGTATCATCCTTTAGCAGATTTTGATATGCATTTTGCATTCATTTTTTATATCCATCGTTATGTAGAATAAATGCAGAAGTATAATGAGCTTAACTTCTTAAATTGCAAACATAAAAAGAAACAAATAAGGATCAGATCTGACAATACAGTTAACATATTGATGTTTATAATTATATGGTTCCACTATAACAAAAAAGACATACAATCAAGGTCTTTCTAGAAGAACAAAAAAATTCGCACTACTCATACGGCTGACCTGTTTAGAACGCCTAAAGATGGCCGTAGGGCTGGCTGGGCTGCTGTGGCGTGAGGCCAGGCCTGCTGATGGAGGATTTGGTCCCTCCAGTGGCTCCAGAAGCTCAGCATTCAGCACGGGGAACCCAGAGTAGCTGCAGAAAGACATACTGTATATTCACTCATATACACACATACACTGAAATAGACATCAATCCCACGTAAACATTGGCAAGCCAAGTGACATTGCACAATAGTTTGGCTCTGACACCCTGGAAGCTTGAGCACTGACATAAGAATCCAAAAGTGGTGTGTTCTGGCTCAAAATAATCACAAAGCCCTAAAGTAATGACAAATCTACAACAACAGAGGCAATTTACACTATCTCTCCTTCGGGAGCTGCATTATGGTTACTGAGTGTCGGTGAGAAGTGCTATTGATGTGAGTGCCTGTGTATGAGTAAAATAGTCAAACAGCCTGTCTTGTATCTATCGTAGAGATTGATCTGCAGTGTGGTACCTATAGCACAGAGGATGCTCTTCTCCCTGTGGTAGTGGAGGCAGCTCTGGAGGGTTGATATAGACCGTGTGCTCACTGCGGTGGGATTCATCCAGTTCAATCAGTCTGGTTTCCTCTGGTCGCTCACTGTCCATCTGGTTTACAAGAGAAAAAAACATTTGTCATTATTCTTCCCTCTGTTCTTTCCTCTTAGCTTTACTACACAAATCTATAGATGCCGGTACTGCATGGGGGCTCATGGGCATCTGATACTGTATGAGCCCTCAGATCAGATCAGACATGAGGGTCAGTGAGGACAAACAGATGCCACTAATGATCCATCTAAGTCAGAAATATGGCCCGTGTCCCCACTCTATTTATCTAAAGGGCACTACCAAGGCAGGGGCTTGATCCTATGACTCCCCAAAGACTAAATGAATCCAGGCTGCAATGACCTGGACAAAATGTATGCCATCTTGCTCTAGGGATATGAGACCATTAAACTGTACAGTTTTTGCAGAAGTGCTTGCCACATTTCCTTCAGCTCAGAACTGACTGACTGATCTGCTGTATGGAGAAAAGTGTACAAAGCTCCACTGTCTTCCTGCCTTTCTGAGAACAACAGCAGTACCATTCCTTTGTGTTGCATGACAAAGTAAAGAGAAAATCACTACTGAATAAGCTGCCTGGGAGATCATAAAAGGCCTGCTATGCTGATGTGCATTCACTTGGCTTATCTAAATTGATTACCGGCTTATCTCGGACATGAGCTTCACAGAAATATTAATATCATGGCAGCAGCTGAATAGCTCCCCAGTGCTACTGTGTTACAGGGTTTGTTCCAGTCAGTCAAGTAGATGATTCAGTCAACTAACTGTCACTGACCTATTTGCCCTCGCTTTGATTCTGCTCAGTGTTTCTCCACTTGCCCTTCCTCTTACACTCAAGAGGTCTTTCTCAATCACACACTCTCTGTCAACCTCAGCAGCACTGACGCTGAATGAATCAATGCTTCCACTTCTCAATAATAACCGCAATGACCACTCGTACAGGACTTCCCACTGTTTATGCAGGATGTAAATGTGACTTCCTGATTGCACAAGTTTGCAAGCACAGAGAGTTTTTTTTTGGAGGAGAGGGCATGTTTTTTAGTGTGTGCGTTACAAAACATGTGTAGGCAGGCTGTGTTAATAAAAGCTGTCAAATCACCAAATGACTAACCCTCACACTGACAATGAGCAAGGACTAGTCCACATCCCATGGGATTTCAACAACAAAACTCACAACATTATGACAAGTAAGGATTATCGCCTCCATCTTTGTATTCCTCTGTCATTCTTCTCTGTTATATTTCAGAGTGACTTTCGGAGTCTGGATAGTGCACAGTCATCTTAGCGAAAAGGCAAGCACAAATAATTAATCTCACTGTCTCAGCGTCACCTCAGAGTCTATATCAGTTCTGCATAACCACTCTGTGTGTTTCATTCTAATGGCACATGGTTCAATAATGCAGATTGCTGACACACACTGACAGATAATGCACAGCCTCACATTACAGGCCTCTCCTGCACTTTTAGCTCTACTCCCTTTTCCCCTCACTCTTATTCAGAACACAGCCACACAAAACACTCTGAGCTGAGTCACGCACTAAGAACAATGGAAAACACTTTACTTGGATTCATACCTGATTCTACTACAGCTAAAAAAGGGAAAAACGTCTAAAAAAAACTTCACTGTCACAAACATAAAAGGCTTATATTACAACACAAGCTCTAATAGCTTACCTTGCCTCCAGTGGTAAATAGCTACCAGGCAGAAGCCATGATGACAAACAGAGCAGCAGAAAAGAAAAAAGGCAGAAAAACAGAGAAGAAGATAAGGAGGATAACAATAGAAGTACCACAAAATAAAACAGAAAATCACTTTTAAAAGGACTAAAAGAACAGGGGGCATTATATTTGAGAAAAGCCTACAGCGGTGATGTTAATAAGCGGCTCAATGGAGATGGTGTAGTGTTAATTTCTCTTTGTTTATTTCTATTAGCTCCTGTTATTTGCTTATTAGCTCCTTCAAATTAAACCAAGACCTTAACAAGACATCTTAATTGGGAGGACAGAATGTGATTAATCTTTCCTCTAAATGCCTCAGCTTTGTTTCTTCTGCAAGAAGAGGGTGGAGGCCAGACTACATATTGTTATTGGAGCATTTGTTCCTACACAGCAGAATGATGCAATTCTTCTGATGAATTGTCTCTGACACAGAAAATCCATAGTAAAAATTAGCTGCAAATCTCACCTTATCAACACACTCATCAAAGAAAGCCAGGCTGGCGTCTTTATCACTGACAAAGGAGCACTCCTCTATGAAACGGCTGAACATTTGAGTCTTGGTCACGAGGGAGTAAAACCTCTGGTGGGAGCGGTCTCTACTCTTCAGAAAGCCTATGAAAGAAAACACATTGTGTAAACAAACATGACAAGTGGGCATTAATATTGGATTATAAAACATTAACTTATCAAGCGGTTTCAGAACATCTGTGTGGTCAACATGCAGACCAACATTTATAGGAAGTGAATACTGTGGTATGAAACAATTTGTTCTCTGCTGCGCCGCTTGCATAAGAGCACATAGATGTGCAGGACATTGTGCTATTAATTATGACGGTTTCTCCGATTTGTCATCCAAGCCTAATTTCCACTGAGGCTTAAGATAAATCACCAGATTCATTACAGCAGTGATTTAGAACAAACATTCATGCAGCAGTACTCAGACCTTAACCCCCTGACCTACTCCAGCACAGAATCACGTACGTATAGCCACGACAACAATCGCTTCTCAGCGTGTTTTTGTGATTGCATACAGTAGGCTATAACATTGCAGACTGAGACTGAAATGTACCTTGGATGTCGAAGAGGGAGCTGGCATCGGTGGTCTTCTCAGAGGGGGCTTGGGTGATGGGCAGCAGGTAGGAGCGGTAGCCTCGTAGGATGGCTGCCATGAAGCGCAGGAAGGTCTCCTGGATCTCCAGCTCCAGAGTGTGGAGGCTCTTCCCACCGTTGAGCTCACTGTCAGTTACTGTGTGCTCCATCTGCACATTTTCCCGGTTCAACGGACCACCTGAGAGCACACAACAGTAGATTATGTAGAATAAATAATCACATGAACAACCTGGCAACAAATAATTGCTTATTAAAAACAACACAACTGCAGCACACATTGAGTTTATCACAAAATATTCAGTGGAGGACAACAAAAGAAACACGTAAAAATTGTTATAAACAGGTTAATTGTTATTCTATTTAGCCAGCACAAAGCACTGACTAACTAACCACTAACTAACCAGCTAACCACATAACATCTATTTTACATTCTAAAATGCAGATACCACAATAAATATTATCAATGCTGAAGTATACGTGGAAGATTTCCTGCATGGTCACTTCTGTTGACGTTCCAAGTAAATTTCAAACAAAACAGAGCAAGCTCGCCCCTCCCCCCATGTTTCCGGACTAACTGACTAAAGGCTGTTTTATGGTTCTGCGCAGGCTCCACGCAGAGCTTTCGCCGTAGCCTACGTAAGTGGCCTGATGTTTATACTTGTGCGCTGGTGTGTGCGTCGAGCCGGCGTGTGTGTGTGTGCGTGTGTGTGTGTGTGTGTGTGTGTGTGTGTGTGTGTGTGTGTGTGTGTGTGTGTGTGTGTGTGTGTGTGGAGAGTGTGTTAGAGCGAGGGAGAAGTGAGAGAGTGACGGCGATTAGCTTCGGAGCGAGTCATAGTCTCTAGTCACTCTAGAGTCATAGTGAGAGAAACAAAGTGTCTCCCCTGTGTTTTCTGACCAAGGTCGGAAATCTTTAGCAGGACAAGTTAACCCTCCCTTGATTTCATGTTGTTTGGAGAAGGAGAACCAGGAAATGAGTCAGGGGAAATGCAACGCTACCAAGCCACGGCCGAGCGACGTTTGTCGCTGCGACGTGTAGTTACATTTTTCGAGAGGTGCACGTCAGGCTACGGCGTAGGGTCCAGCGTAGACGCAGAGGGGTCTGCGGGGGTACGCTGTTGATTCTACACAGAAGCATAAAAAGGCCATTACTGTCACTAACCCCCAGCCCCTCCCCCAACCATCTTGTCGGTGATTGGCTTGAGTGGTTTGTTGTATTTTGGTGCACAGCCTGTGCCTCTTGTGTTTGTTTGACGTTTACGACCCCTGTGTTGTCTCCCGAAACCGGGCTTTTTCACAGTGTATTCAGGGGCAGGCAGCTAGTGGATCAAGGAGAGATGCCTACGATTTGAGACAAAAATAAAATTGCGCTGAAACCTTGCAGGAACTCATAGTGCACCTTTAAGGGGGTCAGCCCTATGTTCCCACAGCCCTATGTTCCCACATTTCTAGGACATTTTCAAAATTAGGTCTTGTGTTCCTACATTTCCTTTAAGGGTTAGGGTGGGTTAGGGGTTAGGCAAATATAGGGCCTAATTTTGGAAAATAATCTTAAAAATGTGGGAACTGTGGGAACATAGGGCCTAATTTTCAGTGAAAAAAAAATTCTTAGAAATGTGGGAACATAGGGCTGTGGGAACATAGGCACACTCCCCTCTTAAGCCAATGTACTGTTAGCGTTAAACTCAAATAGTTAAGAGCCACGCAAGAGGGTTTGTAAGCCTGTACTTAGGCACTTAGGCCAGCAAGATAACATGCTCACAAGGACAGTGCTAACATGCTGATGTTCAGCATCTTAGTTTAGCGTGTTAGCATGCTAACATTTGGCAATTAGCAATAAACAAAAAGTACAGCTGAGGCTGATAGAAATGTCTTTCTTTTTACAGGTATTTGGTAATAAACAAAAGCAATTTCAAATTTCGACGATAGCGCTGGATGAAAAGTTACGGGGACCAAAGATTACAATCCATCTTGAGCGTATTGAATGTGTGTTCCCAATTTCAGGTGAATCCATCCCATACTGTATTTGTTGACATTTCACTGAGAACTGCAAGAGGAAAAGTCAGGGGATCACCAAAGTCAGTAGTTCTTCATCTTTTGGGGACCATGAATGTTTGTATAAAATACTAACTCTGGACCAACACTGTCATAGAGCCATTTGGCTAGTGTGGCTAAAAAATGCACCCTAAAACACTAAACAATTTCTAGCACACAATTCATTTCTGTGTGGGTTTTTTGTATGTTTCAGTATATAAAAATAGACCACCCGACATTACACCATTTTATTTTCAGTTCAGCCAAATTGGAGTGTGATAGCAGAAAACATCAAAGGTAAATGTTAATCTGTCTCAATCAAAGAACTTGTTTCTAGGCTGGGATTCATTTCGCATCAACGTTTAACCGTCACAAAGAATAAAATCAATGGTAGGAGGCAGACATTTCTGTTTTTACTGCAGACAGACCATAATAGATCCTAATACATTCAGCCACATGATGTGCTGAAATTTGAGTAAAGGGACAAAAGCAATTCTGGGAATTAAGGTAAATGACTAAGGCAGGTTGAGCAGGAGTGGACAAGGACTAAATTACACTTCATACCTCCTGTGATGTACTAAACATCGTAAGTTGGTTTCATATAACAGTGTAAGCATCCACTGAGTTTTCCAGTAAAATGGACTGTACAGGCTGACTCAACAAACTCAAGTAGACAACATAAATTATTCATGAAACCACATATAAAATGACACAGCATAAGACTGGACTCACCCTCAGTGAGCTGCTGATAGAGCTTATTCAGGGTATTCAGAAGATGTTTGCAGGCTCTCCTGGGCAAGATTTTCCACGTTAAAGCCTTCTTGTCGTCTTTTCTGAAAGCACACCATATGGTTTTCATTACACAGGACAGTCAAGAAACATTCAAGAACAGATATAAGGATGGAGACAGATTCATTTAAATCAGCACTGACAATTTAATCTCTTCGCAAAATAGATTTTATATTGATGTGAGAGACCAGCGGTTACCTAAATTTGCTTTTGTGTACAGTAAGACTATTTCACATTCCAGCTCGTATAGTTACATAAGAGGCTCTGAGAGATACCGATAACCTTGGGAAGAACTTTCCCCATCAGACCTACGAAAACATAAACCATGAGAAGATTTTTTTGGCTGGGTGTCTTAAAGTTGAAGGTGGTCATCTATCACAGAGCGGTTGCAGTTAGAGGTTACTTACTGGGAGATTGTGTTGGTGTCCAGATCCACGCAGCTGATGTCAGCTGGGGGCACGTAAAGGTCAAAGTATCGGGAGTCCACACCCACGATGAAAGGGCACGGTGCGCTGAGCACACCGGCCAGTGCCAGCGGGCACAGAGGGATGTAGGGGCATGGCCAGTGGAAGGGGAAGATCATCTGAAAGGGAGGATCAATGCATTATACGACGATACATACACTACAGCGATGATAGAAGAGTTTCAAACACTCAGAAATATTTCTTATTTCCTTCTCTTTTTTGAGAACTTTACATCACTTTGTAGAGTGTTTCTCAGAGATTATCGTTGTACACATGCATGTGATTATGGGTAGTTAATTGACTCTGCAGTTCTGCTCTTACCATTGTAGCCATAATCACATTAAAGACCACCCTCTTTAGTGGTATTATCAGGAAATGTGAAACGATAGAAAAATAACAAAAGACTCACGGACACAAGGGCCTCTGTAACACTTGTGAGCACAGCTGGACGCAGGGAATGAACCAGGATCTTGTGCTCTGTGACAGCCAGTACCAGCAGAGTGGCTGCGTTCTTCGGGCCCAGATTCAGTAGTAATGTGGAGAGGCTTCCACCACTAGACACAAATAAAACAAATAGTTAGAAGCAAATACAGTATGTCTTCATGCTATAATTTGACATTTTACTGATGTTTCTCTACCTGAGAGGCAGTGGAGAGGACACAGGTTGACTCAGTATCAGGCTGTCATGTGGCGACAGCTGTGGAAGAAGCACAGGAGAGCGTTCAGTGGGTGGAGGATTTAGCTTGTGACTACAGCGTGTTTAAAGTCATGTCAAACCAAATGATGCAAGCATACAGAACTCATCACACTGATGTCATTACTTCATTCAACATATTTAACATTTTCAGCTCACCTGCACTAGGATGCGTGGTCTCTGAGTGGAGGGGAATGGCACATTTTGCATGAAGTGAGAGATGTGCCTGTAAGTAAAAAAACAATCAATTAATAAAGCACTAAGGGAGAATAGACCTGAAACTTTGAGTGAGTGATAGGCTTTGACAAAGAGAATTAATCTATAAAACACTGCTAACTTTTCAATAGGCAGGGCATGTGGTCCAGAGATGGAGTATCGGTAGAGGAAAGTGAGAAAGCTTCTGAAGGACTGGAAGAAGGGCCAGTGGGAGAGCAGACAGATGCTCTTGTTGCTGTAAACACTCCTGGTCCCATCAGGTCCAAGATCAGAGCTTTGCAGGCCGAGCTGTGTGCGCTGACGCTCAGATAGTTTCTCCTCTGAGTGAGGCTCATAGAACTGGATGGCTGCTCCGTACACCTGCAAGCAAAAGGATCACAATATAAGTGTGATGATCTGCATAAAGAATACCCGATACATGCACACACACACACACACACACACACACACACACACACACACACACACACACACACACACACACACACACAAAAAGACTTTAACATCCTGAGGCAAACTTTACAAAGACACAAACCACAGAAGGCAGAGGTCCTTTGAAAGAACTTATTCAGGTAAGCTGTTGTGGTGGCTCCACTAGAGAATTTTCATTATAATAAATCAGCAAAATCATACTCAGTCCTTTGAAGTTGTTCATTCCAAATAAATAAACAAATTATTTCAGGCATGAAGTACCAGGAGACTAGTCTGCAGATGAGAGGTTGCAGAGAAGGAGCACTGAGGCATTCAGCATTTAAAACTTATGCACCAGCCCAAGTGGTTCATGAGCTATCCATTATTCAAAAGATGAGCTGCAAAAAAAAAAAAAAAATCTTTTATGCTGCATTGCTTTCAAAGACTTACAGCCTTTTAGTATTCCAAGCACAGCCTTAAGACCATTTTCGATTCCAGTCAAAATTTAGAAGTTGAAGATTGTCTGGTATTCATCGATAAAACTTCTGCAGTTCATCAACAAACTAATCCATAATGCACACAGAGAGACAAAGGGGGAGATTAAGATGGAAAGGCTGGCTGAAATGAAGCAATTAAGGGAGAATGTGTGTATTTAAGAGCAGAAAACTGATGCCAACTTTGGGGGAACTGATTAATTAATGATCAGGTAATTGAAACTTAGCAGGACGGTGGTTTCCTTGACAAAATATGTGTGTTTTGCAAAGGCACAACAAGATAAGTGACAATGAAAGATGATAAGAAAGGAACATTGTTATTGGTAACACGAATGTAAGGAGGTGTTACCTTTTCTCCAGAGGCACCTGTCAGAACAAATGTGGAAAACACAGGCAGGGAGTGTTTGGTGTGTACTGGCCAGCACTCAACCGTTGCTCCCATGGGCAGGCAGAACATAGGCACGGACTCAGGCAGTGGGAAGGACTCGTAGTCCTCTTCAGGGTACCTACACAGCAGACCTGGACACAAATACACACAACACGGTAAACACAATCGTCATAACTCCTGAACAAAACTGACATTTTCTCAATTGGTTTACTTCAGCATTTTGAATTAGTTTGAGCTCATAATACAAACTCTGCACACCACTTTACCTGCTTTGTATGCAATTGTGTTTGCTTTAGCCAGAGACTTCTTATAACAAAGGTAGACTGAGGATCCCCACTGGATTATGAGAAAAGACATCACAGATCAATCCAAACCTGCATTATTCGTACAGACACACTAGAGATATAACGGTGTTCTCAGAGCTCTTTCCCACCATGCTGCTGTTGAGGTTCTTGTCCACCTTGCAGAAGGTGTGAGGAGGCGTCTCCCCCTTGCCGGGGATGATGATGCAGACATCAGTGACAGCCAGTGAAGTATGGGGCTGGCTCTTCGGTGCGCGGCGGTAGGTGATGTAGATGCGTTGGGACGACGAGCTGCTAATGTTGGCAGGGCGACCTGAGGGCGTGGTCTGGACGATGTGACATCCAGGTTTCAGTTTCTCTTTCCACTCATACAGAATCCTGAAATACAAGGCAGTGTTACACTGACTTTTCATATGATCCTTTTGAAACAAGACATTCTTAAAGAAATATTACTGGAGTGCTTTGATAATTTATTAATTGAAGAGATGTCAGACTAGAAGATGTGTTTAAGATTAGATTATAGTGACCCAAGGCAGAGAAGTGATTAGTGATGCTGGGTGAGTAAAGGGTCAGTGACTGAGGATTATTGCTTACCCGAGATCTGTCAGTGGAGGCTTATCTCTGCCTCGCTTGAAGCACAAGAATATCTGCGGGCCCCTGAGGCTGGCTCCATTGAGCTCTGCAGAGAGGCCTGAGGGGGTGCTTTCAATACAGATGAAACCCGGGGGTACCTCTTCACCGAGCGAGCGGATCACCACAGTTACGTCGGTGATGGGGGCTTTTGGTTGCACAGACTTGGGACCGGCATCATCAAAGTGGAGCTCCTCCTCGAGAGGCTTGGACGAGTCAGTGAGACCGGCAACCACAAAGTAGTCAGCTACTCGAGGACCTTTATCCTCCATCATTTCCCATACCCACACTGTGGGCTGAAAAATAGAGAAGGGGAGAGAGGGGGAGGACTTCCATTATGCATTTTAGCTGTAGTATATCTTAAAAAACAAGAGAATGGGGCCTTTGCCATCAGAAAATGACTTGGCTGAGCAGGCTGGCTAAGACAGCATCACCTTTAAACTCTCTCTGAACTTACTGTTGTAATTGTCTCACTGCTCCAATTGTTGCATTAAACACACAAATAGAGATTCCATGCAGCATGTAAAATAGACATAACCTACATTAAATGCATTCTATACTGAAGAAACAACAGAATGTAATGAGAGCATCTGGAAGCATTTAGTATGCATTCCTGTCTGCAAAAACATCAAATTCAACAAGAAATATGGGAGGGCTTAAGACCAATGACCTTGCTAAATGCCATGACCGATAATGTAAAATAAAACACATGCCTTTGTAGAAAAAAAAGGAAAAGGAAACATGTGCGGAAAGAAAAAGTACCAGAACTATAACAGCACATTGAGAAATGAAGACAGGGTGCACTGGAGTGCAGTAAAAAGCTTTTTCTGAGCTCTCAGCGAGGTAATATTCAGACGACATATATTCTGCACTCAACAATGTCTTGAAAAAGAAAGGAATAGAGCGAGCGCCTGTATGTCAGATTATTATAGCTTTATCACAAAGCATGGAGCCCTGGGAGCCCTCTCAGTGCTGGGCCAGCTTATTGTGCTTCAGCTGAAGAGCCTGCTTTATCTCTCACAGCAGTTCCTCCACACTCACTAGCAAACTGATAAACAGCGGCCTATTACTTTCCGCACTGGGATGTGAAGGAGTTAGCATAAAGTTATTTCCCTCCTCTGCGCTGGATGTGTCACTGCTAGAAACCATGGCACACAAACTGTATTTCTCACCTACTAAGGACTTTGGCTTCCACTGGCTTTAAAGCTAATCTATCTGTGTGCCGTTCCCCCATGTGGCCAAGTGATGGGACGGAAAGCTAAGCACTGCAGGCTTAGGGTGTCAAACTCACCGCTAACATATGAACATGGAAAAAGGAAGATAATATATTGTATAGCCCATTTCTGAGCCTACCAGAAACCATCCAAAAGAATTTACCAACAGAATTCTGTCATATATATGTCCTGTTTCACAAGCCCGTTTGCTCCGTACATCAGTGAGAGTTGTCTTTGAAAATTATGACTCATCATCACAAGGTTGCTCTTGGTCTTGCAGTGTTTTGGCCTGCATATGTTTATGAATGTTTTCCCTGATTAGCTGAAGGCTGTTTTGATGCGAGTTATTTGTGATCTGCAGTGTTGAGCCTTGTGGGCATACTCCCATGACTCAGCATGCCAAACTGCGGCAATTCTTTCTTTTTTTTTTTTAGCTTTTTCTGATCTCCGTCAATACTGGATTTTTAAAAAGCAAAATATGTATACATTACAGATGCACATTTGAATTACATGATTTGTTTTTCTTATGCATCTTTTGTTCACGCTGGTTTTTAAAATCAATTCAAAAACTGTTTATGAGCTGTACAATCGATTTCTGAAAATGAAAAAATTGACACACTTTCAAAGTGTCATATCATTTTCACAGTTGATGCACATTTAAAGTTGTTGCTAACTAGTCTCTTTTCTATGTTGCTCCACTGGTTCCATTTTCTAGCACTTCGACAAGTGCTACCAAACATTTTTACTGAGCAGACTGAATGCTGCTAAATATACAGTCGATGGCATGGCAGATGTGTCGTATAATACTTGGAAGGTTCGGGATTAAATATAGACGTAATTTCCAGTTCCAACTACGACTACAGTCCACTGCATCTTTTCCTCCCCCTCAACAGGATGCAGAGGCCTAAAATTATATCTAATCCTCGCCATGGCAACAACATTAAAACTGAACGCTGAACTGAGAGAGTGAACATTTCTCACTCTGATGCTGAAATGAGTCGAGAACATTGTTCTGGTCAAAATACAAGTCGACTAATGGGTTGTGTTGTAAATTGTGTTCAGAACGTCTCTGAGACGGCCAAAGAATAACATGTTTTAAACATAAATATTAACAGATACACCCTTACTATAAAAAATTAACAGATATAACAGTAGTCTGTTTATCTCATATTTTTCAGTGTTATTGGCTTTTTTGACCAGGAAGCTCATCTCATCTCTCAGTTAACAATCCTGTCCACAGTTTCTACCTTTTTCCTAGCAAGTTTTACTTTGTTTTCCATTAGTGTCTACTGTTGCTATTACACTAGAAAGGTTGCTAGCCGTTTGCTGGCATGTGGTGTTTGCTTTGTTTTTTTGTTTGTACAGAGTATTGCATCTCTTTTATTGTTCAGTCCGTCAATCTAGAAAGACTTTGAAAATCCTTTGAGACCTGCTTTAGGGGCAAAAATCCGATAAATAAACCTGATTCCAACTAACTTGCTATTTCATTTTCAACATGAATATCAACTCTCTTCCTGCTACCTCACTTACTGAGGCAATTCTGTGTTAGCCCAAGACGTGGAAGTGAGTCACCCTGGTCACAGAAACTGCAATCTTTTCATTCACCACAGTTTTCTTCATAAAAGCAGCTCAAATAAGGACACAGCGGATTTCCTCTTCTTGCCAGCTAACAAGCCAGCTTCCCTATTTGCATCCACTATTATTTTTATGAGTCAACTCCAACTGTCAGCTTTGTCAGCAGAGATGACAGATTGTCAGTAATTTGTTTACAACTTAAGCCATAATGTTCCCAACATTGTAATTTCCCCCTCAAGGAGCCACACACTTAGATTTGTCCCACACTATTTGAGAACATTATATTGTCCCAGTGCTTCATTTAAAATATTGCCTTTTATGGTTGCACCATTCATTCAATGTAAAACCTGTTCATCACTTTAAACGCTTTTCCTTGTAGTTCAACCTGACTTATTTGGTATCTAGGAAAAACTTTGGAGTCTTGACTAAAATCTAAAATACATTTCTTTGATTTTAACAGTGGTTGTTCATATAGAACCAGTTTGTAAAGATAGAACTACCAAAGGGTTTGTGAGGTAAAACAGGCTTAATTTAGACAAAAATACAAATACATAATGAAAACATGGGATTTGTTTAAATCTTGAACAGTGACACCATATTTCAGAATGTTGGCTGAAATGAAATTAAATTCAATATGGAAGTTATAGTAGGAGCTTTTTGTCTTTTTCTTCCCTCCATGCCTTTTGATATTTCATGCAATGAACATTTATTTTTCTACATTTTCCCCCCAAACAGTTATGCAGGATTTTGACATTAAACCTTTAAAAATAACTGATCCACTCTCTATATGGCATGTGATTTTGTGCTGTGAAATATAGGCCTTTTGACTTTTGCTTTGAGCATCACAGTGTTATTGTAATTATGGCCCAGGAGACAGAGGCAGCGGCTGCTGGACAGTCAGGCTCAGGCTGTGCAGGGATTAGAGGGCTGTGTTAACAGCAGGAGGGCAGGGAGGATGGGCAGTCGGATCTGCGGAGGGAACCACCACATTTCACTCAGCATCTGTTCCCTCTTAGCCATGAAGACAACCCTCACCCTCATCAGCCATTTGCATTCCTTATGTTTGACAGGGGGGACCCCGGCTGTTTGATGAGGAAACCACACACGCCCAAGATAAACAGAGCAGAAAGATGAAGGAGAAAATACTCTCAGGTGGTGTGGAAAAACACACACAAAAAAAACTGCACGAGAAGCTTGCAACGCTTGCTTTTCGAGCATTGGTAATATTTGTTTTACCACAAAGCCAGCAAATGTTGCTTTGAAAAACCCAACTGACCGAAGCGACCACAACTCTACAGAGGGGTTTTCTCATTTGCTCACATCACAAGAAGCCATCTTATGGAGCATCTACACGGGATGCAATAAAATAAGCCTTCATATGACGTCTTTGAAACCAATGGGCTCACTGTAGCCTAAATATAGTAAACCACACACAGGCTGCGATGCTCACTATAAAGCATTCAATTATTTGTGCAATGCATATAACTATAGACAGTAATATAGCATTTTACCGTCTCGGTCAATTGTCCTAATCAATCATCCAACATCAAAATAATAAATGAATAGATCCTGTTTGTAACGCTAACATACATAATCAAAAACAAGATCACAAAATGTTCAAAAATAAACATCTTAATATTAAAGAGCGGGTGTGTGGGCGTCGTTTGTTTTTATTCTCAATAAAAGAAGAATCTACTCACATCTCGATTGAAAGATGATCTGTCGAATATGAGCCTACGTCGAAACAAAACCCAGATGTCTGTTGATAGAAATATTATTCCTCACTGTGTTTGCTTCGTCTATTCATTTTTTTTGTCTCTGTCTAAATCTGTTATCATAAAAAAAATTGTTCACAGTGTGATGGACGAATCCGAATAGCCTGTGTAGTCCCGAGCAGCGCTTTATTATCCAGACCTGCGCGGCTCACGTGACTGATTACAACCCTCGCTGACGTCACTGATGACACTGCTGGCAGCTATGACAGAAGAACAACGTCCGTGGCTGTGAGGAAACATTTGGTCTGATTTACAAATGTATACTGAACTGCACACCTGTTGTTATGGGTCACCAAAATTCAACCAGATACCAAGAATACCATCTCACTTAAAACAAAAATATATTATTTGCATTTGCAGCTATCTGTTGAATTATATTTTCACATACACAAGGGCTACAACTAAAATTCATCATTTTTCTTTATTTTCTCAAATAATCAATTAATTGTCAATACAATGTCAGTAAATAGTGAAAAATGCCTGTTATAATGTCACACAGTCCAATGTGATGTCTTCAAATGTCTTATTTTGTCCAATCAACACTCCAAAACCCAAAGATAATCAATTTATTTTCACCTATGACAAAAAACATCCAATCCTCACATCTGATAAGCTGTAAACAGCAGATTTTGGGCTTTTTTGCATAAAACAAGATTATTCCGTATTCAAAATAGTTGCTTAATTAATAATCTGTCAATTGGCTAATCGATTAAGTGTTTCAGCTCTATTTTACAGCCTTCTCCACATGGCCAGGAATCAAATTCTGAGTGCTTTTTGGTGTCCTAAAAGTAGTTACATTTAAATAAATTGAGTGTAAATAATACATGCAGTCAGACCATAAAATGTAAAGTGTTACCTTGAAATTGTAGAATACATTGCTAAAACCCCCAAATTTCCACAAAAAGGACATGGCCACAGTGTTTCCAAAGCTGACACTAGTTAATTTAATAATAATAACAATAACAACAGTACATTGTTTAAGATAAATGATTTAATATAATTGCACCTTTCACACCTCTGATAAAGTTAGCAATATCTTTCTGCCAAAACAACATATACATGGTTTATTTACTTAAACATTTTTATTTTAACCTTTTAGTCTGGGAGACACAGCCATTACAATATTGTTTGCTGTACTTGGTCACCTGGCTGCAAACCAAATAAAGAAACATGTATTATTGATATCTACATCACAGAAACACAACATGTATAGTCTAGTGTGAAAAAGTGGTGAGTGAAGAGTGGTGATCACCCCAACATTACTGAAATGATATAGTATATGGGGTGGGATAATCTCTAAAATGTTAGACATGAGGAACATGAAGGAATACAACTAACAATTGTTTCACTTAGACTCGGACTGCTGCAGGAATTCAACTTTTCTGTTGGCATTCAGACTGTCTCATGGTTGGAACAGCTGAATTGGTGCAGAAAAGTGGAAGTGCCTGTGGCCAGAGAGAACATAGCCTATTGTCTTGCCCTCTACTGCCCTTGTGTGGTGATCACCAAGACATACAGTTCTGTTGACATGTACATGTACAAATGACCATATTTGTATACCGGAAGATCATAGACTCAGACACTGCTGTGTCATCTTTGATGTTGTAATCTTTATGATAATGAAAACCATATTGTATTGAAATTGCACTTTGTAGTCATGACAGACACCAAATCCAAAATATTAGACATGCTAAAATTGAGAGATGATGAGAAGATGAAAAAATAAGAAATAAGAGAGGTAAAGTCTAAGATCCCCTTGAGTTGAAAAGTTCTGATTTAATAAAAAAAATCTATATAAATACAAGAAATGAACAGAAGTGTCTGAATGATAACTGGAATACTCCAAATTGATTGCCTAGTCAGCAGACTACAAGCGACTGTCTGGGGATTTCATTTGTCTCTGTGAGATTGAATCATACACAGATTGAAAGCTGACTCCAGTCAAGCGTATCTGTGCATAAAGGAAAATCATCATCTGCCTTCCTCAAAGGCTTTCTCATCACACAGAGATGTTATTTCAGATGTAAAAGGGTTCAAAGGAAGTGATACAAGGGTTGGACAGGTCCAATCTCTGACGTTACAATGATTCATATAAATTCAAACTATTTGCTAACTATTGTAGCTGCAGTTTTAAGGAGAACGTCTTACCCGTCTTCTACTTATAAAATGACTTCCATTTAGACTTGACCTTAATTTCCCAACATCCTACTTGATTTGGCATCCAATTCATGGACGGTTTCATCAGAGGCCTCCAAATCTACCTTGATATTGCTGTTGGAAAATAAATAAATAAACAAACTCAAAAAGGCTCAAGGCCCAACAAATTCAATTCCCCCCCTATAGCTACACATTTATATTTCATCAGAGGTCTCCAAATCTACAATGATAGTGTTGCTTGGATAAACATATGAATAAACAAAAAAAAGGCTCAAGGAACAATTTGTTTATTTAGTATGTATCTGCATTAGCTGAAAGCAGTCATGTTTAAATTAAGTTTTCTTCTCTTCAATTATGCCAAGATCATCACAGATAATTTTGTGACCTAACATAAAATAATTTGCAACCAAAAATCACATTTGATGTTACTCACAGAGGCAGCTTACCTGAAAAGTTGGTTGAATAGTTTTTCTGACTTAAAACAATATTCACATTACAATGTTCCTTCCTAAAGCGCATCCAATATAGATGAATGGGGACAAAATTCTCATTTTGTGCACATTTTGAACACATTCAAAAGTTTATCTGAAGGTAATACAAGGCCTCAACAGTCTAAGTTAAACAAATTCAAAAGTCTTTTTCCCCTCTTTGTGTATCCCAGGGCAGTTTTTTATGGTTTTTCTTTGCTTAGCTGCACTGGAGGCAATTTTGTACTAAAACACTTCACTTGATCTGTCTCACTCCGGCTGTTGATGCCTCAAATCAACTTCAGATAAACTTTTGAAAACATTTTTTTGCACAAAATGAAGGGTGTGGGTTTTTTCCTCCATCACTTGCACTGAAAACAGGTTAATGAGGGAACTCTAATGTCCATTATGAACAGAAGGAATGATTACACCAAGAAAAACATTTTCAATATGGGCAGCTGACAATTGTTTTAAAACAGACAGACAGTGGTGTAGGGTATAGCCACAGTACACCCACCTATCAGCTATTGGAATATATAGGAGAGTATATCCACTTCATTCTCAGTAACCTACCCATCTAGTAGTACACCCAACTCATCAACTACAGACAGATGATCATCATTTATTATCAGTCATGATCTCTGACTTCCTATTGTAACTGCAAACTATTCTGCATTGGTTACTGTCTAAAACAAGAGACAAGTAATTAAGTAAGTAAGTAAGTAAGTAACTGCAGAAACATGACTACATGGCAAATCACATGTTTTAATAGCTCAAGAGCTATAGATTAAAAAAACAGTCAGCTTCTGTGGTCGTTCCACTCTATCAAATAACAAGGCGAATGGAAAGATGAAGCCTGTGATGAAGGCTTGTGACTAATACTTCTGCTGTCAAAAGGGGGAAGCAGAGCATCCATGGCAACCGCCTATTTTGAAAAGGTAGACTACCAATTGCAAAGAGAAGAAGGAGTAGATTTAAGCCAAACATGGTTATTTGAACAGTCCGAGCCTCCTTCACAAATATGCAACAGACAGAGAGGTGTTTTTACAGGAACAGCATCGTCTGTTTTCACTCAGGATATTCACAAAAGAAGAATCAATTGTGTTGGGGGTTATTTTGAGATTTGAAATTAGACCAATATTGTGACGACTTTGATTTGGTCTGTGACACAATCAGTCATTTGAGATGTGAGTCAGCCTGTCGTGATTAATAAGGGCACTATGAATTATAGACTGTGATTAAGTCAATACCCCTGCTGAAAAATACAGATGAAATTACCTTATAATGGGGACTGCTCTGTTGATGGTCTGAGCCTATTGTTGATGGTAATTTACATGGTCACGAGGAATAAAAAATGTTTTTCAAAACTCTTGAAATGAGCTTCAATAAGGCTGGAAGCTTGTGTATCGGCCAGCTCAATGCAGCTAGAAAATACTGTATATCAGAAAATACAAAAAGCTCAACACAATGCTGATAATATGCCATGCAAGCCACACCAGTTTGACCAGCTTTATGAGAGTTTATGTTTTTCAAGATTGCGTTGTTTTTTAAAAGTCTGGGTCATGACCTAAGAGTCATGAAAGACAGGTTCACCAAGGGGTCACAATTTTTCAACTATTATTTTTCAACTTTCAATGTCCTACAGGCCTCTTTCTTCATTATTGCAAAGCAATCATATAATTTAGAATTTTTCAAAATATTTTTCACTTAAAGTGCTCATATTATGCTTTTTGGCTGCTTTCCTTTCCTTTATTGTGTTATATATCTTTCTGTGCATGTTATAGGTTTACAAAGTGAAAAAGCCCAAAGTCCACCCCAAAGGGAGTTACCATCTTCCAGAGAAAACACTGTTCACAAACTGCTCCAAACAGCTCTATTGTAGTCCAGCCTTTACTTCCGTGACAAATGTGCGTCACTTTGTAACACGTTATAATGCTCGCCTAGCTGCTAGCATGGCACGCCCTCATACTCTGCTTCTGACTGGGTAGTAGTCATTATCTAGCTACTGCGCATGTGCGACTCCTAACAAAGATGGAATAGAAGTGTGATCCCTCACTCGATAGCTAAAACAGAGAGCTCAATACACATGGTGAAAAGAGGAGCTGCAGCAATGTGCAGTACAACAAATATATGGTGTGTTTTGAAAATTAAACCATGTAAACCTATTCTGATATAACCTCTAAATACAATTATGAACCTGAAAATGAGCATAATAGGAGCACTTTAAACTTTGGAATGTGTGTGATATGTATATCACACACATATATAGTATGTGTACTTGGTTTCGTAGTAAATTTTCATTAGCATGTAAATAATATGAGCATTACTCCTTTTCCTTTTAGCAGCAAGACTTACTTAAGACGAATATTAATCGCTTAAAGTTTGAAAACAGTTGCTTTTCATCTCATATCTTATTATACTGTTGTCTTTCACATTGCATATACAAGTTTGATTATGAAAATTCAGGTTCCACCGAGATTTGAATTCAGATCACTGGATTCAGAGTCCAGAGTGCTAACCATTACACCATGGAACCCCTTACCCTCATCAACTAGCCATAGTACATACAGACCAAGTTGCTGCCTTCATCGTTTTTTATTAGGAACCGAGCAGTGAATCTGTTTTTGTTTTTGTAATTGTTTTTGTAATTGTTTTTGTCTTCTTCTTCTTCTTCTTCTTAAGAAACCCATGTTCCCATGCACGAAAACTCACCAAACTTTGCACATAAGTCCAGTTCTAGGCCAAACTTAATCAGTGCGATTTGTGTGCTAATTGTCCTGATGGTGGCGCTACAATAGCCATCTAAAATTCTAAACTTTAAAAATGTATAAAAAAAATCAGGCGTACATGCTACAACGTCGCAACTTATGCCAAACTGTAGTCCCAATGTTGTTACCTAGTAGCAATTTTAAAGTCTATCACTCTACTTTTTGCAAAACTTCTTAAACCTATCAACTTCCACATGTTTGTTTCAATTGACACCTAATTTGGGCAACTTCATCTTCAGACAACTGACCAATTTACTATTCATATTTTTGATTTATCAAAAATTTAGCCAACAGTGCTTTAAAACATTTTACTGCATACAGTAGTGTAAACAAATCCTGCAATTTCTTCCAAATGAAATGTTTGATGTTCATCACTTTGATGAAGATCACTGTAGATTTGGTGTGCAAAATTTCAGAATTTTATCTCAAAAAGTGAATTAAATTTTTTTTTGTTGAATTGTGTCCTCATCTACGCATTGCAGTCAATGCAAAATAGAGCATCTTGAAAATAAATTATAAGCATATCTATGTTGTCTTAACCAAGTACACAAATTCTCAGAATTTTCTAATAAGAAATATATATATATATTTTTTTACAGCAGCTTTAAATTCTGCATTTTCACGCAAGCCTGCTCCTTGTCTACTAGGTGTTGCAATGCAACTTGTGCCATCACCCAGATAATAGTTCCCTGAGATCAGAGCCTGCCTATGGCTTCAATGGTTCAGAGTTTCAAGCCCAAGGTGTTGCAAAATAATCATATATGTATCCAATAAGGCATTGTGTTGCCCTGTATATTTTGAATGTGTGTCTGCATTAACACACCTGATTCTGTTTAACAATCAGTCCAGTTACAGTTAAGGAAAGTCATGTTATTGAGTCAACCCAGGCTGACTCAATAAAATATAGCTAAAGGAGCCATCCCCTGGACAATAGCTCACTGAGATCAGAGTTTGCCTTTGAACTGGAAAGCTTGCGAGTTCAAAGCTCAACAGTCACAATGCTACGTCTTATACAAAATCAGCCATTGTGCTTTGGATACCTTCCCTGTGAGTTCAAAATGCTCGGCCCCGACCATCGCTGCAGAGCAGCTATAATAAATAATTGTATGTTTTCTGTGATTTTAGTGGGGAGGCAATAATTGAGAAGCACCCATAGAGAAAGAGAACTCTCAATTGTCATTAGTTTCATTTCTTCACCCACTGTAAACACATAAGGCCACCATGTCTGCCCCCTGGTGGCCAATAGGCCTTTCAACCCTTCTGTTTGTCTATGTCCTGAAACATTACTAATTTAAATTTAAATATGAACATTTAACACGTATGCATCTATAGATGATATTGCTAAGTTCCTCCAAACTTATGACAAGCTTAGTCTTAATCAGATTCTTTTCTAATGTAAAACACCACATAATACCAATAATAAAAAGACATTTCAGATGAAAGTCTGCCTCAGCTTTGAAATAATGTGGAAATGACCAGAGTGTTCTCAGTCTTCCTCCATGTATTGACCTCTCTAATTAGTCTGATTTAGACAAATCTTTTGTCCATATAGCAACTGCTCCAGACTTACTTTGTTAAAGGAGTTATGTGTGTCAAAGTACATTTTGATCTGAATTTGGGAGCAGTTACTGTATAGACACGGAAGAGGTGAAAATGAACCCCCTGACTGGGATGAATACTGATTATGCATTAAGAGTGGCT
This sequence comes from Sander lucioperca, assembly GCF_008315115.2. Lineage (NCBI taxonomy): Eukaryota > Metazoa > Chordata > Actinopteri > Perciformes > Percidae > Sander > Sander lucioperca. The sequence continues at coordinate 11,215,120 of NC_050179.1, read as the reverse complement.
AAGTAAAGATCCAGCTCTGGTGTGATGGATCCTCACAGTTCCTGTAGCAGGACGTGACCACAATAAAGATCTGCAGCTGAGCTCTGCTATGGACTCATCCACAGGAGACTGCAGTCAAATGGTACATGTTTATATAAAAGCATTATTAAACTGAGCACTGACTACATTCCTGTTGGCAATAATTAATCGGGTAGATACAAACTTTAACAGATGAAGTCATGTATCAGTCATTTTATAAATCTTTTATGTTCATTTTTCCTCACCCCACATAAATCTACCACACTGGCTCTAAACAGTCGAAGTGAAAGTGACAGGTTATCCAGCAGCAGTGTGGTCAGCATCCAGGTGCAGCCTCTTGAGAATAAACCAAAGGTGCAACTCTGTCAGAGCATTTAGAGGTATAGCCTCTTCCCAGTGGCAGCTTCTGTGAAAAACAGCTTTGGCTAAAATATATAGCTGACAGGCTGACTACTGCAGAAAAGATTATGCCCAAGGCCTGCATTAGCTAAGGGACAGTCTATGCAGTACTTATTTTCCTCTGCAATATTTTACAACATGTTAATATTCAGCCTGGAGACAGTCCTACTTTGAATTGATAGACTGTCCGTGTTGTTTAATTCAATGTGTTGCACCTATACTGTATAACCCACCGGAACTAAGTGTCTTTGGTCTTGGTCTGGAAAGAAACTCACACTTGTTTTGCTAATGTTAGGTGTTGTGCTACAATTTGACATCATCTGTTACTTCGGTAGATAGGCAAGGGTTTTGTACTTTACAACCTAAAAGTACTAATTCCCCTGCAATCCATTTTCCTCTGTGAAGTTTTGTTGTTTTTGTGATGTGTTCTTTATTCTTCTCTCTTTTTGTTCTCTCTGATTGTACAGCACTTTGGTCAACTGTTGTTGTTTTGAAAAGTGTTTTATAAATAAATTTGAATTGGATTTGGACTGGAACTTTCATTTAAATACATACTTGTTTGTGCTATGTTCAATACAATTATCTTGCCTTATTACACCAGAAAACATACCAGTTTAATTAGCTTGTGTACAGTATGTAAATAGTGAGTTAATTGAAAATATGCAAACTTTGTGTAATTTAATTATTTCACACATCACACTGAAATCAGAATATGAACAGAAGGAATGTGTTTTTTCTACTGTCAGAATTCATGTTATACCTAAAATGTAAATATGTAAGAAAAGAAATAATTTCTCTGACACAGTTGATGCTGCTAAATTAGAAATGATGGATTGTATTGTACAGATGTTATGTGTCAGTAAAAATATAATAATCCTCTTGAGCAGAGGAGGGAAATACAACTTTACAATGTACTTTGCATTGAAACCTAATCCAAATCGGTCCAGAATGGCTGAACAATGAGTCAATAATTCAAAAATCTTTCTTTTTTCTGTCACAGTGACTCAGTTCAAAGGCAGCAGCAGCTCCCCAGCAGCAGCGGTACCTGCTTTTGAACATGAGTAGTTGTTTAAGTTCCTATTTAGTAGGAAGTCATGCTGAGAGACATTTGATTTTCACAGTTTGAGCGTTTCACCTTTCAGTATCTGCCCTGCTCTCCATTTGACATCTAAAAAGTGAAATAACTCTGCCCCCTCTGAGCTGTGAAAAATCACATTTGTTGAGAGGGTCTTCAACAAGCTGCAAAATTGAAATCTCTCTGGTGTGCTCCCCCTGCTGCAGTGTGACCTTGTCTTGTCATGCTTCTCTTTCTTTTTAGCTCTCTTTGGAGTACTGGGTTGTATTTGGTCCATTAACTTCTTGACTTATACTGGCTGCATTTCCTTTCTGTGAGGCATCACTCAGGGCTTGTTGGCCGTCAGCTGAGCAGCTTATCCAATCATCTGTGGAGCTCGGGAAACCTGCTCCTTACTAGTGAGAAACAACCAGAACTCCTTCACTGTAGTGAGCTGGCTCACTGTAGTTTCTACCTGTTCCCATAATACGGCAGTCATCCCATTTCAGTAAAAACAACTTTCTTAATAATGATGCACAATTCCCACAATGTCTCTTTTATGTATCAGGCAGTTCAGGCTTAACACTACACATTGTTTTTACTGCATAAGATGCATGTTTCCATTGTTATAGTGTTGGTGTTGTGGCTGAGGTCACTAAATACCTGAGCCAGTAGTTCAGTTAGGGCCTAGAAAAGACTGCAGTCTTGTAACAAACTGCGATAAATTGCTTTTAAATGTTAGTGTTGTGTCTAATCGTATGATGTGATACTATGCATAAAATACCAGTCACATTAAATGGTTAATACAGTATGATTTTGTTTCTATTATGTCTTGTCTATGTAGTTGATTGTTTTATATTTGCATAGTTAACATAGTTAGTCTAACTCATAAATGAACAATTTAAAGAAAACTGTAAAAAAAAAAAAATGAAGTGTCTATTGCACACGTGACAGGAGATTATACCACAAAGTAACCAAAATCTAGTCTTTGCAGACATCCAGTGGTTTCACTTCTCACCTTGCTGCAGTGATGGTCTTGCCTGATATCAGACAGAGTTGTCAACTCGTTATTAGAAATGCAACATTTGTGCCGTCGACTGTGCAGTGGTGGACGAAGAATTCAGATACTTTAAGTGAACACAGCAATACCGCGTTGCAAGTCAAAGTCCTGCATTCAAAATTTTACTGAAGTAAAAGTAGATAAGCTAAATGTAGGCTACTTAAAGTAGTGTAAGTTCTCTAAAAAGTAAAAGTTATCATTATGTAAGATATGTTATATTTTATAACTTATAACATGTAAGCAGCTTTTAAATTATCTTGATTTTATATACAAATGTTATAGAGAAATAAAATTACATCTTAAAAACATCTTCACAGACTTTAAAGGCCCAGTGTGTAACGTGTTTAGTTGTTCATTATCACAATCTGTGTTGCCCGTTCACAAACTTGTCCTTTTTCATGAATATTTACCACCACCATCAATTCCAAGTATTCCTATTGGCTTGAAATTTTTACATTTGCATTCGCATGAACTGGGGTAGACGTTCATGCGCCATCTTGAAATACGTTAGCCGGTAAGGGACATACAGGACATACTGCTCCGCCTTTCTCGTTTTCGCTGTCACACGATAAACTCACAGGTGCTGCTAATGCTGCTAATGAGTATCATAGCTTCCCGGCCCCGGCAAGTTTGAAGAAGGAAACATGGAGGACCACACATATTCAAAATCCAAATTTCAGGAACAGGAGTCTTCTTCTTCGCCCAGAAAAAGAAAAAGGATATTGAAAAGAGCAAGAGACCGGCTTTTTGAAGCGTGAAGGCTACCATAGCTGTAATACGTACTTTGAACTGCGTGGTGCGAGAGAGTTGATTGCGATATATGATCTCAACGCTAGATGGGAGAAATTCCTACACATTGGACCTTTAAAACAATAAAATTCTGTTTAAATCACAAGTAGCACAGAACGGTGAAGCCTACAATGTATGAATCTTGTAGTTGTCAGTCCTCTAAAAAAGCTTATTTAATATGAGAGCACTTTGTCAAAACGTTCATGAATCTGAAAGGTGTTTAACAAGAATAATGTATGGCCATGACTTTCCTCACCCATAGACTCTGGACAACATTTTTACACCCCAGTAACAAACTTAATTAACATTTCCTTTTTTGTTAGAGTGGAATCCTTCATTCATCAGTCTCATCAACATTCATAGTCATGCCATTTCAATATTCAGAGCAATAGATGACGAGGGACATATCCTGTCTAACACTTGACATGAGTAGTAAATTAATCTTCTATCTATCTAGGGTATTAACCTGACCGAAACTGGTTTCTGACGGCAGAATAGGCTTTTAATTTGAAACTTATGTACCAAAACAACAAGCAGCATTGATATGACAGCAACTGGAAAAAACCTTCCTCGGAGGAAAAACAGTCACATAAAATATGATCCACTGTCACCACACCGGTCAAAGATGTCATAATGTCAAGCACTAATGAAATGCTGTCTGGGCATCGATTGTCAACATGTTATTGCTTCTACAGGGGTGAAATGGAATTCATATAGTGAATGAAGAAATTCAGTTCAATTAATAAATAAGTTAATTTGCCTGATACAAACATAAATGTTTTGAATGGACTTTTTTTTTCTTTTCTTTTTTTTCTTCTTCTTTTTTACATACAGTGTGTTTCCCTTTGTAAATACTGCACAGGGTAACCGTGGGTCTTGAATTGGTCAGATGAAACCTTATTTTCAATTTACAGTCCGACGGAGAGAAAGAACATTTTAAGTAACTTCAAAAACACAGACAAAATGACACTGATCATCTCACAAGAAGATAAATTGTGTGTTATCTACATCAGTGGGCATCCATTATCTGATCATGCTCATCTTTTTTTTTAAATTCTAATGTCACATTGATAAAAATTTACCATCACTAATACAAATTAATAGATAAAGCAATTAGCTTGAAAAATACAAAACATAAAAGGTCAAAGCAATCCCTTCTTAACACCCAATATTAAAAAAAAAAGTGAACTAAGACATTTGCAAGAAAAATTCCACACAGAAAACAACACAATATCTGATCACTTCATCAGTGTGGGGGGGAAATCTATACTTGAGACTTAATGTATGTATTTATCTCTTAGTAATGCTATAATGCTTTAACACTGGTTAATTGAACACATCTCCAGATACACAGCGCCTCATTTGCACTGCAACTTAAAAGAGGCTCTTGAGTTACACACAGGGATCACCTTAATATTAGCTGTGTGATTATTACTGGATAACAGTGAATAAAGGACCATTACAAAAGTTTACTATTTATCCATGCTTTATCAGACTTGGTTCACTCTCAGCCAGGTTTCCGTGTTTAACATTTAGAACTTCTCTATTGATTGACTGAACTTTTCTTCACCTCAGAGCAGAAGATCATAATCTCCTTATGTCAGCTGTACTGTGATCTGCAGCAGCTGCACACAGTGACAATTCATGAACTCTGATGTATGTATGTTGTATATCTTCACGTTTTGAAACGGTCAAGGTTGCTATACCTACCTTTCTGTGGAGATAATCACTTCTGTTTAGGGGGCATTGTAAACTCTTGACTGCCCTTGAATAGTAAACCTATTTCATGGGCTAAAAATGAGCGTGAGGATAGCTCTCTCCCTGTAAATAATCTGTTCACCCAATCCATGTATGCTGCCCTTAGCGCTGTTTGGAACTATTAAGTTCCACTCCAGGAGGTCCATAAAGAGGCCAGGCAGCAGTTTGAGTGATCAGTTCTATAAGAAAATAAAATGGGTGAATGGTCGCTGGTGTGTGGAACACTCTTTCCTCCTCTCTCTCCGTCAGGGCCATAGAAAGAGTGTTAGAAGAGCTGTGGCTGTCCCTCTATCTCAACATCTCAGTATCTAATTAAACAAACTCTGAGACAGAGGGAGAACCGTTGGTTGAAAGTTGGCTGAACGTTGCCTGGATACCGGCACCCTGTCAGAGCCGGGCGGAGGGTGTGTCATCTAGAGCAGGGAGCTGGGGCTTTCTGGCGGTGGCGAGGGTGTGTGTGTGGGGCTGTGACGCATGGGCAGAATGTCATAGTGGCTGGGGATGTGGCTGCTGCGGGGGAGGTCATAGGGACTCTGGGAGAAGCCGGTAGCCATTCCATTGGGTCCCTGCAGGACACTCACACTTGGTTCTGGGATAAATTAGGAAAGAAGGAGGGAAAAAAGTAGAAGAGGTATGTGAGAAACACTGAGGCTGAAGAGTGGCAGGTACTGGCTGAGGAAAGAAATGAGAAAGGAAAGGTGCATGCAATAGAGAGGCAGCTCACATTTCCTCTTATTAAGTCTTACAAAGTCTGTACAGGCTCACAGCAGGGGACATGGCCAGAGAGGCAATAAGCTGCAGGACCCTGCTGAGCTCCACACACCAGAGCAACAACGCACTCACCAACATCATAGACATTCCTGCTTGCACTGCCCAGGAGGGTGGCGGTGCCTCCAAAGGGCACTTCACGGTGGGAGGGGGACTTCATCTCCACATAGCTGTTCTCTGTGTGCTTGCAGGTAAGTCCTGGTGGGTCTCTAATGGTGGCATATGGATTCTCACTATTCAGCGAGCAGGAGCTGTTGCTGCACATGGAGCTCTTGATGTAATCTGCAGTATCCGCGAGACAAGGACATATTCAGCATCAACAAAGATGAAGTGATTGTCACTGACTTATTGCAGCTAGACTCTGATATTACCACTACAATTTAAATAGACATCAGAGTGCGGCCCGGAGAAGTTGTACTTCTTTTGTCTCAGACAGGTGACTAATGGTGTTTTATAGTAATCAGAGTACAAAGGGGAGAAAGTAGAAAGCTCATCTCATCCATAACAGTCTCATCAGGCTGATAAGAAGCCTCATTAGAGAGTACAGCAAAGCTCCTTTAGACCACTCTCCACACCCCTGGGTCCCTCACATTCACCACAGACTGCACAGTGTGGGAGACAAAATGACGTATTGGGCACTAAGCCATTAGAGAGCAATTACCATTGGAACAAAACCTCAGCCCACCATGATCTTGTCCAAAGAGCAGAGAGTTTTCACATAAATCATGGAGAATATAAGGATATGGGATTTGGTGTCAGAGAGTCTCAGAGGGGAATAGAAACCAAATGGGGAAATTTTATACATGGGATGTTAAGCATAAAATTATTTTGTAATATTGGTGCTGGTGAAGCTAAACAGGATTCCACATGCAGTATGTCTGTTTGCCCCCCCCAACACACACACACACACACACACACACACACACACACACACACACACACACACACACACACACACACACACACACAGTTACTGCAATTGATGGTTTACCTTTTTTGGAGCCTCTCTGTGTCTGTGTCTCCCCCTGTTGAACATCTGTAACAATGTCAAAAAGATGAAAGTCACCATCCCATATAAATCCCCCCAATGTGTGACGGTTGTCAGCAAATATCTCATTTAAAAAGGTACAATGTAGGATGTCTTTATTTAGAAGAATATGAGGAATGTGAGGAGTTACAGAATGTTTCTATCACATTCCCCCAAGGCTTACAAGCTTATATAATCAACTGTGGTCATAATGGGATATTTTCCAAACAACAGCACACCATGAAGAGAGGACAAGCCTGTTTAAGGATACATCAGGATAAACATCCAATACTTTTTTTTTAAAGGGACGTTAAAGGGTCATTATGATTGATCTGCTGTGTGCTTTAACACAAAATGTGCAGATCGAGAAAAAAATAAATCCAGCATGACAAAGAATGAATCATAGATATTTAGATTTCTGAGCAGTAATGAACCTGTAATCAGCACATAAGCATAGTTTTCATACCGTCAAAACAGTTTTTACAATCTCTTTTAGTTTGCACCACCACAAACCAAGAGACTACTATGATGTATATACTTAATAATCTCAGTAACACTGTAACATTAACTATTTAGCATTTATAAACACTGTATAAATATTTAATAAATGGTTCATAACACAATAATATAGTTATATTCAGATTTGGACATATTTAAGCGTATATTAAATGTTTTGTAGGCAACTTTCATCAAAACAACATTGTCATCTTTGCTGAAACTGTCACTATATCCTGACAATAGCACATTACATAGATAATCTGTGAAAAAAAATCATTTTTGTCTTCCTCTTCCTAGTACTCCTATCTCATGATATCTTAGGCAAGTTTCCACCACGCCCGAATATTAACAACCAATCAGAGCCGAGGAGTCTCCTAGCAGTGTCATTGTTTGCTTGTGAACTTTGGAAGTTAAGCCAAAACCACCGGCCAAAACAAACATTCTCATTTTACAGCTGAACAGTACACTAAAATATGTTTCTGAAAACATTTGAGGTGAGAAATAGGCAATGCAGTAACAGAATCTAAATGTATATTTGATCAGCACTGTATAGTTTGACAGTTTGACCGCAGCAGTTATTGACACTGCATTAGAGACTCTTTGGCTCCGATTGCTTGTTTTCCTTATTATATGGCATTACGAGCACCAGGAGGAGGCAGAAGAACATGATTTTAATTAGAGTTTGAGCAAATATGACACAAAGTTTTTTTTTAAACTGTATCTTTAATGTACAGTATTTTTCCAAAAATATAATTTGTCCTGTAAAGACATACTTTATATTATTACAACTGTAATTTACTATATTGTCATTCATTATCTGTTTATACACCAGTCCTAACTTGTGGGTGCCCACAGGAGGAGTTGTTGACAAAAACATTAATAAACACTTATCTGTTTATAACTACATTGCAGTGTGTTATAAACCATTTATTAAATGGTTATTTACTGTTCAAAAATGTTAAAAGATGGATGAACCAGAGATTTATGCTATTGTTGAGTCATTTTTCTGGCTTAATTCTCTATAATCCACAGCCCCGGAGTGCAGTATCTGACCCAGTGTAAGCCATCACAGAAATGTGCCACTGGGGGAAGTGAAAGAGGACTAATGAGCTGAAAAGTGACCCCTTTTCACCTCCTCACCACAGCTTTCTCTGTCCCACCCGCATATCTTATCAAAATCAGAGCAAAGGTTATGTCTAACAAGGAACCCCTGGTTCATCTTCATTCACAGCAGCTGTGTCCAGGCTAGTGCCTATATGAGGTTTGTACTAACGACACATGCGCCTTTGCCCTTGAAGTAACTATTCTATAAAGTCCACAAATTCAAGCTGTATGTGGTGTTTCATAGTAAGTAAGACAGGTGAACTGACCGAGGTCATTGAGGTTGCAGTAGGCTCTCCATTCTGAGCCATTTCGGCTTTTCAGAGTGCTTGACTGAAAGAAAGATCACAGTTTGGTAATGCTTTTATACTGTAGTATATTGTTGTATTATATTGTATGTTATGTTTGTTTTATGTGAATACACATGGCCATACTTACTTTGAGGGTCAGAGTGCCATCCAGGTTGCTAGAGATGGTTGAGACAACATTACACTGGGCCACGGTGTGGTAACTGGGGTTGGAGAAGCACTGGCCGCTGCTGCTGCCCTGGGTCTGATTGACCTCAGCAGCGCTGGTCCTCATCGCTACAGTACTGCCACACTCTGTGGGTTTAAACCACAGATTGAGATGTTTGAAAACTAATCATTTTGACTAAAGTTTTTTGAAAAATAGTGAAAGAAAGAACTTTACAATTTCCCAGACCCCAAAGTAATGTCTTCAACATGCTATCTTACCAGAGAGGGAATAGTCTGTGTTGGTGATGTGCATTGCCTGTGTGTAGGACACACTGGGCTGGATCTCATGGCCTTTGTCCCTCTGCCTCTGTCTGTACCACACAAACAGACTGAGCATGGCCATGATGATGAGGAGCAGAAAGATGATGCCCATGACCGCCCCTGCAGACTGGCGCTCCGAGCCTCGTGCTGGACTAATCTTGGTGTACGGGTTCAGCTCCTCCATCATCAGAGCTGCTACAAAGAAAACACAGCAAGTGGGTTGTTTAAACACTGTGTACACATCTGTGTTTGAGTGATAATATAGTAAAGAGCCTCAATCATCTCGATCACCTCTCACCTTGATCACAACGGATGCCTTTATATCCGGGGCTGCAGTAGCACGTTCCAGTCACATAGTCACAGGTAGCATTGTTCAGGCACTCACACAGCTGCTGGCAACCATATCCAAATGTACCAGCAGGACACTCTGCATGGGAGAGAGGTGCATTACTACATCCATCAAAATTAAAGCACTTAGAGAGTGGGAGCCAAAGTGTTTATAGAAAACACACACACACACACACACACACACACACACACACACACACACACACACACACACAGGGTAATTTTGCTCAGTGCTAAAATGCGTTGGGCCTACTCAACTCTGCTCACAGCTCGTCCCAATGAAGCCTGTTCGGCAAGCACACTGGCCAGTGATGTGGTCACAGTCTGCGCCGTTTTGGCAGCGACAGACTTCAGAGCAGTCCCTGCTGTAGAACCCTGAAGGACAGCCTGGGACATAGACGTATAAAATGTTGGGGTGGGAGGGGGGGCAGAAAACAAAGAGAGGGGAAGACAATGTAAAGAGTCAAGGTCATATTGCAGGGGAACACGGAAATCAATACTATTCACTGTCTCTGCAGCATACTCAATAAAGGACAATGTGAATGAAGGGAAATGGAACATTTCCTGCTTCAGCAGAAAATCTGGTTATGCTGTTAACAGAACATAGAGGTAGAAATGAACAGGCAACTGGAATGTATTGGGTGAGAAAAAAAGCAAAACAGTTTCCAAACAAAAGCCATGCACAACAGCAGGAGCATGACACACCCTTGAGGTGATAGATAATGTAATTCAAATTAGTTGACTGATGATGATGTGCACTATCCCTGGGCGAATGACTGGAATGTATAATTAGCAAATGAACAAAGTGACCATTAGTGTTATTTTGATGTTGCTCCCTCTAGAAAACAAACTGTAAATGAAAACCTAATAGCATCCAATTGCCCAGTTGGCTCTAAAAAAAAAATGTCTCGCTTGTTATGTGCTGCAGTTCTGTTTCACTGCCAGTAGGTGACACTGTGTGTCTACTAACTGGATGGGAGAGACTCACGCTGTGTGCAGTAGAGTCCGGTCCAGCCGGGGCTGCACCTGCACTCCCCATCGTAGGCACTGCACTGGGCTCCGTTGTGACAGTTACACGAGTTGAGACAATCAGGGCCCCAGTGCCCAGAGGGACAGGCTGCAGACGCCAGAGACACAGTCAAGCTCATGGTCACACACCCTCCCACACAGACTCTATGTCCTATGCATGCATACATGAAGCATATAATACATATTTTTGAGGAAATGCCTTTCACAGTATCTTAACACTTTCATTCTTGCAGAACATCCATCCACAAGCCCCTTTGTAACATCTGAGGAGACGTATGTATATGTCAGGTTGAATAAAGCACTGGCAATGTAACATCCAAATGATATAATTTTTTTTTTACTTTTTTACTAAGTAGTTAATGTAATAAAAAAAACACAAATCAATTTCCCATGGAACGACGACTCAAAGCTTTGCTAATGATCTTTGGCCTACAGCGCTGTAAATCAAAGCATAATGCATTACAACAATAATTTAAGCAAGCTATCAGTTTTACATCAGCGAGGGATCAGGGTAGTTATTGGAATGTGTAGGGTCATGAAAATGATTAATGTGTATGAAGGTAAATGTGAGGGAGAAATTAGGAGTGAAGACAGACAATTAAATGAGAAAATCTGAGAAAATAAGCCAATCAAACACAGGATGAAGGAGAGAAGCCATACCCTGAGAGCAATCCTCTCCTATCCAGCCAGGGAAGCATTGGCAGGAGCCATCGATTGGGTTGCAGGTGCCGTTGTTGGTACAGAGGCAGATCTCAGCGCAGGCCCTTCCATACCTGCCACTTGGACAGACTGCAAAACACAAAAAATACAGTACAATCACTTTACCAAACAACCCTGATCTGCATATTATCACTTAGGTGCAAAGACTGGTAAAAACCATTAACATAATGACTTCAAACTTGGACACATTATTGTGAACACAGTTATACAAACAAACTCATTCTGTGAAAGGTTGTGTAAACATATTCCTCTAATGGATGATATTGTTCAATTTGAGTGGACATGAAGTGAAGTGATCTGTTTAAACAAAAGGAGGAGTCAATCACTGCCTCCAGTGGCACGACTGCCCCATTTCCACTCACTGGAGTGGAATGAGTGATGTGCCACATAATTAAAATAGACTGTGTACACACACGACTGTATACATTTTTTATGAAATTAATATTTCAATGCTCTCCGGCACTCTTCAATAAAAGATCTGATTTCCAACGAAACCTCCATTGTGTTTTCTTGTTGGCCCGTGAGTCAAATTGAACCATGGTGTATCTAACTATCAGGATCAGGGAGCTGCAGCACCAGCAGATACATCAAAGGTCTCATATAAAGAGAATAGCCCAGCGTAAGAAATATCAGATAAGGTGGCTGGCTGTGAAAGAAATGGGTCCGACTCATTTTCATGTGGGGTGATTTTAATGATTACATTTCAACTGGCTTTCCCCTCTTCTTGAGAGCTCTTTCAAACTCCTTCAATCAGGTTGTCATTAGGCCATGAGGTTGGCTCCACCATACTGCTGCTTCTGGGGATTCGAGCCTCAACACACCAGGAGAGCTTCATTAGGCTGGGACTTTGTGTGCTGGACAGAGGACAAGTGAGGACGCCAACGAGGATCAACAAGAGGAGAATGTGCATGTTGTTGGCCACCTTCGTCCCTCGCGGCCTAACGCCTGCTCACCAGTAATTACAGTCCAGACAAATTAGGGCTCTCGCTCGTTCTTTTTTCTCTTCCTTCAGCTAACCTATTAAACTTTTAGTGGTAAGACATTGCTCAAAGCCATGACAGAGAATTCAAAAGTTCCTTGCCTTTCTGTAATTTATAAAAGAAAATGGTGAATCATTAGGAGTAAAATCTACAGTACATTTATATGTAGGTGTCTTTCATCAACTGCACTTTATAGCCAAAGACAAATACCTTTGGTCGCATAAACCATCAGACACGAGTCGATATTGAACAAACTGTTAACATTTTGCTACGGTATTGAATAGATTATAGACTATGATACTCTGAATTTTAACTTAAATATTTGACATGTAAACCCAAATATTTGATGATCATGTATTTGACATTTTACTTGTCTCAATCTCTTTTAGGGTTGAATGATTTTGAAAAAAATATCTTGTTGTGATTTTGACAAAATTGCGATATGATTTACGATATTGGAGGGAATGATCATTTTTTGCATCATTAATCTCATTTTCATTGGAAAATATATTGTCACAATGTGATTTTTTTGTGAGGATCTGTATACCAACACATAAGTTTGAATAATACGATTTGTAGGCCGGGACACCTCTGCAGCACCACAATACTTTATTCAGAATGGTATTTTGACACATATTTTGCCTTTAACTAATATTGCATCTCCTGCGAACTGGATATTGTACTAGTCCACATTACGATTTCGATAGAATTTAGATTCATTGTTCAGCCCTAATGTCTTTATAAGTTTCGTTTCAAATGTGTGTGGCTTAAATATATCCAACAAACAACAAGACTACTGGCTACATCATCATAAAACACAGATGTACGTGCTAAAATCATTCACAATTTCCAAAAGTGCAACATCCTATTCAAACACATCTGAGGCTAAAATAAGGAACTGTACAGAAGTAATGTTTTCTGTCAACAAGCTCTTCCTATGTGATTTAAACAACATCGCTAAGGCAATACACAAAGAAAAAGTTTGCCTGGTTGCCTTGAAATTAAATTTAACAAGAAGTCTGTTCTGCCCGTGTTGTTTCTTTGACTCTGCTTATAAGTGAAAAGCAATTCACATGCAGCTCTCTTTGCAGAATTAGGCAGAGGGACAGCAACATTTACCTGACGTGTTCTTTGTCTGATAATGTGGTCTCAGCAATATTCAGGATCCCGTTGAAGGTTGTTGTTTTTTTTGGTCTGGTGTGCACTGATAAAAGCCATTATTCAAAGTTTCAAGGCTAAGTTTCCAGTGGGAGAGGCAGTAGGCCATCACTTTGATCTTCTTCTAGAGCCACTAAGCACAGCAAGGACTGTAGGAAAATGTACAGGTGTCCTCACAAAATGCTGTGGCAGAGGGACTTTGTTTGACATATAAATGAAGAGATATGAGATATTGTAGGCATCAGCACATAACTTTTAACACTGTATCATTTTTACTTTAATGCAGGGGTCTTCAACATCTTTTAGGCCAAGGACCTCTTAGCTAAAAGTAATAGAACATAATATATTGGATAAAATTGAGTTGCACATTAAACTTGGCCTACAATAACGTGTAGGGTGGCCTTAAGCATTTACACATATGCTTTTATAGTGCATACAATAGTAACCTATTAAAATAATATTTTTTAACCTATTCATATATTTATATATCATGTTTGTTAAATGTTTAACATACATTTAGCACAGTGAATCCTTAAGCTTGTGTAACTGTATCTGTTGATGGCTACCTTAGTGGCTACCTACCTATTAGTCAGTAAGTCTATCATAAATGTTGTGTGTGTGTGTGTGTGTGTGTGTGTGTGTGTGTGTGTGTGTGTGTGTTGCAGTGTCCAATCTGCAGTAACTCTGAAGACCCCCTAGGGGTCCCGGACCCCCTGTTAAAGATCTCTGCTCTAATATTTCATGCATTATTGTCTTGTTTTTTTAATAATCAATGTTGTTTCCTAACCATTTTTGTATTTCCTGTCTGGCATTTTCAGATATAAACTGTACTTACCATTTTCCAGGAGCAACAACTAAAAACCTCACAATGAGTAACAGAAACAGAAAAGGTCAAAAGGGACACAGAAGGCTACTTGCCTTGGTTACACAGAGAACCGGAGAAGCCAGACAGGCACTCACAGTGGCCCGTGACATGATGGCACGGCCCAGTGCTGTGCACACACTGCGGACACGACTGGCTGCAGCGATGCCCATAGAACCCTGGAGAGCAGACTGCATGGCGTGAGAGGAGAGGGAATCAGTCGACAACATTGGATGAAACAAGAGGTATATAATAATGAAACAGGGCATGACAACAGTGATCAAGGGAGTACAGAAAAATCAAGGCCAGAGGAATTAAAGCAGAAAAGACGAGGAGAGACAGCAAAGGGAGGTAGAAAGCAGAAAAGTCAGTCTTTATTATAAACACTTCCATTTTATCTGCTGCCAGACATGGAGCAGTAAAATAGTTAAGAGAATTGTGAAGTCTGTTTTATGTTAAGTTTTGATGATCTATAAATGTCAGGAAACACACAACTGTGTGTTAATAATGCTGATTTTATTGAAAGATTGTGGACCATTAAGATATATTCAAAAGGTAATTATACTTGTATACAAAGAGCATTAACAGTGCAACCATGATAAGAGACTGCAATTTATATAAAAATATATTTTCATTTCAGTAGCGAGAACCTTAAAAATCCATGTTATGCTCCTATTATTAAAGAGGGTGATTTGGTTGGATTCCTACTCCAATAATCACCATTCAAAATAAGAAACATTTTAGGAATTGACAAAAACAGCCTTGGTTGCCGTTTGACAACCATGCAATGTTAAATTCACCCCATGGTTTTTAGATTTAAAGCACACCTCTATCA
Organism: Sander lucioperca; assembly: GCF_008315115.2. Taxonomy (NCBI): domain Eukaryota; kingdom Metazoa; phylum Chordata; class Actinopteri; order Perciformes; family Percidae; genus Sander; species Sander lucioperca. The sequence continues at coordinate 11,199,940 of NC_050179.1, read as the reverse complement.
GCCTCCGGAGAAGTATGTAATTCTCCAATTAAAGTTTCAACAGAAAAAAACAGCAAAACTGCAGTTATGAAGTTTTCACCTGATAACAACATTATCTGTGTAAACATTTAATTTGGCGTAATCACACACACACACACACACACACACACACACACACACACACACACACACACACACACACCTGTCTCTGTCTTATATTCCAGTCAAATTGATGTTTACAGGTTTGTGACTGTGAATTTCACTCCCAATCAGTGAGCTCATCACTTGAGAGCGGCCCCAGACAGGCCCCATTCAGAAACCAGAGCTAGCACTCCCAGTGAGCACGCCCTCTGATGAGCCTTGGGCGAGGACTGTGAGTCTCCCACTGTGAGTTGGTTGTTGAGGACAGGGCAGGGGGATAATGAGGAGCATGTGTGTGTGTGTGTGTGTGTGTGTGTGTGTTGCTGTTGGGGTAAAGACACTGTGATTAAGTGATAGCAGTGATGAAGGATTTACACTCAAGCAGTTATGACCGACAACTAAGTGCTTCTCCTCAGCAAGCTCACCCTTCAACAATTCTGCAAAGATCAAAGCAAGGTCAATACTGTGATGGAGTTTGTTACGGTGCTCTAAGGCGTGTGCCGTTATCACTTAAAGTGCTCATATTATGCTCATTTTCAGGTTCATAATTGTATTTAGAGGTTATTTCAGAATATGTTTACATGGTTTAATTTTCATAAAACACCATATTTTTTGTTGTACTACACATTGCTGCAGCTCCTCTTTTCACCCTGTGTGTTGAGCTCTCTGTTTTAGCTACAGAGTGAGGCATCACACTTCTATTCCATCTTTGTTGGGAGTCGCGTATGCGAAGTAGCTAGGTAATGACTACCCAGTCAGAAGCAGAGTATGAGGGTGTGCCATGCTAGCAGCTAGGCGATCATTATAACATGTGTTACAAAGTGACGCATGTTCGTCACGGAAGTAAAGGCTGGACTACAATAGAGCTGTTTGGAGCAGTTTGTGAACAGTGGTTTCTGTTGGAGATGGTAAGTGCCTTTGGGGTTGACTATGGGCTTTTTTTCACTTTGTAAACCTATAATGTGCACAAAAAAGATATATAACACAATAAAGGAAAGGGAAAAAGCCAAAAAGCATAATATGAGCACTTTAAAGGTTTGGATAAAGAGATGTCGCTTGGAAAAAGAGAAGGAGGCTCACTTCTTTTGCAGGACGTCCCTCTGTATCCAGGTGCACAAACACAAGTACCGTCCTCTGGAGAGCAGGATCCTCCGTTTTGACAGGAACAGCTGACTGAACAGTTGGGTCCCCAGAAGCCTTGTGGGCACACATTATCACAGTGGATTCCTGCAGGAACATTACACGAATATTCAGCGAATGCACACTAAGAAGGCAAAGACTGGTATGCTGAAATATTCTAAATAGCCTGCCATCTGTAAAAACACACTATCAAAGGACAGCATCACAATGCCTGATCACAAGTGTATGTGTGGAGGGTTATTCACCCAGCATGGATCCTCAATTGATTTCAGTCCTGAATGAAGAAGCTGTCGTTTGGAGTGCGTGTTTTTTTTTTTAGTTCAGCCAATCCTTTCACACTCTGTTTCTCCTTTCAAAATTTATTTTATTTTTCATCTGACTGGGGCTCCCTGCCAGTGCACCGTGTTGATTAACAAGGTTGGCGGTCTCGAGAGAGGCCCAGCTTGTCTCCCATTCTCTTTCAGCAAAGCCGGGGTAGTGTACAGAGCCGAAGGAAAGTACTAAGGCTACAAGAGTGCAGTCTGGAAGTGTCACTGTGTGTTTGACGCAGCTCCAACCAACAAATACAAAACATTGCATCGATACAGTACTCTTACTGTGCACATGGATGCATTAACTCACCAGTCGAAGCAGCCTGCTTTCTCTCACTCACACCCATGGGTTAAAAAAATGAAATGTATTGTACATACAGATAGGCTCATAAAATAAAATGTATCGCTGCAAACACTCAGGCACATATGCACACTAAGAGTCACATACTGTACTCACACACACACATACACACGCACAAACTGCAACCTTTCAAGCAGCCCTTAGTTCGAAGCCTCATCTGAAATTTTCTTTGAGTGAGAATATCTGAGAATGGTGTGGCCATTAAAGCAGCATTAGTGCAGTACCTTTGAATTAAACCTGGGCTAAACTCTTGGGACTAATGTTATACAGTAACCAGGGCACCTTAGGGCTATAACAGAGGAGTAAAGGAGAGGAAATGTTAGTGCTGATGAGGAGGGGGCATGGTAGCAGTGATTTAGTCGGAGGCCTAGCCATGGACATCAAAAGGGGGGCAAGGCTTGTGCAAGTGTGTTTGAGGTTCTGCTAGGCCAGGCAGAAAAAAACTCACTGCCTTTACTGTCAGAAAATGAATGCGGACAGAGCATCACACTTCAGTCTAATGGTGACAAACAGGGGCTTTGGATGCCTAGTGAGGAAGAAGAAGAAAGAGTGAGAGAAGCCAGAACTGAAGTCTTCAAAGGAGCCTTTTCGCTGAGAAGTGCCAGAGGTCCCACTATCCAATTTGTACAGAGTGAGCAGAGAATAGCAAAACTCTCTCTCCCCTCTTTAAGTCTCTCTCTCTCTCAGTGTGTGTAAACACACACACTCACATTACCTGCTCTATGACATGGAATCTCTTCAGAAATGAAAGGTGAAGTCCTATTTAACTAGCATGAATCCCCTGCATCATGTGTCCGGACACAGCACTCTTTTTACATCTTTGTAGGCTGATGTCAGGCTTACAACAGCTCAGCAACAACTGTGTGGGTCACAGACGACTTACACGCACACACTCCTAGAGTCAAGCTTCTTGACAGTTTATGCAAAGCCCACAATAAAACAAACAGCAAGTTGACAGCAAAGTAGGATGCCATACCGTCTCTAGAGTTAGCATACTCAGTGATATGACAGTGTTTACAGAAAAGAAAATGCTCCAATGTTTCTGTAAATAGCCATTTTATTCCATCCCCGACTCAGTCCTGTGACGAAACCCACATCTTCCTCTCTCTAGGAGCTCCTACATTCAGAGAGCCCATTTTCAAGCCTCTATGATTCAAGTGTGTATGTATGTGTGTTTGTCCGGCCCGATGGGCTCCACGCTGCCCCCAGCCCTGCACCCTGGTGACTCAATTAAGGCTGACAGATGGTCCCGACCTGTGCAGGATTCAGAGCATGAGAGGCCCGTTTTACCGGCTCCGTTCTTGCAGATAATAAAACCCACATTGTTTCCCAGAATAAATGCCCTAAGCTCAGGAGGCTGAATGGAGTGGGCTGCTGAGAGCTCACAGGCTTGACCTTTCTGCTGAATCTATTCCCTCCCTGACTGCACCTCTCCACCCAGGCTCAGAGACCAGGTCCTCAGCTAGCCCCCTGCATTTGACATTCAGATGCTTCAGTTTTGAGTATAATGAACCTCACCCTTGCTGTGACATTCACACTTTCCTACCTCCACCTCTTTCCCTGTGAGCAAATGTTTGAAATGACAAGAAACAAAAAGCAGACATGTGTTCATGTAAAACTAAGAATTTATGTATAAAGGGAATCACAGTTCAAATGGAGAGCTTATGACAACTAAGAGAGAGTGAATCCTCCAATTAATAAATATGGCAGTTGGTTCAGTCAGACTTTACAACCTGGAACTTTAAATAATTAACAGAATCAAAAATAAAAATATCAGAGGCTGTGTTTAAAACTCATGACAGCATTCTGAGCCAATGATTTGATTCTGTCTCCAAATATTTACCTGGTGAGTCATTTTAGACGTGTATAACTGGATTCAATTTTTGGTATGCATGATTGCATACCAGCATCCAGTGTGTTAGCCGAGAGAATTCCTTTTTTAGAGCTCAATTCTCAACATTTCTCATTCATATACCCCGCCAGCTCAGTGGCAAAACAAATTACAACATTTAATTAGCAAAACACTGCTTAGACATTCTGTAAACATACTGTAAAACAAAAACCATGTTCTTGTTTTGGTAAGTAAGTAGTCTGACTAGAATCTGATGTCTTTGATTTGATGATGAGGATAAATAAATACAGTTTAGATCTCAGAGGTTTTCTGTCCCTTATGTCAGGCTTTTCTAAAAGCAATACTGACCTGTCCAGCCGGGGTAGCAGCGGCAGTAGCCACTCACTGGATCACAGCCATCAGCATGGCTACAGTCACAGCGCTCACGACATTCCAACCCATAGGTGCCATCCTGACAACAAAAACTTGCTGTTATGCCTTTAAAACTCCACACATTGGCAGAATGAGAAGTTGAATGTTGCTCCAAAAGGTTTAAGACCCGCAGGAGTTTTTGCAGCACCCTCTCAGATAAAAGACAGACTTACAGGGCAGGACTCGGAGCAGTGCTCTCCCCTCCACCCAGGTGAACATGTACAGGTGCCATCTATAGGGTCACATGCAGCTCCATTGGAACATAAGCATGTCTGATTACAGCCCAGACCCCACAGACCGCTGGAACAGAGGATGGAGCAGTCCACACCATGCCAGCCTAGGGTAAGAGAGACACATCCAACTGTTCATTTTTATATAAACCAAGTATTGTGGATACAGCAACATTGTATTACAGTTATAATTTCACACAAAATAATAGTATAGTACAGTGGTCCCAAACCCGGGGTTCAAACCCTCAAGATAAATCTGAGGGATTTAAGGGATATCATTCAAGGAATATAAAAGAAAAAAATGCATTCTGTTATGCAAAAATGTATTTGTAGCCATGCATGGCTCTAGGGACGGCACTGTTTCTTGGTCAGTTGGTCGGTCCACCACTTTGGCCTAGACTGAAATAACTTAACAACTACCTGATGGATTAAGATGATATTTTGTTGACATTCATGTTCTCAAGAGGATGAATCCTACGGACTTTGATGATCCAATTTGTTTTCTTGTAGTGTCCCCAGCAGGTCAGTTTTCACATATGAAATAGCTCAACATGCTCACTAGATGGATTGGCACCAAATTTCCTCTTGGTAATTAATTTATTAAGAATCGCTAATATTTTGTATTATTCATTTAAAAGATAACTGAACATAGCAAGCAGAGAATAAATGAAGGGCAGGGGTCATCTGGTAGTTGTGTGAAATACAGTATGTGAACGGAAAAAAACAACCCAATTTATGTTTTTAATCTTACATCAAGCACAGAATGCAAGAGGACTCAGACCACAAGTACAGTTGCACATGTCCAAGTGCTGTTCATCCATGTAAGATGTATCCGTGGATAAAGCATACAGTACAGTCTGTGTAGCATATCTTATAAAGCTCAGGAGTTGCTCTAAACCTTTTACTATGAGTCAATTGTACTGTACCTTCCCTGCAGATGCAGGAGCCGTCGACTGGAGAGCAGGATGCGTGATTATGGCAGGAGCAGGTGGACATGCAGCTTGGTCCATATAGACCAGGAGGACACATTGTAGCACATTCCTCACCCTGAAATAAGAAAGAAATAAGGCAAAGTCATGAGGCAAAGAATCATCATGGCAATAAGTGCTGACTTTGGCAGACAAAAGATTATATAGAAATAATATAGTCTGAATAGATAGAGACAGAAAGACAGGGAAGGTTTACTGCACTTCTCTATAGCTTACTGAACTGCTTATTTACACCAGTCATACTGTATTGGTGTACAGAATGAGAAGCAAAGCAACCGTAAAACTGAATGGATTTATGATCTTAACTGAAGTTCAAGAGGAAGGACCCCCCAAAGCTATTGCCTCTCACCTTCCAATTATGCACTCCATACATTCTGACAGCACCTATTCCCAGCAACACTTCACTTTTTGCAACCATGCTCCACCCCGTCTCTTCACTTCTCTCTCCATCTCTCCCTCCCTTTAGGTTGGTCTCATGGGGGGGATCTCCACTTTCATCAGTGGAGAGACTGGCAGGACTCCAAAGCCAGAGAATCCAAACTCTTCCCGTCTTCAACCAAGCCACAAAATCTGTACTACCAAATCTGACCTTAAGTCCAACTACATTTGGTTCATTAATACAACCATTTTTGTTCTAAAGTAACTAAAGATATGATTCTTGCTTGGTAAAATGTCTGTTAGAAGATGCATCTATAACGCTGTACACTGCTGCAGGGATTTTGTAGACACACGTGAGTAGGACCATCACATTTTAGGGCAAAGTGATGCAGTGCTCAAGACCAGAGTTCAATCCCCCATTTGGTCCCTACATCCCAAATAACACAACTGACAGTGTTTGAGGATCATTTCCTTGTCCCCTAATTAGCAACTCCTACTGGTTGGTTGAGGCGCCAGCACAAAAAGGGGTTAGAATCAGAGAAGAATATTGTAAACCTCCCTGTGCCAAAGCAGCTGGCGACACCATGTGTATCAGAGGAAGCACATGGTTGTCTACCCCTGCCTCAGGCCAACAGTGGGAGTTAGCAGTACTAAGAATGATAATATGATGAAACCAAACTGGGGAGAAGCAAAAACACATAAACTATATGGTGAACTGGTTGGACAGGGGAACAGCAGGATCCCAGAGACTGCAGCCGACTCAATTTACTATTAAGAAGCACACCAAAGCGAGATCGGCAGCCATGCTGGCGCAGCCTTTGAGTCCCTTACAATTGCATTAGAGTGAACTACTTGGTAAAGGACATGCAGCACTTCTTCCCTGTCCTCTACAGTCTGCTATCATTAGAATTTCTCTGCTTTGAAGGCTGAGCACAGCCCACCTACACTAGTCTCGTCCCTCCCTAAGCTGGAGATCACAGCCAGTCTATGGATTCCCACACCCTGCCTTGAGTGACAGGTGACACAATGATTTAGAGTTCCAATTAGTGGCCCAGAGGAGTCCTGAGTGGCTCTTGCTTCACTAACCAGAGCACTGGGGGACTGCTGGCTGCTCACTGCTCTCATTATCATTTTGAACTCAGTTTAAACAAAAGGCAGAATGAGATGTGCCAGTGGACGCCAGGGGCAGAACACACATCTTAAAACATCTCTCCTCCGCGAACACCACATAAAAGCGTCAGTCTGTGAATGAAATTTTTATCAATCTGTTGCAATAACCTTTGTTCTGCGGAAAATGACAGCTTCAAGACTGCTAACAATAGCAGTTCAGTTACAGTCGTTAAATGTGGAGAGAAGTTCGACCTGCCAGTGGGGGCTAGATGGGTGGGAGGGGTGCAGCCCGTCTTCAGAGCACAGGCAATTTACTGGTGACTGGACTCATGGATAAAACGTCATGCAGCCACAAATGACCACATGGATTTTGCTGCATCCTTGGCTGCTTCCGATTCCACTTGGTTTCACCCTCATGGCACAGAGACCAATGGTTGGTCTGCTCTTAAGAGGGGAAAGGCAGCTCTCTCATTAGTCTACTGATTCATATTCCTTCTGAGCTGTGAAGGATAGAAGTCTGTATGTGGAGAATCATTATTAATACAGGGGCTGTCAGTCCATCGCACGAGAGCAGCAGGACCTTACATAACTATGGAGACCAATGGACCAATAACCACATAACCAATGGAGGCTGCAACCAGACCTGAGCTGCTGAGAGGCGGCCAGGTCGTCCTTGGCCAAGGCACTAAATTCATACCTATTAGTATCTTAATGTAATTGGAGAGCACTTTTTCCAGAAAGCCTCTCGCTGACACAACATTGATCAGCCTGGTACCCATTGAGACTAGATGCAAATGGCACCACTAATTACCAATCAGTCTCACTCCTTAACAGTCCATCTAACTGCTGGATGAGTGACTGCAGTTTAAAATTCATGCAGCAAGACAGAAAATGAACCTCTGAACCTTTTGATGAGCCTAGAAAGCACTGAGAGATAGGAAAATGATTTGTTTTCACCACCCACAAAAGGCAGACTGGAATACATTACTAATGCATTCATATTTCAGCTACAACGGTATCAACATAATCTGTAGAAACTGTAGACATACTCTTAGGAAGAAATGTTACTGTGAGTACATGCTGCAGATTGCAAGGGACAATGTCTGAATAGGTAACATGTAATCACTTGACTGACTGTCCCAGTCAAAAAGAGCATGTCCGATTACTAGAGCTAAATCAAGCATGCAGGAGCTCAGTCTGCTCCAACACTTTGCTTAGTTCCCACAAAGATACAGCAAGGAGGCTTAGTCCTATTTGCTGTCCCCTGAGGAAGTGACTTCACCAGCAATCATAGCTGCAACACCATCATCAATAACATTTTAAAAGCCTCACTGCGTGATAATTAGGGCTGTCCTCGACTAAAGAAATTCTTAGTCGACTAACACTTATATGATTTTGTCGATTAATCGATTAGTTGATGTAATCGACAGAGCTGTGCTCTTTGAGAGGTGGTTAAGACTAGAAAAGCACAATATAAATATAGTTAATGAACCATCTGTAAAACTGAGTTTCTCCACAATTAATCCTGCAAAAGCACCACTTTAAATCTTGTGCTTACCAGAAATGTGCTCATAAGTTTCTTGGAAATGAGTAATTAAGCATGAATAAGCATAAAAAATGACTCATCAACTAAAGAAATCTTAGTCGACTAAGACCAAAACGACCGATTAGTTGACTAATCGACTAAGAGGTGGCAGCCCTAGTGATAATGATGCATGTGCCATGCATGTGACAGTTACACACTTGCAGGTAAAGGCAAGAATCACAGCTCTAACTTTCTAACAAAGCCTCAGTGTTGTTTGCAAAGCAACAGCTTTTTGTTATCAAAAAACTTCCATGTGTACTCGCCCTCTCCCTCTCCCTACAACACACACACCAAACACACCAATCCTCTCTATGAGCTGTGTCTGTTCCCTTCTGACTGCCTCCTTTTCTATCCAGCTCCTGCCCTCTAGGTCTGTTTAATGGATCTGGCAGCCCTTCCCAGCAGTCACCAAAGAGAACAGGTGGAGCAAATTAAGACACAGTCTGCGGCCCCGCTCGGTAGCTCAATTCACCACAGTGGCCCGCTGTAAGACACAGGCAATTTCCACTGAAATGTAATGTTGGCAGAAATGTACCCTCTCAGGCTCTGTTGCTCTGTAACTTCAGATTGCAAGACAAGAAATACAATGGGAAAACTGATTGAAGTTAGCCACCTAATTTGACAGTTGCAAAAGGGACATTGCGGCTGAACAAAAACTGCTAAAATGGAAACTTATATAGGTCAAAGATTCAATTTTATTCCAATTGGTCTTACCAGAATATAGATCTTCTCACTCTCTATTGTCTCTCTGATGCCACAAACTAAGACGTATCAACCGTTTGTAAAATACACACGACTGATTATTGTCTGCAAACGGCTGGACCAGAGAATGAATCATTTAGCAAGGAATTTCTTGTGGTGCAATAGAGCACATCCATAATAAGGCAATAATGAAATGTCTCACCTTGCTTCTGCCTGCCTGTGTACAAAAAGGTTCTAAAGTAATACCTGGACCACTTCCAGAACATTACAACCACAATGACGCAAACATTTTACTATGGCCACAAATAACATGAAATATAAATCAAAGCAACAACCTTCACAAATAAAGAGCTACATTATATATAGGCACAATACTGATACCCTTACACATACCTAATGTTATCATTATTATTTAATGAAACAGATTTTCATTAGTATAACAAATATTACAAGGAGCAAGGTTACAATGACAATTAACCTATGACAATTTTATGAACAATGTATGTAATCAACAACATAAGTACATGTTGTCAGTCTATAATGTGAGCATAATTGCAGGCAGTCATTAAATTAAGATAGAGGAAAGTGGCAAAATGTTAAATCATTTTAAACACAAAGTCATTTTAAGACATTTTAAGGACTGATGTTCAAGGGTTTTAATGTGTTTGTGTGTTTATTGTTCCTCCTTTTCCATTTCAATGTGTTTTAAGCATTCCTATTCTTCTATTCGTTTTTCTTCAGTGAAGGTTGGCTCTCTGTCGGTTTGTGTCAAATAATTGAGGTTAGCATTTTGGAATGTTGGCTCTCCCTAAAAAGAGATTTAGATCTAATAAGACCAAGTAAAAGTCTAATTAAAATTAAATAAATAACAATAAAACATATAACATCTTAAATAACAATAAAACATGACCATGATAGCAGCCACTGACCTAAGTACAATTACATAGCAGATCTGCTACTCACCATGAACCCAGGGGCACATGTACAAGTGCCTGTGACAGGATGGCAGTCAGCTCCGTTGGTGCAGCTACAAGGCAGCATGCATCCCTCTCCGTAGTATCCAGGAGGGCAGGTCTCATTACAGTAAAGCCCTGTCCATCCTGCAGAGCAGGTGCATTCACCAGAAAGCGGGTGGCAGCTACAACATAATGAGAAAGAAAGATGGGACAACAACAAGAAGACTGAGGCAAAGTTTCAGCTCGGAGAGTATCAACACTGCATTCGTGAGCAGGGTCAAAGTGTGAAGTCTGCGCAATAGCAATTCATCCATCTATGTGTCTACGTGCTTGTCTCAGATAGATGAGGTGTCCTTTTTCTCCTTCTTTCTGTAATGACTTCTATGGTCGGTGCCCAACTCCAGCAGGAATCAGAGCATTAACATTGCATTAACTATGAATGCTGCTGAGAAATTATGAATGAAGCAAAGGTCGCGATTAAAAGCTAACTGGATGACATGGCTAAGAGGTGTCCAGACTTCAGAATGAGTACTGTCTTAGAGCTAAAATGAAGCAGGTTACAGGAGATACAGGTGGCTTCGCTTCAAGGCTTGGTCAGAGGGAAGCTGTGTGTGGCCTTGCGCTGATGTCTCACTTACCTCACGGTGTTGGTGGTATTACAGGGGCAGTACTTGTCACAGATGAGGCCATAGAGGCCTGGGGGACAGAATCTCTCTTGGCAATTAGGGCCTTTAAATCCTGTTTCACACAGACAGGCTCCGTTGATATGGTGACATTTGGCTCCGTTCTGACACTCACACCTCTGGTTACACTGCGGGCCAAAGGTGCCGACAGGACAGTCATCCTGACACCTGGAGGAAAATAACAGTCTTTTAAATTGGTGTCTAAAAAGTACATAAAAAAAATAAAGAGTAAAGAGTGGTAACATGAAATTCAAATGTTAAAAAGGTTAAAGCATCTAGGTACACGTGATGAATTGAAAACAGAGCTGAACTAATTAATGGATCGACAAAAAAATTAATCAACAGCAACAGTGATAATACATTTATTGTTTATGTAAAGTTTTGCTAATTTGTTCTAAATATTCATCAATTAAATGTAATCTTTGGTTTTTAAACTTTTGGTCGTACAAAACAAGTACTTTTTTAGTCTGACACCTGTCACAGGCATTTTTCACTATTTTAGGACATTTTATAACCTTAGCAATTAATCAATAAAATAATATGTATAAGGTGTTATTGCCCTTTTCATTCTACCACCACTGCTGCACAATCTACAGCTTGCATATTAAAACAACTAAAATGTTTAAATGATAAATACTAAATATCCATTTTGGATTAATTGTGCCAGCTGAAATTCTCCTTTAGTGTTTTAAAATCTGTTATTGTTTACACTTCGACAACATAGGATGAATAGTAATAACTAACTGTGAGCATTAAACACACTTTTATGACAATGGTTTTGTACAATATAAGTTTGTGTAAGTATTTGAAAATAGAAATATAGTTAAAAAAATATATTATTAATAGTATTTTATAGTAGTTATTAATAGTCAAGGTTAAACAATGACTATTTCATTTGAAAACCTTTCATAAATCCAAGACTAAAATGGCCAAATTTCAACGACTACGTGACAGGGGAGGCCTAAAAGCAGCTCCCTGCTGTCGGCAGTCAGGACTTCTCTGCAGGAGTTGGACAAGACTTAGTAATCGTCATCAACCACAGAAATTAGAACTGCTGAAGAGTTGCTCCACATGAAGAACAAAAGTACATAGAAAATGGATTTTATCTTCACTTAAATATACTGACCTAACTATACAATCTTGGTGGAGAATCAATCTCAAGAGTCTAACAAAGCTATTACAAATAGCTCAATTACATTACAAAATGGGCAAGTTATGTTTCATGTTTAAATTACCCCGGCTTTAGTTTATCAGGGCACAATGGTATTATTAAACTAGACAGGAGTGGGCGGGGGCTAACACAATCTCAAATTATTCCTGGCAGGTTCATTCACCTGCCACTGACAAAATGAATGAGGGCAATTTTGCAAAATAATAAAAGGAAAGGAAAGGTCGTGTTGAGGAAGTGTTTCTATCCAAGAGACAATTTCTTTAGTTGAACTAATAAACCCAGTCTGCTCTGGGCTGCTCTGGCAGGCACTGGGAACTAAAAAGATCTGTGGATTTCAATGAGAACCATTACTTATAATTAATGAGCAGAATCCAAACAGCATGTAGCCCATACCAAGATCAATGGGCGGGCTGGAAGTGAAGGAGGATGAACGCTGAAGACATGAAACCTTGCTGGCCAGAATGAAGTATAAGATTAATTAAACATAAACACCCATTTTAAAAGCTTCCAATCCACCTTCAAATGGACTAATGGGTATTTATAAATGCTTATTTCTCCTGACTGTGAGATTATTCTAGCAGTTCCTTTCTCTTTTGAAAGAACAGCCAGGTTTGTATCTAATTTGGACGTCAACAAAGAGAATAGGTCAATGAGTGACTGTTTAATGTGTAACTGTCTGCATGAAACCATCACTTTGTATTTAATACTAATACCTATAAATCATTATTGCCATTGTCTGACCTATTTTCAAAGTAGGAGTACAAAAGTTTGCCCAGAGTACTTCACAAAAGGGCTTTTGTGCATAATAGTTCAGCAGTCTGTCTGCAAGAGGTGTCAGCTGCAAACCTGCTTCCACTGAAGCCAGCTGCACACTGGCACTGCCCCGTGACGTGGTCGCACAGTCCGCCATTACGACAGGAACAGTCTTTGCTGCAGTTGATGCCGTACTTGCCAAGAGGGCACGGCTGGGCACAAACTGAACCCTTTGAAGAAAAGCCAGCAAAGAACCATATGAGATACATCGCTTACTACAGTACTTTGTCAGGACTGAAATTGGTTACTGCTTTCCTATCTGTTTCTGGCATGTGCTAGCCTGGGAAATCCCTGACAAACTTCCGGCAAATTTGAGATTTGCTCTGCAAGTCCGTCTGGCCAAGAGCCCATTCAAGCCCATAGACCTCAACAGTCCCGCCCACAGCCGATTCCGGAAGTAAGAATACAATTCAATTTCTCCATTGACAATTGGAGTATAAGCCATAAAATCGTAACCGTCGATGGTAGACTTTTCTTGAAATTGTATTGTATTCTTACTGTTGAGGTCTATTTCCAATTTTTCCAAATCGAGGCACCAGTCACAACCGTTGAGGCGGGCTTTACACAATGACAATAGCACTGCAACGGCAAGCAGCTTTTTGTTTACATTCAACATGACGGCCACCGAAGTGCAACAACCCATTGATGCCGCTGTCGCTGCTACGTCACCCGGATCATTGGTCTGATTGGTTGAAGGACTATCCAATTGCACCCAGAGGCATTTGAGCGGCGTCCGTTGGTGACGCCCCTTTGGAAATGAGCTGTGAATGAACCTTCCCCAGACCCACTCTCAGTTACAACTGAGAAGGGTCTGGTGTCAACCAGGCTAGGCATGTGCCATATATCCTCCTATATATAAAATACATTTATATATAAAAAATAACCTAAACTGACAACACTACTCAAAACAACACAGTTCCTGCTTTGACACTATTTTCTTCACATTATCTATAGAAAGTTCAAATTAATGTATAGTTTATCTTCACATGGAAAGTCCAAAGTGACCTCCATACCATGGTAGAAATTAGAATATACTCAAAATATTGTACTGGTTAACCACTTATTATTGGTGTATTGACAAGAAATAGATTTAAATGTCGGGTTGGGCAATATGATGATATAAAGCATGAGAGAATAGAAATATGTTGACCCTCAGAGATTGTATCATACTGTTTATATCATGGTATCTGTCACAAATCCTTGGTTGATTTAAGTAATTGTGTTGCAAGTCAATACGCAGGAAGGCTTTACAGCTAAATTGGATAAAAAACAAATAATTATTACATGTGACAATTTGCAAGGTATTTAATTCCTTAGATTAGCCGAAAACTTTCATATCTGGTTATTTCATATGCAATTAGTTGCTCAATTGAATTCACAGAAATATATAAAATGATAATTCATAAATACTGCAATATAAAATTATTTATACCATAAGCGATTGTCTATTCCACTCCTGATTTAAAGGAATGCTAAAAAAGTGCTTTTTAAAAGCATAATCCATTTTGTTTTTGCATTATTGTCTTTATTCAATAGTTTGACAGTAGAGACAGACATGTGAGAGTGCAAACAAGATGTCATGCAACAAAGCTGGAATCCAACTGGGAACATTGCCTTAAAACACTCGTACACTTAATAACATTTTATATTGTTGACTGTGGGTGGCAATGTTCACTTGACAATACTTTGTGAACGAGGGTTTGAGAAAGCATGCACAACCTCCCCACCAGGCACTCTGATTCTTTCTCTCTTGCAGGGAGTAGAGAATCCCACATTCTCATTTATAATTGATAACAGCATATTGATCCTCAGGTCCATGTTCTCAACATGTCAGCCTCTGCTGTAAAGACTACATTAGAGATATAAACGTTTTTTTCCTAGAACACCAACTATATTGAACCCTTTCCTTCCCTCAGGCCTTTCTTCCTCATTGCCTTTTCCCCTTTGTTAATGTGACCTACCGTCCACCCGATGGGGCAGGAACAATCTCCAGTGATGTGGTGGCACGTTCCTCCATTCTGACAGGGACAGCTCTGCTCACACTGAGGCCCGTGACTTCCGGAGGGGCAGCGCTCTCCGCAGCTGTCGCCACACAAGTCAAGAGTCAAATGTCTCAGACACAACACAAGGGGCAAACAACAGTCCAGCAACATATATTTCATAGACACCAAAGGGAAAGTTGCAAAGGAATACATATGTTGCTGGTACTCACAAAGCCCCTGAGTATCCCGGTGCACAGATGCACTCTCCTGTCTCATGGTTGCAGGTGGCACCATTGACACACTGGCAGGGTAGTTGGCAAACCTTGCCGTAGTAACCGTACTCACAGGGCTCCTCACATCGCCATCCCTGGTACCCATCAGTGCAGACACAGGCACCTGTGATGGGGTTACACTTAGCCCCATTCTGGCACTGGCACCGATTACTGCAATGAGGTCCCCAGTAGTCACTCTCACAGCCTGCAAGCACAGAGAGAAGTGGCATCAGACAGAGCAGAGTAACAAAACAAAAGAGAATATGCATATGATATTCTTGACATTCATATTCAGCTTATGGCTTTATTATTGACTTTTAAGTTTTTAAGGTAAATGTGTTTTTTTAGCTCATAAAAGATAATGTCTCATGAAATTCTTACTCTTTGTATGGTCAACAAATCCCACAAAAATATCAAAACCAACAATGAAATTATCCTTTTAATATTGCCTGTGCAGCCAAAGCCTGATGGCGCTTATTCATCTGTGCTATGGAGCTCAATTGTCGTCAAAAAACTATTAAAAACACATCAATGAGCCACACTATTGCACTGGGTAACATGTTTCTCCGTTACCAAGAACATGGGCCTTTAATTTATTTTGAGTCAATCCCATATACACCATTGTGCTGTTGTAGCTATAAATACTCACTGGCGGACCAACAAATATACTAAATTCTCCTGTTTTTCTCCTTGTTTTTGGGCATTTTAGGCCTTTATTTGAGAGGACAGCTGAAGACATATGAAGAGAGAGAGGGGGAATGACATGCAGCAAAGGGCAGCAGGTCGGAGTCGAACCCTGGCCCTGTTTAAGTATTTGCTGAAAGCTACAGTGCCCAGCTGTTTAAGCCATGTGAAATCATTTAGAATAAAAAGCATATAGGCTATTCATGACCCGATTTACATCTTCAGTAGGAATAAATGGGCTACCGACATACAAATTGTTGGTCTTGGTTTTTTCATGGGATTTCTTCACAATAATAAAAATATATATAGAATATCACCAGCCATATCTTTTAAATTCATTAACTGTCTTCATTTCTGCTCAGGGTCATAGGCTGAAGGAGGGTACCCAAGTATACCATACCCTGAGCGAAAAGCAGAGGAACAGGTTGCTATCCATCACAGAGCTTCAGACAATCACTCGCACACATCGAGAGACACACAAATACAGAAGAACATGCAAACTCCACACAGAAAGGATTTGAGCCAGAAATCAAAATAAGACTGTTTGTGTGTAACCACCGAGCTTCTATTTCACATCTACAAACACTCCTCTGGTATGTGCGAAGCTTCTGTAAGACAAATGTAAAACCAGCAACACGGCAGAACACAATTCATATTGCCTGTCAATAAGAACCTTTCAAAACATTTATCAAACTGTAACATACCTGTTGGTACCCCAGAGAAGTGACTAAAGAAAGCTTCTGGCTGAAAAATACACTGCATAGGACAAACAGTACAGCTGCTCTACAGACAGGTTGCTCAATCAAGTTATTCATTTGTCTTTCTTTAGGTCACTAAATATAAAAAAATAACCTAAACTGACAACACTACTCAAAACAACACAGTTCCTGCTTTGACACTATTTTCTTCACATTATCTATAGAAAGTTCAAATTAATGTATATTTTATCTTCACATGGAAAGTCCAAAGTGACCTCCATACCATGGTAGAAATTAGAATATACTCAAAATATTGTACTGGTTAACCACTTATCATTGGTGTATTGACAAGAAATAGATTTAAAAGTCGGGTTGGGCAATATGATGATATAAAGCATGAGAGAATAGAAATATGTTGACCCTCAGAGATTGTATCATACTGTTTAAATCATGGTATCTGTCACTTTAAAATCCTTGATTTAAGTAATTGTTTTACAAATCAATACGCAGGAAGCTTTTACAGCTAAATTGGATAAAAAACACAAACCATTAATACATGTGACAATTTGCAAGGTATTTAATTCCCTAGATTAGCTGAAAACTTTCATAGCTGGTTATTTCATATGCAATCAGTTTCTCAATTGAATTCACACAAGTGATTGTATATTACACTCCTGATTTTAAAAAAAGTGCTTTTTAAAACCATAATCCATTTTGTCTCTACAGACAGGTTGCTCAATCAAGTTATTAATTTGTCTTTCTTTACGTCACTAAACTAATGGATGTATTGGACAGGTCCATTCAAACAATATAAATATTAGTAATAGTAAGGATTATCACATACTTGTTGATTTTCTTTCTTCTTCGACTTACTAACTAACTAAACTAAACATAATGGTACTGTATTGGGGCTGTACAGTATATTCCCTCATTAATTTAGACAAAAACATCACAGATTTATTTAATTATGATACATACTGCACCTTTATTTGATATATCTCAAAAATATGAGCAAAGTTAAGCTTTTGAAATGTCCTTCTCGACAGACCAATGGATGGCACTTTGAGAAAAAGACATTGAACATTAACCGCTCCCCTCATTATCCAGTTGGACCTCTTTAGGAACTAAGACAGCTCACTTAAATGCTTTCTTATATTCACCAGCTAACCTTAGCCAACTGTGCCAGTCACTTGGTGCTAGGTTATTAACATATAGCGGGTTTAGCCGAGTTTGTTTGCTTAAAAAAGCTGTTGAGAGGTTGATGAAAGCAGGGCTGCAATTATTATTTTCATTCTCAGTTTAGCTGCAGATTATTTTGATTAATCAATCATTTGGTGTATCAAATGTCAGAAAATAGTGAAAAATGCCATCCCACTATACAAGGATGGCATATTTGCGTCCTTCACAGAGCTCTCTTCCCTTTATGGTTTGCCAAAGTCACACCTCTTTCGCTTTTTCCAGATTAGAGACTTTGTTAAGAAGACATTCCCCCACTTTCCAAACCGCACCCCCCGAAACCCTGACTGATTCCCTCCTGGCGATAGACCCCAACCGAAAAAAATGTGTTTCTATACCGTACGAGTCACTATGCTCGGCCTCTTCAAACCCTTGTATCTTTTCAACTTAGACTCAACCATTATAGTTAAAAATCAGGCATAACAATGTTGAAAGAGGCAAGCTTTGTACAGTAGAGTTGGGTTAATTTTCAGTGATTTTGACACTACACGCTGCTTTATTGACATTACACATTGAGTCATTTGATTTAGTGTTAATATCAAAAATATATATGCAGGCTTAATGTGTTTCAATTCAAATTTTTGTTACTTCACTTGTAATAGGGTAACTAAAACTCTGCATTACCAACAAGTAAAATGATAATGACCTACCAGGTGCAAAATATCGTTCTGTCACTCAGAAATTGGTAGATATAGTATATAATGTACCAGACGGAGTATATGTGATGTTGACATACCACAACCATCATAGAGAAAGGCATGAACAACACCCTAACATCAATCTGCAAAAAAAGGAAAATGTACAAGCTGTTCACACCTCTCAGTGACGAAAGGGAAGAGCAAAAGAGGATGCAAAGATTAAAGATTTTTACATATAACAGTTTGTTACTTGTGTCTTTTAACACCTTTTTTAGGTGCAACTTCAGCAATCAGCTGTCAAAATCTTAAGGTTCTGCAGGAAGTGAAACTACCAAACTGCTGTAGTTCTGACGAGAAACTTTTCTAAATGTACTTTAAAATGACTAATTGTATTGCACTTGGAATAATAGTGCAGAAAGCTTCAATTTAATGGAATAACACCTGGATGAGACTATGTTCATTCTCTGTGACGAATGTGCAAATACACAGACCCCAGAGGTGTCATCCCTCAGTAACAATGAAAGGCAAAATGTGTCATCTTAGCTGAATTGTAATATTGGCACTCATGAAAATTGGTTAAGTTATATAACCTAGACACTTTACATGGGTTAATGTAAATAGCTCAGTGACATTACAAAGTGGTACCTAAGGGAATGATGTAAAACAAGCAATTCCCACATTCCTCAGGGGATGTCTCTGTTTAGACAAACTCAATAAGTCCCATAAACTGCAAGCAAATAGCTAATCTTCAAGGTTAAATGAACAACCGGCTTCTATGTGAAGAACAATCGACACTGACCTGGAGTAGTAGACAGTCTTCACTCTCACCATGGTAATTGTTCTTTAGAGGATCTAGTGGTGATTTAAGTGATTGGTATGGCCTTATGTCCCTCAGCAGCAGCAGCAGTAGCTGTATTGCCTCACATAAAAGCCCAGCTTGAGATCTAGGCCAACACAGCAGCCAGGATGGTGAATATTACACTATTGATTCTCACATCATCGCAGACTCAGTTGTAAATGTAAAGACACTACTCCCCCTCTTTGTATGCTCGCTTTGCCAGAGCTGTGATCAGCCAGAGTGGGAGCTTAATGAACCCTGTTTCATGGTCGGCACTGAAGCTTGTTTTTCCAGGTACGCAGCAGGAAGATGATCAGCCCATTCATGTTACGGACAGGTCTGCTCTGAAGGGGGTCCTGAAACTCTAGGCTAGTGCAGTATTTCTTCTGTGTTCGGACAGAGAAGACGCCACATTACAGGGCTCACATTGATTTGATCTAATCTGCTCCTGGCCTCCAGTCTGGCATGAATGAGTTCCCTGAAGGTTGAGCTGCTGCCACGCAAACGACCCTGGCACATTAAATCTGAGATGTGTGCAGGTGGCCGGGGTAATGGATGAGCAGTTTAGCTGAAACTTAGTTTAGCACTCTATAAGCACTCATCAGAGCCCCCTCAGCTCGACAGTGCTCCCTCAGCACAGTACAAAAACAGGCAGTGCCTAAATAACTGGAGGCATCATCCCCTCTGGTTTCAGCTTCAAACCTTGACCACATTCATAAAGAGTGCATTTTATATTACTACATGTATAACTCAAAAATGATGTCAGTAAAAAAATCCCAGAGCGGCAGAGAAAAACAGAAATAAAGCAAAATCTATCCAGCGCTTAATTTGCAGACTTTTCTGGTGCTTAGGAGCTCAACAAATGTTACCATTTGAAGTTTTAAACCTTCTTTAGCTTTAGCTTGCAGTTAGAGGCCTCAGCACATTGAGAGCAAAGCCCATTATCTCGCTGTCTCTCTCCTACACAGAGGTTCTCAACTTTACCCAGAAGTCTCTCACTTCCCAGCTCTGACAGCATTTAACTGTGATTAAGGAGTCAGAGTTCATGATGAGCTGCGGGCAAAAACAGAGAGAAACAGCAGAAGAAAGTAGCATGTAGCATAAAGGTGTCAGCTTTTAGAGAGTACAGCTAAATTGTGTGAGGTGATAAGGACCCCCCCCATGTGGGTTATGGTGTGTAGGCAGTGAATCCCACACAAGTCAGAAACTAGAGAAGCCGCAATTCCTGCCTATTAACTGGCCTGGCCTGGGTCAGTGAGCCTAACCAAAGGACACATACACTAGTCAGCCTGAACTCTCAGAGCTCATAATGCATAACAGTTGGAATTTGGATAACCTCACACACAGGGAAAGGTCCAATCCCAAGGTGCAGGGTATAATCCCCTTAGCTGGAACAAAACAGATCACGTTGAGGGGTAACAGCAGATAGTAAACTTCTGACGGTGATGTCCAAAGACTGGGCTGAGAGAGCCATTGTGGTGGTGCTGAGCTTTGAAGTGCACTCAAGAGTCTGCATGATCAGGGGCTAGCTGCAACAGGATTAAAACCAAACCGCTTTCTGCAGCTGACTTCATTCAGAAGTTCTCCTCAACTTGGCCTCTTCAGCAAAATGTTTGCCACTGTTCTCTACGTGGGGGAGTCTGTGCCACAGAAAGCCTCTTGAAGCTAAATTCAAAATGAGGGCCTGAGTCAAGCTCTTAACATAGAATATATCTCCCCATTCAAATGGCTCCAGAGTTTTAAACCTCATTCATTCAGCTGGACGCAGGGCAAAAGCAAACTTCAATTTGAATCACGACAGGACTGGTATAAACGCTGGCCACTCGAGGTGGTGGGTGCAGAGAGTCGCCTGCTGCTTTGCCAACTTTAACTAGGAAAACTACATTATTGCTATTGGAATACTTGGCACACAGCCCAACTTCACTCCACACTGCCTGAGTCACTCACTGTCACATAACTATTATTAACACACACTTGGGGAATAACTCAACTCATACAAAACATTAGAAGTCAAAATGCACTGCCTCATGAGAAAAGTGCACCTCTGATTCACAATTTGTACCACTAAGCTTTGTTCATTTTCTTATTATTCCTTGACATATCTGAATTTTCAAATTACACTCCATGACCAGAATAAATATGAGCTAGTCACCATTTCAAAATGGCATGAAAGAACGGAATTTCTTTACAGATTTTCAAATGTTAAAATGATAATTTTTAAAGAAACAATGAAACAATTCTGCCTACAATTTAGCTGACAAAGGAATGTGTAATATTCTGTTCTTCAGTCAATATGAGCTATTTGTAATAGGAGTTATTCAATAAAAGCCCGACTCAACATTCAGCTATTCATCACAGCTCCCTGACTCAATGACGCAGACTAATAGAGTGAAAAGACGACAGGACTGGTACCACGGTCTTGAGGGAAAAGTGATGATTGTTGTGTAAAGTGGTAAATTTGCATCGAGTGATAAATGTCTCTCAGCTTTGTTAAACTCGCAGCTGTAAAAGCTGCCAATACGTTACAAGACAGGCCCCACTGTCCCCTCTATGTTCTGCTGACACCTTTTACACTTATTATTTATTAGTCCTCAGAAAACCCAGACACGACAAGTTAAACAGTTTAGATACATCCCTGTGCGCTTGACAAATGAATTTACTGTAAATATACAGAAGAAACTGCCAATAATCATGGGGGCAGTTTTGCTGAATTGGAATAACAGCGTGCTGTAGCTTCTGCTGTTGGGCGTGTCGTTTGTCCTGCCCTAATTCATCTTCGCCAAGCCCTTGTGTGTTCACATTCCCCTGGGGGATAGAGCAGCACAGGACCTAACCCACAACACAGAGACTCTCTTAACAGAGTTTGCTGCTCAGACCGTTCACCATAATGCACCATATGCTCCCTCCTGATACCGCCTTGCAGTTCGATAACAAGTAACAAGATCTGACTATTGCTTATTTGGAGCCACAAACTAATGAGTGGATAACTTAATTCTTTTAAAACTATACATTACTGATTAAAAAGTCTGGCCTGGTTGTTTATCCCGAGGAGGATCTGATCATTTGTCCAAGTTCTATTCAGGATGTGAACCTGAATCAATAAGAGCCGTGCAGGTGCCAGACGGTGGTTGACCAAGACAGACAAGGCCAGGTCATCCCACGTTATATTCAAAACAAGCACTTAAGAGTGATGCGACCTAAAAGAGTGGCCCTCTCCTTCTAATAAAACAGGCTGTGTTGAGCGGTAATGCAAGCAGGCAGTTAGAGATGCTTTTGCCTCAGTGCAGTAAACCAGTCCCTTGTTCAACACAACCTGACACGGCTCATGAAAGCTTCTGGATCAGCAAATTGTTACACAGCCCACTGCTCCTTCCAATTAATAATTTACCCTTCACCCCATCCTGCAGAAAACAAACCCTTTGCTCTTTTGCCACAGGACAAAAACAAAAAAAGCAATCAGAGCAGAGGTGGACGTTTATCTACAGTACAATACACAGTGACTGGAGTATAAATGAAGCCACGCTTGTATTGCATCACAGACATAACACAAACAGTCACGGGCAACGACGTAGCCGTTCAAAAACAATGTCAACCTGATAAAACCAACTGTTACCACACTTAATTTGCACACATTGATTTCCTATTTTCAATTATTAATTCTAATTAGGATGAAGTAGAATATGCCATGGGGCAACAGCAGTCGATGTGAAGGGGTGGGGTCACAAAGTGGAGACTGATGTACGTTCATATAATGCCAATAGGGGCACCCCATCAGCATCATGAGAAAGTAGAATCACCAGGGCAATATTACATGAATGTTTGCTTACATGTTGATGCAGCTGTGCTTGTAAACATAATTTAGATTATCTGTGCACAACAAGTAGATAGGTGCATTTACTCAAGTATGACATTCAAGTACAGTTTTGGAGGTACTTCTACTTCATTTTTATTGTCTATATTATTTCCATGTAATACTACTTTATACTTCTACATTTCAGAGGCAAAGATTGCACTTTAACTCCATAACATTTATTTCAAAGCAATAGTTATTAGTTAACTTTTAAGATTGATATTGTGCATACAAAAAATATCATCAGTAAATGATGCATTGTCATAGATAGAACTACAAAACAGTATAGCAGTTAAGTTGCCCTACCTCGCTCCACTACAACATTAAAATGCTGCTTACTTATTAATGCATCAATAATTGTGATCCAATAATGTTTGCATGAATACTTTTACTTTTGATACTTAAATATTTTTTGTGCAAACTTTCACTTGTAATGGAGTATTTGTATGTGGTATTACTAATGTACCTTTACTTTAGAAAATGTTCTGAATACTTCTTGGACCACTGCAGGTAAACCACATTTAGAGAAGGAACATCCCCTTACCCTAACAATGTATGATGTATTATTTGTTCATGTGTATATATATTGTAACAAACAACTAAAAGAAGACTTTTGAAAAGTGAGGGGATGAACATGAAATTACATTTCCAAGATTTCTTGATTTTCTTGATAATACAGAAACTGAACAAAACTTGGGTGTATAAGGGGCTATTGTTGTGCCTCAGGTATTTAGAGAATTGTGACTGACTTGAAGTGGCCTTAATAAACGAGGCACTAAACTAGGAGAAAGCTTGGGCTGTTAAATTTGTGCACATACTAATCAGTGCACCTCTACAGTATGTGCATAGTGTCACTAGTAGTAGTCATCCAGTGGCCGTGACAAAGAAAATTCAACACATTAACAGATTTTTATATATTGTAAATATTACTGTATAAGGAGAGTTTCATGTGACACAAGTTTGTTCCTCTCTAAACAGAGCAGACAGAGACAGTCAGAGGTGAATCTAGGACTTGCTATCAGGGGGTGTGAGCTTGAAAGAGACTTTTTAAACCAGTCTGTTTTAACATCAACATGACATTAATTATCTATGTACGTGCCAGGCTGCTGTACTGAAAATAGCAGGTTATGAAGGAAGGTTTGTTTAATTTGTGTGGCGCACTTAGGCTCCATATGCATTTCTCTTTTATTCAGATGACGTTTCGACTCTCCTCAGGCATTCTTTAACATCAACAATCATTTTGCGTCGCCGAACACAACATTATATGGAGACCTGCAGCCTACAGCTGTAAGGCCAAGCCCCTCAGGTAGCACACTGCACCGTACATTCAATGTCACACCACAGAAAAAACATTAATCTCAGCAGTTTCTGACACAAGGGACATATATGCACAAATAACCAACACTAAACAACCATAAAGTTAAGTTTAGATACGGTTTGTAAAGCCTAGAGTGTTAATGTCATTTTTAAATAATAACTTGATTAATTTGTTTCTTTAAGATTTTCAATTTCAAGGATTTCCTCTTTAACTCTGGATAAAATCACCAGTGGTTGCAGTGTTATTTTTGTGAACAAATACTAATGTGAAAACTAGACAAACACAGAAAATGTGATCTAGGAAGCTACCTAAAAAAACTTATACAGAGAAAACTTGTTTGAAGATGTTGTTGTCTTCCAAAGTGAGTACCTCTGTATTAATTACCTCAAGTCTTTTTAGTACCAAAGGCTCAAAACCTCTTTAGGCTTGAACATGTCCCTTTAATCCTTCAGCGAGAACAGTGGTCAGCTTGAATTCATGACAGGGTTAGGCGGGGCTAGACTGGCCATCTGGCATACCGGGCATTTTCCCGGTGGGCCGACCCACTTTTGGGCCGAATCGGCGATATAATAGGCCTTTATTTATTTATTTTAAAGAGCTGATAGCGACCCATTGGTTAATTTTCTTTATTGGCACTGGCCTGACCCAATCAAATCCAGGAACCCCCTTCCCCACTCCAGACCCTGAGACACGAGCTGTAATAGTTACGCTTATGCTGGAAGTTTAGCATCCACGTTAAAATGGACAAACGACCACCAAAGCGCAAGGGAGGTGCCAAGAAATTACAGGGAGAAAAAGATTAAGAATATATAGGCGGATGCCTCAAAATGTGCCAACATTTCTGACATGTTTGGGGCTGTAGTAGCTGCTTCAACATCAGCTTTACCTGAAGTAGAGGAGGAGGAGAGGTGACTGGCTATACAGAGAAGCAGAAACACCATCATGACAGGGAAGAAGCCGAGAGTGACCATGACAGGGCCATGGGAGCAAGTGAGGAAAAGATGAAGAGAGAGTAGTTGACAACGTGGTAAGGAGTAGGCAAATTAACAGGGACTCTCAGGAAGGGACGGAGGCTGTGTTTGTGTGTGTGTGTGTGTGTGTGTGTGTGTGTGTTATTTGCGCCTCACGTCATAACGACAACAAGCAGTTTGGCTGTAACATTAATGTGGCTGTCAGGTAACCTAACCTAACCTGCTTAAGCTTACATTGAAAATGCTAGCGGTTGGCCTGTTGGGTAGCTGAAAAGTCTGTGTGTGATATCTGTCAAAATAACGCGTTGATTTCGATTAATTAATCTGAGAAAAAATAACGCGTTAAAAAAAATAAAGCAGACTAATCCATTCCATATTGACGTTTGACCCGGAGCCGTTCTAGCCACCATTCGACTGTAAAATGAAGGAGGAAGACGAGAATGTGCTGCCTGGATCATTGATTGGAACATTTACTTGTAAAAATCTTCTTCCTGAATAGGGTTGGCTACCGAAATCTGGTGCCACTGATATGTCTGCGCTTCTCTCGGATGCTCTGAAACAGACGATACAGGCAACACAAACACCACTGCACGTGACGCTAGTTAACACTATACTCGACAGCAGCTAACGTTAGGCTACCGCTAGCTAGTAGCTGGATTAAAAACGGTTAAAATGCTGACAGCTAATGCTAAACGGTGTAAAGTTTGACTGTGTTTTACTGTAGAGGATTCCAACACATGTAACAATCTGCAACTGCCGTTGTCGGAAAAACAACACAGATGGTGAGTTCAATGAAACTGGTAAACTACAGCCTCGTGGTGCATTCGAAGTTATTGTTAAATGTCCTTTTCCCATCTGGTGGTTGTTTTTGTCGTTCAACAGCAATTTATTAGTGAAATAAGTTATTGTTATTGTTATACATTATTATAAAATCATTTCATTTTTACCATATGGCCTAGCAATAAACAAGCCTTCTTTAATGTCGCCGACTGTTGTTTAGTACCCTTCTTGTTTTTTCTTGTTTTTTTTTACCAGGCACCGTTAATTATGTATGCGATTAATTTCGATTAATTAATCACAGAGTATGTAATGAATTAGATTACATTTTTTAATCGATTGACAGCCCTAGTAATAACCATAGACTGTAAAAAGAAGGTATTAACCAACATTGTTTAAAGTTTGGTAGAAAATCTCTTGTGTTGTGCACGTTGCTCGTAGTAAGACACCGATTGAGAAAATCCATTTTCAGGGCCTAATATCTTTGCTTAGACCCAGTTTCACCAACTCTTTGCTCCACATGCTGTAAAGGTTAAAAAAAATGAAACACATTATCCTGAATTTAATGTTTAAGACTTTGTATTATTGTTTGGTTGTTTGCTGTCAATGATCAATAATCAGTTAACACCCCTAATCTTCTATCTAGTCAAATCACAACTTATGCATTCAAACACAACTACAAATGAAAAACAAATTCACAATGAGAACAAACTAAAACTACTAACTAAACTGAAATTGAAATTAGAGTTAAACGATTATTATCCTGGGCAGAGTGCATATGCAGTAAATTATAAGGGAATACAATTAAAGTCGAAGAGTACTATAACACTATCGATCAACACGGAGAGGCGTATGAATGCAAATGTAATGGATGTTATTATTTGTTCTGTTTGTATGTCTTTGACCATTTCCTTCCGTGGAGTGTAAGCAAACAGCACAGTTAGTTGATTACTCAAACTAACGATTTTATGTGTCTAACATTTCACAGCATATGGATCTGTCGCTCGCTGTAAACACAAACATGATTTAGTTTAAAAACGGACAATCAGTTTGCCTATCCACCTACCAAATTAATCCCAACAACACAGAAACGCACACAAACACAAGGATAATTGCTTTTTAATGATCTCACATTATGCAAATGCCCATCATGAAGCCATACATCTTTGGAGGAGTTTCTACCTGCCTGACTAACAGTACTGCCAACAGACTAACAGGTTATATTGTACCAGGAAAGTTAAAAAGCAAAGACTTTTACTGGCCTCCATCTACTTATCTGTGCAATCATAATACTGTGCATAGGATCTAAAATGTCAAACAAGAAGCCAAATGAAATACTAGAAATGTATCAGTTTAACTTTTCCAAAACTCCTGCTGGATTGATATTTATACAGTATAACAATGGCTGGAATGTGGTATAGAGTGTTTAATAGCCTATAAATAGCCTATGTGAAAAATAGAAGTTTGAAAACCATGGCAGAGCATAATGCTCTGAGCAGCAGCACTGGATGGATAGATAGCTACAATATGAAAGGACAGAAACAGGAAAACATATCTTGCCTTTGATTAACACAGAAAAACTGTAAATTAAGTTTTTTTTCTATTATACCATCATCTCTCCAGGATAATGCAGACCCTTTGGAGAGAAAAAAAGGAAATCTTGAAGTTCATCTCAAATGAACTGCTGGCTCTGAAAGCAGTGTTGTCTCTGAAACTCGCTAGGCCCATAAATTATTCTCCCTCTCAAAGTCAAAGTGAAAAGTATACAACAGCAACTTGGGGAGTATTGTGAGTGTGTGTGTGTGTGTGTGTGTGTGTGTGTGTGTGTGTGTGTGTGTGTGTGTGTGTGTGTGTGTGTGTGTGTGTGTGTGTGTGTGTGTGTGTGTGTGTGTGTGTGTGTGTGTGTGTGTGTGTGAGTGAGTGAGTGAGTGAGTGTGAGAGAGAGAGAGAGTGTGTGTGTGTGTGTGTGTGTGTGTGTGTGTGTGTGTGAGTGAGTGAGTGAGTGAGTGAGAGAGAGAGAGAGAGAGAGAGAGAGAGAGAGAGAGAGAGAGATTAAAGAGGCAGCTAAGAAATGAATGGAGCCATCTGTGAGGAGCAGCACCTGTCAGCATGGGGCATAAATCCTGAATCTCAGTCCACATGATGTTTAGTATGAGTGACAGAACAACGTTTAAAATATTTAAAAACAAAAGCAACAATCGATTTAATCACTGGTCGATTTTGATTAAATTGACGTTGTCTAGTTTAAATGCAGACAGAAGATAAACAAAAGAAAGAGAGAAAAAAATCCATCCAAAATCTTATTTCAGAGTCTAGGCAAGGACCAGTGATATTGATCCATGGACCTTAACCCTCTTTTTGTTCTGTGGCTGAGGGCGATTTTGTCATTCATACTAAAGTATGACTTTCGCCTGCAATGGAAGTGAGTCCCAGAATCATAATACAAGCTAATGTCTAAAGTGTGAGGCTGAGAAATTCACATGGTGTCAAGTTTCTTTGCAAATCTAATTTCTCAGGGGAGATTCATCACTTTGAGAATGCGGGTGCCTGAACCAGTAAGTCAGCATTTTCTGTCTTTTATCCATCTAAATTCAATTGAAGGCTCTTAATGAAGTGCATGCTACAGGACATGATGAACTCCTATAGGTCTGCATGTTCGGCTACTCCGTTCAAAAAGACAACTTCAGTGGCATTGACCTTGTTTTTCGTTGTTTTTTTTTCAGCTTTGCAACTAATTTTGGATCACTCTCTGCACAACACAGATTGGATCCTCAATGAATGCATCCTTGTGTCTGATAATGATTATATTTCCTCTAAAATTTCCTTTGATCCTTATCAGCCAGATGCCCTTTTGTCGATGTTTAGATCGCAAGCTACATCTCTTTGTTTCACTTAGTACACTCGAGCAATGCGATAGAGTCTCTTTGCGTTTTGTCCTTTTCCTTTTTCCTCTGTGGAAAAAAACACCAATTTAATTGAATTTCTGGGCTTTTAATGTCTGCATTACTCTAATCAGAGAAGGGGATAGTAGATTTGTTTATCTCGACCTTGGTGGAATTAGCAGAGGGTATTTGTGGAGATGGTAATGCTTTGAACAGAAAACTGTTCTGCAAGATCGCAACCTGAGCTTATACTGATCAACTAGTCAAAAGGTGCCTTTACACATTCCGTAAATTGACAGTCAGGCTTGATGGAGAAAACATCTTCTGGTGACAAAATGCTCTAAACTCAGACCAAAGATACTCTACTGTAATTTCACAGACAAAATCACTATCTTTTATATAAAACAATGCCTGTGTGTGCAAATACATTTTATATGAGTTGACCTAGCTTCCTAGTCTTTTCCTGCTTTGTGACTATATAATATTAAGATGCTAGCGCTCGATGATTCAATAGTCAAAGACAGTGGAACGATATGGCTGCCATTAAAGTAAGGTGCAGACATTCTGCTATCTTACACAAACAACATGCAATATAACCTTCTGAGAGGGTCGCACGACTGCAGGCGAGGCAGAACACAGTGGAATGCAAAATACAACCCCAAATACCCTAGGGCCTGGAGGCAAATTTGATTAAAAGTTTGTTTTTCTTCACTCTCAACAAACGGAGGAGCTCGTCGATGCGGCACTGACAGTTAATTGGACTTGGCGGGGCCACAAGTTCATTCGTCAGCATTGTGTGGGGCTTGCCTAGGAGGAGCAGGACAATCGATGTCCCTCAGGACGGCCTGTAATCACTGCAACACTCCAATGAAGTCCAGGGTTAAACATCAGGAGATTGCAGGTGCACCAGAGGATCTGAGAAAGACTGCTAATATGCTCCCACTGCCAAAGCAAACCAAGGACACTGCAACACAGCTTCCAATGGAATGTGATGATACCTAAGAACGGAGTTACACCTCAAGCTATTATTCTGACCAAAATGATCATGAACGCAAGGTCCTGAGAGATGATACTGGTGTCTATAACAAATATTTTGCAAAAAGAAAAACACTGTCAGACAGTTCCCAGTGGTTCCCAACCTGGGAGTCTGGACGCCTAGGTTGCAAATTCAATCTGAAGGGTCACGAAATGATTAACAAGATGTTAAATTATTGTAAATTTTTCTTGTTAATTATTTGGTAATTTTAGGTGTTTCTAGTCTTTTAAAAACTATGCAAACAAAAAGAGTAAAAAACAAAAATAAAAATCACACTTTCATTGAACTCATCGCAACTAGTAGACAAATACAACCGATTATGAGGGGGTCACAAATAGACATTGTTTTGTTAACAAGCTAAAAAGGTTGGGGTCCACTTTAGATCAGTGGTTATCCAACCTTGGGGTTCTGAGAGGCTGTGATTAATAAGATTGACAGAAGAGGAAGAAAAAAATTCTCCTACACAGATTCTGACTTTTCTCAAATCTTTCTCTTCTTCATTGTACAATAGTGAGTAGGTTTACCTCTTCAGACTTCAAAAGACACTGCTTCACTTTTAAGGGTCACAAAGTGTCACTGATCAAAATAGAAAAAAAATATTATTGAAGACTAAAAAAGGAAAATATTTGGCACTGCTGGAGAGACTTCATAAAACAAAACCGAGCAGTGTTTTAACACAATGCCAGTCTAAATCAGGTGTGTGGCATTATGTCTACCACACACTGAACTGTGAAAAGGTCATCAAAAGCAATGATCAATAAAAATCAATTGAATCTTTGCTTACAAACTTCATATACACAACACTGGACCACAAAATCAAGTGTGACTTATGAACTGTGAAATGAGCCTAAAACAGCTTTGTTCTGCATTAGTATTCAGAAGATATCTTATCTCTAAACTGTTATCATAGCATTTCAGCTACTTTAGACACAATGACCTTCTCTTAAGGACAGAAGATAAGGCATTTTAAAGTCCTTATTAAATCAAGCCATCTATGCAGACTGGATAGTGTGTTCCAGGGCCTGTTCACTCTCTCTCTTACTGACTAATAAGCATCACAGTGATAATGACCAGCGGACTGGATGCTGGATCTACTCTGTTCAAAATGATCGCATCATCCTAAACATCACCACGATATGCTGTTATATTCACCGGCTTTCTGTGCTCAGGTTATATCAGAGAAAACACACTCACATTCACACATTTTAGGCATTCTCCCAAAGGTAATGGAGCAGGGAGCTCTTGGGGAACAATAAATCCTGCTTAATGGGATGGTACAAAAAATCTTCAGAGCCAGGCAAAGTCAATCTGCATACTGGGCCAATGAGGCTTACATGTTCAGAAAATGTTATAAAGATGTGTGTGTGTGGGTGTGTGTGTGTGTGTGTGTGTGTGTGTGTGTGTGTGTGTGTGTGTGTGTGTGTGTTCTTGTTTAACTACATTTGTGGGGTCCCAAAACTGGGAATACAGTATACTTGTGGGGTCTGGACAGCTTTGTGGGGCCAAAATGCTGGACCCCACAAGGTTAAAGGGCTGTTTGAGGGTCAAGATTTGGTTTTAGGATTAGAATTAGGTTATGGTTAAGGTGAGGGTAAGGGTTAAGGTTAGGCATTTAGTTGTGATGGTTAAGGTTAGGGTAAGGGGCTAGGGAATGCATTATGTCAATGACGGGTCCCCACAAAGATAGTGAAACAAACGTGTGTGTGTGTGTGTGTGTGTGTGTGTGTGTGTGTGTGTGTGTGTGTGTGTGTGTGTGTCATAGCAGTTGATGCACAATACTAATTCAAAATCTCCTCAAAAGATTGTGGTTGTTGCTTTTAGTGAGCATATTTTAATAATGTTTAACTTGTGATCAACATTTGTGTGTATGTGTATGTGTGTCTGTCTGTCTGTCTGTCTATCTTTAGCAGTAAAGAAGGCTGTGAGCTACAGTGCGTGTGCCACAATTCATTCAATGGATTCACCGTCATTCAGCTGAAGTCTCAGCACAGTGATTTACACCACATATAATTCACACCAGTCACTAAGAGACATGCCAGTAAAGATCTGAGAGGCATGCTATCCGAACCATATCTTGAAGCATGCTCTCTCAGAGCCTAGGCAGTAACATCCGCACAGCTCAATCTGATCTTTTTAACAGCCACCATCCCTGTCTGTTTCTAAACTGCACATAACCAACTCAAACCAACAATGTTTGTGTGGGAAGTCCTTCCTAAGTTCTTGATAACTATTGGTGGACTACTAGTCAATTAAATGTCTTAGCTAGTAAAACCTTTGGTCATTTGTAAATCGGTTCCTAGAAAACATATGTAGCACAGTCTAATCAAAAGTAATCAGCATATGCAGCAGTGTAAACAATCACTGTAGCATCATGAGCTGTTACCGTTTAAGGGGGTCAAACTATATATTAAACTTAAAGCCTGGTTCACACGGCAGGATAATTAGGCCGATTTTAGCCCCGATTCACCCCTTCCGACAATCTTAAGGATGCTCCGATTATCGTAAAATAATCTGATCAGATATTCCTTCCGTGTGGTGTGTTAAGACTGCTCTCATCTGCTCGGAAGGACGTCGGGACCGCTCCGATCTCAAATCGGGGATATCCAACATGTTGGATTTTTTTGGCCCGATTTCTCCTTGTGTGTGGTATCCCCCGGGGACAAACGAGCACGCAGCCTGTGGACTGTGGCGTGTAGCCAATTAGAAAGCGAGGTGACGAGGCGGCGAGGAAAGCACCAGGAAACAAAATCAAAAAAGCTGGCGGGATGGCGCACCAGAAAGTCCGGTGGACGTCGGAGATGGAGGACCAACTCGTCGACCTGTGATAACGTTTTTTTTTAAAAACAAACTACAAACTATCGCCACTGCATCTTCTTCGTCCGCCATGATTGTTTACTCTGAAGTCACGTTTGATCTCGAGGGATTTTGCGAGATTTCCCGTCTGACCTGGGAATGCTCGGGAGTCAAATCGGTTCGTGTGTGATGTGTTGATTTTGCCGTGTGCTGCGCACCACACACTGTACGACCAAAACTGTTAGACCCGTGATTTTTTATCGCTGTGTGTGGAGTCTCTCAGGATTGGAAAATCGGCCGACAATTTTAAAATCGTCCGGCTTAAGGAGTCCTGTGGAGTTTACTTGGAAACAAACAAAAGGTAATGTTTACATTTAGTGTTACCAAAAACAATTGTTTCCTTGAGGTCTAACAAAGATAATGAATGTATTTCTTTTCTCATAAAACTTTTACAAGTCTGATTTTTAAAATATTGAAATCATACATTGTTTGCATTGTTTGCATGCATTGTTTTTCTTCTTCTAACAGTTAATTAAAGTTGTGTTACATCTTGCAGTTACTGGATGTAAATGTGTCATAGCAACTAATCTCTATATTAGAATAATTTGTTATGGTGCAACCCATTTTTCATTAGTCATGCATAAGGCTGCGTTCAAACCAACTTTAACCCTGCGTGAAGAAAAAAAAACATCTCAATGAGGCCAGTCACGTGATGGGGCCAGGGGGCTCCATGAAAATGAAGCCTGGCTCAACTTCTGTCAGACTGCAGCGCCTTGCCAGATGATGTTGTGTAGTTGTCGACACAAGTTCAGCCAGGCTCAACTTCAAATACACGCAAGCACTTGTTCCCTGTAATTACTTTGTACCATTACCGTATTTCTACTGTTGCAATTGTTGCGACCAAAGATTTTTCTACATTCTACATTTTCTACCATGATAACGTTCCAGAGTTGTAAAATTATGTCTCAAAGTATAAACTGATAATGGATTTGTTACTCGTTTTTAACAGTTTCTTACTGGGTCGTATTTGAGTGTCTTACCAGTACCATAAACAACACACCATCACCAATGCAGCGCCTTATGTTGTTTTAACACAGGACTGTTTTTGGTCTAAACGCCTATGAAATCTAAACATGTGTTACTTGGTTAACATTGAATTTAAGAAGAACTGATACAACCGGTTCAAGTTCTTCCGTACGATAAGAAGTGATATCTCAATGAGAATGAACTCTGTGGTGTGGAGAAATAAATAACACTGTCACATACTTTGCAGTATATAAACTGGCTGCAACAATACCCTCCCGGGTATTGTTGCAGCCAGTTTAGCCCTACACAAAAACAAAGTTCTGTCAACGCAGGAGGGCTTCGTACACACACACACACACACACACACACACACACACACACACACACACACACACACACACACACACACACACACACACACACACACCTGTGTTCCACGAAGCACTATAGATCGGTCCGTCTTCTGTCCCCTCGAGGAATACAGTTGCCTGGGCACTTTGATCTATCAAAATGAATGAGGCAGGCGGCATCGAGTATTACATGCAGCAAGGAACCCCTTTCAGAATGATACAGTTTGAATATTTATAGTTGTCATAAAATGTCTCTCTTTTTTTCTTTTTCTTAAAGGTGATGTGGAGAACAAATCTTACTTTTCACAGTTTGTTGTTGATATGGGGCCATTATCTAAAAAAAAAAGTGATTTGTTGCTTTTATACACATTCAAATAGGCACACACACACACACACACACACACACACACACACACACACAAATATAGAATTCTCTATCTGCAAGATTAATGAAGAGAGAAGTTTTGAGAGAAAAGTATAGTGACGTTTGGAGTGATGTGTGGAACCACAGAAAATCTGTGTGTGCATCTCTGTCCCATTCAATGTAATTCACAGTCTCTTGGTCTTTGACAGCGATGCATGTCAATGTCCTGCTGCTGTGGGATTGGAGAGGAACCATCTGGCTCATATGTACTTCTGAGAATAAGGTGTAAATTTTGTCGACGGGGTGCCAGAGGGAGCTCTTACAAGGGTGTTTTCCAAGCCAAAATGAAGCTTAACTGTACGGTTTTGGTCTGGTTACTCTTATATATTGGGTCTCTGCTGGTTGGGGCAATGTAATCTGCAATGAAATAAGCTAATGAAGCTACAGGAAATATCTGAAATCCGTACTTCAACACAATGAGTTCAATATCTAATCGAACCAATCCCTGATTTAAAAGCTTAACAATGAATAATCGTATTGTTTTAGTCGACAATTAACATAAAACAAGTAGCATGTAGCCCCCCCTGTCTGGAGCAATTCCCCATAAACAAGTATTCATAGGCCACATTCATCAATTAACCATGTATATGCGTAGCACCCGAAGCAGTGACTGCCTTCCTATTTGAATACATTAGGGAGGAATATGTTACCTCATGGACCACAGCTGACCAACCACATAAGATATGACT
The DNA here is from genome assembly GCF_008315115.2 of Sander lucioperca. NCBI lineage: Eukaryota > Metazoa > Chordata > Actinopteri > Perciformes > Percidae > Sander > Sander lucioperca. The sequence goes on along the minus strand of NC_050179.1, from coordinate 11,164,664 downwards.
CTTAAGTGTGATAGATTTCTTCTTATAACATAAAGGATGCTCTGTGGTTAACAAAGGATGCTTTGTGGTTAACACACAAACAAACAAACTACTCCTTGAACCTTTCAAATACTTATCATGGTAGCATTGCTTTTTAGAATCTCTGCACAAATGGGTGAACATTTCTACCACAACAAGGAAAAGCAAACTCCAAGATGGCAGAGAGAAGAAACACTAAAAGCTCCATATTTATGCACATTTCGTCTCCCTCAGCACTGGGAACATATTATTATCTGGCTGAAGCAGATGAAATCAATGATAGTGCTTCATTGCACCTAATATTTTACAAGTGATGGCAGTCATAGCTAAATATACCTTGTACATACAACATCTATCTTTATCATTCTCTTTATTTAAAAGCTGTTATTACCATAGCATATAGTGACCCTGTGTGACAGCCTCATGCAGAGAGATTAAATCACGAGTGTTTGAAAGTACACAGCAGTGGAGGCAAAGAGACTGGGTCATACTCTGCAACTTTAAATTAAGAAAGTCTGCTTTAAACCCAAGAAACTCATAAGATTCTGAAGAAAAGTTTTCATTCAATAAACTCATAATATTCCACAAAGATTTGATTTCCCATTTCATCTCATATCGCACCATTCTTTTTACAGCAGCATATACTATATTTGTTGCAAACTACAACCAATATTACAACTACTTTGGCAAAACCTAGTACTATAATTCAGTAGACTAAAATGACTAAAGACATACTGTTCAGTCCCATAAGCAGAGTTCCATCTATCTGAATTGCCTTTGCAAAAACGGCTGCTGTCCCTGTTTTATTGAGTCTTAATATTTTTTTTTTTTTATTTGTATCGTGAAAATCCTATTAAGAACGATGTTGTTTTTGAAGCCAAACAAAGTATACACAGTGGCACAGAGAAGACAAACACAGTGTGTATCAAAAAAAGAATGCAAAGTAACTGAAAGCACAAGCACAACAAAGGAAAAACACACATTAATAGGTACATGTGTCACCACACTGCTTTAAAGCTGTTCAGTGAAACAGTAAAATAAAAATAAAAATCAATTCATGACATGTGATCAGAGAAACATGTTCAAGACCACGTTCCACAAACACAACACACAGGCATTAGAGGAATCACAGCAACCAACAACAATTAATCATTCATCATTCTTCTGGGAAAACACACACACTCAGACTGCTCCATATCCACACGTGATACATGTAGAACAAGACAACATTTGCAAACAAAAGTCAGCAGACATCCTGTTATGCTGTTTTATCTGTGGTCCACATCTACCAGTGTGTCCTTGAGTCTAAGACACCTCAGGACTCCAGGCAGGTCACAGGGCAGGTCTGGTCTCAGTGGGACTGTTGCCTCAGGCAGCGGAAGAGGATGAAATGTTTTCTGGCTACAGCAGGTGAACACCAGCAGGTGATAGCTTTCTTCAGCCTTCACCACTGCTCCCAACACAACTTACTAAATCTCTCCCACCTTATCGCCTTCTCTTTACTGGCCACAAAGAGTCCGACTCTTTATTTTCACCACCTGACCCATATACAAAACTACATCCTGGTGGGTGCTGCTCCAGAAACGAGGTCCAAGCCTTTGATGCAGCTCCAGATCACTGGCTGAAAGGCTGTCACTTTAGCTTTAGGCCGCTCAGCATCCCACGGCAGCTCTTCATCTCTAAGCCTGGACGACACACTTTTCATCACATTCACACATCCTTCATCATGTGACTGGCTCATTCTGCCCTCTCACCAGCTATCTTATCCGGGAATTGGCTTTTATGTGAGCACAAATACCTCAACTCAAACATAATAGCGGTAAAATAAACAGCAAATAAACTGTGGCATTGATTGTGTTGGAACTAAGTAGATGTTAATGTGCGCTTTTCAGCCCACTCGAGCCATAATATGATGGCTGCATCCACTTACACGAGGACTACTAAAGCTCACATCACCTACCTGAGCTGGGTGAAAGTAAAATTTACTGTGAAAGACAAAAAAAACATGCTGAACCATTTACACGAAGGAAAAAGAGGGCAGATTTAATTTAAAAATTGGCACGCATTCCTCATTTCTACAGATGAAAGCTCGTAAATGAAAAAGCCTGGAATCATGCCTGGTATGGAAATCTAAAGTTATGAATAATGCCTCTGTCTCAATCATCAAGTCTGTTTTAATAAGGTGGATTAGCCCAGCACCTGCAGGCTGAAAGGCACACACGGCTGCACTCCTAACCAACCAAGAGTGGGACAAGAGTCCCTGGAGGCCCTGAACCTCACATCCTCCCTGTTGGACCTTCAGCTGTCTGTAGGAGTAAGCAGCAGCAGCAAACAGCTCAGGCTTGTCATTTATGCTCACGAATCCACCTCCAATGGGCCGGCGCCGCAGCGAGAGCAGCTGATTTACACACAGTTGGTAATCAGGGAATGGCTCTCTTGCTAATGAAAACTCATAGATCTATACAATAACAGTACTGATATGATTTTAGCTCCCATTACTCATTCCTAAAAATGCAATCTGCAATAACAGTTAAATGCTGCTGGGAGCAGACAGCTAAAGTTCAGAATTTGAGATCAGATATGTTGACTGGGTCACTGCTTTCTCTGTCCTGACCTGGGAATAACAGCCTCCTGTATGTACATACACTATTCCTCTACAGACATAAATATTACAAAGGAGTAAATAGATTCTTTCCACCTGTCTGGCGTCAGTGACGCTCCAGCATTTAGCTGATTGCAGGATGGATATAACACCCCCACCCCAGCCCCATCCCTCCTGGAGACCAGCTCTGGGAGCAAACCCCAGTAAACAGAAAGGCCAGCACAATGGTTTGTTTCAGTCTGGCACTGATTCATCATTCCGCTGAACAAGTCATAGGCACCAGTATAATCATGATTAAGACCATAACAGAGAGCTCGGTAGACACAGGGGGGGATGTAACCATCCATCCATCCGCTATATTCATCAAGCAAATCACTTCCACTTCCAGCAAATGAAAATGAATTCAGTGTGACTTACCTGTTCCATTGGCTGTGTTTGCTAAGAAGAGAGGATACAAAGCTGAGCAGCTTTGAGATAGACGTACATTGAGGCAAAACAGTTGAAAGATTCAAATTCTTAAATTCATTCATAAATTCTTTTGGACTAACTGGCTGTGAAAGCCATTTAGGAATAAAAATGAATCTAAGTGACTAATTGTGGGTTTAGGAGTAAAATGCACTCACCACTGGAGCAGTCCAGTCCGCCCCATCCAGGCTCACACTGGCATGTATCAGGAGACACACAACGACCATGGACACACTCCTCTGTACACAAAGCTGAGACACACAGAGACGTTTTCTCATCAGTGCAATTTATAATTGAGTTAACACACACACACACACACACACACACACACACACACACACACACTGCGTTTCACTATCTTTGTGGGGACCCATCATTGACATAATGCATTCCCTAGCCGCTAACCCTAACCTTAACCATCACAACTAAATGCCTAACCTTAACCCTTACCCTAACCCTAACCATAACCTAATTCTAACCCTAATCCTAAAACCAAGTCTTATCCCTCAAACAGCCCTTTAAAGTTGTGGGGTCCAGCATTTTGGCCCCACAAAGCTGTCCGGACCCCACAGGTATACTGTATTCCCGTTTTTTGGACCCCACAAATATAGTTAAACAAGAACACACACACACACACACACACACGCAGAGTGTAAAACATCATTAAACCACCAATAAACAGCATGATGAAAATCACCAAGATAACAGCTGAAAGAAAATGGCCCATAAAATTGAACACTCAATATCTTGTGTAAATCTTAAAGACTAAGACTAAATCTTATAGCCATGACACTCATATTCAGCATCCATCTCCACTACTTGACACTGAGCTAAATGATTTCTTATGAGATTGAGTCCTTGGTTAACATCTGTTTATCACATAGCTTCACTTTCCACAATGACCAGTTATCAGCAGGCTTAGCCATGAAGGAACGAGCTGTAAATCTCCTCTAATTTGATCAGCCAGTGCTTTGTCATATAGTGATGCTTTAATGTAGCAGGTCCAGGCACCTCAGTGTTTACTAAGTGTGCAGTTTTCTTGATCATTCACATTGAGCAACATGGCACCCGATTGATTGGGTCCGCATTAGTATTCCTAGAAGCGTGCTCACAAGAGTTGGAGGTTTGGTTCAGCTGGATAAAAAATGTTTGCCATAGTGTTTTTTGTGTGAACTGAAAGAAAAGTATCACAAAAATAGGCACTTAGCATGAATAAATCTGTGGCAGCCAAGGTCATCTGACCAGCAGGGTTAAGACAGACAGACTCTTATCTGAGAAATGAAACAGTCAGGCCAATATGATGAGAGAGAAACCCCGCCTGATGGGAATCAGCAGTCCACCAACACAGCCTGTGGAGGGATGCTACACAATCCAAGGGCAGCAGAACAGACAAACCATTGCCTTAACTGATCATACTTCATCCAGAAGTTCATCCATGTTCTGCTTCTTTTGTTCTTTATTTTCCCTTGTTTCATGATCAAAAGTGTAAAAAAGGACAGCAGGAAAGCAACTGAATTTGTTTTAAACAACATATGCCCTGGGGGCGCTTTTGCAGTTCTGTGTGCAACACTATGGCGCTCATCCTGCAGACAGAGAGGTCAGCAGAGTGCTGGCTGCAGGCCTGAACAGTGCTACTATAGATTATCGCTCAATCAGGCTTCGATTAGGATCCACCACCAGCGGGAGAGATGCAGCGGGAGAGGAGAAAGAGAAGTGAAGCCCAAACACCCACGAGCCGGCGCTAATCGCAGAAATGCTCCCAAGGCAAAAATGGTAAACCAGAGATTGAAAGATAATTTAGGGCAGATTTCTGAGCGTCAGTACTCTGGCAGAAAACTGTCTAATTACAGTAAGCCAGCGAAAAGAAAAGGGAGAAGAGCTTGAACATTTGTGCTGACGAAGGTGCAAGATCGACTACCTGTAATCAATGAGTCCCCAGTATGCAGAGTATTCAAAGAGAAGAGGAGACGAATTCAATGTCACCATGATGAGTTGATTTCGTTTACTTTCAATCAGCAAATTCTGATCAGCGAGAACAGGGAAATGCAAATGTGTCACATCCTTTATATAAAAATAAAAAAATAATATGGAAATTAAGTTTTGAGTATGGGAGAAAGGATAAAGCGCACCCTTCTCCTGAGATCTGAACTGGTGTTCTGAAGGGATGGCATAATAAAGTAGGAGGAGGTAGGTCTTTCATTTTAATTGAAATTCATGAATCACTCTGCTTAACTCATGTCTAAGGTATCTGTTGGAGAATTGAGTCTTTCATCTAGATAAAAGGCTAATCCAACTCATTATGCAGAGGTGTTATCAGAACAGGGAACAATGGAGCTAATTGGTGATTGTCATTCAGTGTTAATAAATTTAATATTCCTGCCCAGTCAAACTACAATCTTTAAAAATATCTGATAAAATAGATCTTTTTAGTCTCTCCCTGTTTTTGGAGAGTTTTGCTGCAGTCAGGAAAAAAAGACCTGTCAGTACAATTCTGTGTGTTTGTGATTTTTGTAGTAGCAGTGTTTTGTAGTACACTGGTAGGGAAAATGAGGTGAACAAAACGTGAAACATTATTACGAAGCTGATGGATACATCAATCTAAGAGATATGCCTGCCCACAGAACATATCAAACAACTCCCTCCAAAGCTTCTTCCATGCCTCTATCTAGCACGGAGATGATTCATTTTAAAACTGTGTCTTTGAAGCATTAAAAAATGCAACAAAGCCAAAAATGAAAATTAAATCAAAGGCACAGAATCCCTTTCTAGAAAAAAAAATCTCATCTTCCCGATCATCAAAACCTAAATGTGAAATATGCTAGCGTATTGGCGCCTGAAACTTTATCAGAACCCAACTAATTCTGCCACCACTATAATTTTTTGGAATTACACTGCATCCCTGGACAGGCAAGAGTCATGCAGAAGTCATTTGACCTAAATGCTCTGCAAAAAGAGGGACTCATAGCCCCGCATCTTCCGTCAGCCTCTGAAGATATTATGAGCTGTTGTCATTAGCGAGTTCCCCTCATGCACAACCGTAATAACCATGCTTATTAGGAGGGAAATGAGTTACTCACATCTTCTACATAAACTAGTTACAGATTAAGGTAATGACTTACGACAGATCAAAGGTCACAGAATTAATAAAGACCTCTAGTTACTTCAAGCTCTAATTAGGGAGAAACAGATCAAAGTTCAACTTATCGTGGGGAGCTTTGAGAATATTAGACAATTACTTCCAAAAGACAAATTGAAGCAAAATAACAAACTAAAGAAAAACATCCTAAAAGATATTGTTGCTGATTTGGTGTCAGAAGTGTTCTCCTTTTGTTTGTTTGTGGGGTGATTCACATCCCCAGATTCATTGGAGTTAATGTAAATGTTGATGTGGTGCCATATGACCAAAAAACAGGAAGGATTAAAACGCAAACGCTCTCGAAGCATTTTGGACTTTTAATGAAAAAGACTTCATGAAGAAAGCTACAGTAAACTAACAATACACAAGGGGAAGGGGGTATTTTACATTTAGTAAACAACAAAGGGTCCTGAAATAGACGACTTGAGTTAATTTTGCGTAGATTTACTCTATAATGCCCCCTTTTGTCACTGCTTGCAAAACAGCTCGGGGAGTACAAATCTCTTAATCCTGGTAGTGAGAGTGCTCGGATTAAAAGAGGTAGAACAGTTTGCAAAGGCAGCAGAAAGCAAAACTGCCCTCTCGGTCCCTGTCAACTCAGTCTCCCCACTTCACCTGAAAGAGCGTTAAGGGGAGGGTGGCTGTTTTCACTCTCAGCCTGACATAATATCAAAATTAAACCTTCTTCATACTGGAGAGGCACCTCCACAGTTTGCAGATTTACCTGGTTAACACCCTGAAAAGACTGTTAATGAACAAATAGCTCCATAGTCAGTCAAATGGTTAATGAATCCATTATTGATCAATCTGCGCTCCCCTTCTCGAGACCCCCAGATAATGACACCAGCTCTTATTCTTTGCTGGCTGGCTTCCCGGTGCTCAACTGCCCTGAGGCTAGCCAAGCCTAGACAAGGACAAGCTCAGCTGTGGTCAATGAGCAAACCCACACTGCTGCAGTCACTGTATCAGTAACTCCCTCATGTTGCAAAAGATCTAGGAAAATATTAAAGTGTGATTCTAATCTTATTTAAAGGGAATAAAACATTAGGTAAAAGCGAGAATATAAAAAAAAACGCAACTGTCAGAAGCTCTATGTTCTGTCTTTATTTGGCCAACATGCAAAAATATTCAGTTTGATGTGTGTGAATAAAAATAGAGATCAATGACCATTAATTAAGCTATAAAAACAACAGGGAAGGATTGTTATCAGGGCATTGCTACAGTCCAATTTCCACGGCTTCTGCTCTTTTTATGTTATTGAATTCTGGTGTGGTTTTATGGCAAGTGCTATGTCTACTCAGTCTATAACCAGGAGCCCCTTGGCTCGTTAATTTTTCTCATTGTTATACAACTTCGATTAAATTACTTGTGCTGGAAGAGTGAAGTAGAGAGCAGTATACAGTGCCTTCATGGTAAATCATGCTCAATCACCTTAAACTGAGTAAATTCCCATGGATGGTGGCATGCTAACAGAGGAGCTAGTGGTGGTGTGTTATGAGGTGTTCGTAATAAAGAGGATCAGACCGGAGTGGGGGCGACAGAGGCGGAGGGCCGACGGCGGCCTGGTGGGGAGTTGTACCTTCATCTTCAAGCCACCCACTGTAACGATCAATCCTAATATTTACTCCCGTTCTGTAAATGTCTCGCTGACGTAAACTGAAATGTTATCATAGAGGACAAAGGAGTTAAAAAAAAGGATACTCACGAACACACAAGTCTCCGCTCTCAAAGTAACCAGGGCAACACTGTGAGCGGCGCCTGTACATGGTCCTCACTCCCCGCCGGTAAGCCGTCTTATAGCTGATCCTGGAAAAACAGACACACGAGACAGCTACGTGATGTAAAGAGTGACCCTTTCCGAAGGGCAGTAAAACATATAGAAGGTAAAAGAGAGTTGTAGCACGATTAGTTTTTAAAGTACAACCAAGCCAGTGGAATTTTTTTTTTTTTAAAACCTAAAAGTCAGTATTTGGGAGGTGACCATAAACCTTAATGGAGTAATTAAAACATTTATGGTGAGATGATGACAGTCAAAGGCATCCTGGGTTTGAGCACTTCACTGTCAGCCACATTAACAAGGACATTTACTGTGGCCTTCATTGACTTGGCTATGATTTTGGGGGACAGTCAACAAATATGGGGGACAAATAAGGAGGCTTATCCAAGTGTACCTGTGCCTTGTGCATTTAAACCAGTTGAGGATGTCTGTACATCTGGTGTAGTAGATCTGGTCAAATGGGTGAGCATAGGATTCCTGGACAGTCACAGCGTAGCTACAAGACAGAAATTAGGACACCAGTGGTAGAAAGAAGTACTGTACCTAAGTACAATTTTGAGACAAATTTATATAATAATCATTTCAATATACATTTCAGAGGGAAATATTGTACTTTTTACTCCACTACTATTATCTGACAGCTATATTTACTAGTACATTTTCAGATTTTACATTAAAACGAGCGCAAATTCGCAATAGCTTCACGTGTTCATGCAGACACACACACACACACACACACACACACACACACACAAACACACACAAAAACACCTAGGGCGAAAACTGTGGCTGCCAAAGGGTGGGCAATTTTTTTTGGACCAACCGACTGACCGACAGATTGTTTCAATTAAATAATTTGTTTGAGGCCCAAAGAAATTCAAGTATCAAAAATGTCACACAAACAACTAAGATGAGAGAATATTACAAAAAAAAAATACAAATATGTGTAACAGAACTACATAAATTTGTATTTTTATCTTCTTTCCTCCACCATTAAACATTTGAAGACGCCTCAAATTTGTCATGTGTCTCTTTGGAAGGGGCCCGACCCCTGGGTTGGGAACCACTAGACTGAACTATTAAACTGTATATAAAAGTAGTTAAAGGGGCGCTATGCAGTTTTGGCCATTTCTTCGCTGTTTTCTCGCTTTTTGCTCGCAGGTTTCTCTATAGAGCTCCCCCTACAGCTTCGGAATAGATATTTGGCAGCTCATATGATTACTTGTGTCTGACTCATCGCTCTGTCAGTCTGCCGTTTCCTCTTACTCTGTTCCTCCGACAATACTTTCCTAGCTTTCTGCTTCTTTTTTGCTGGCTCAGCCATGACGATAGTGTGAAAAACCCCATTGTTACCTTGTTAGCCGGTTCCTGAATGGGCGTATGTGTGCAGTGCCGTGAAGCAATTTGTTGCATTGCGAGATCTGATATCACGCGATACTTCCTGACGCTGAGGCGACTCGCCGGCCCAAAGTTGCAAGGGTGGTTTTTCAGCTCACAGGCGCTAGGGGGGAGCGAGACGACCACCATTCAACTCGAAAAAAGTCATATAACCATTCCAATGACTCCGAAGCTGTTCAGTTAAGCTAAAAAAAACTGCATAGTTCCCCTTTAAAATTTTCTTAACCTTGAGAAGCTACAATAGTAAAAATGCTGCTTGCACATTAATACATCAGTATAAACAAACAATATATCAGTCACAGGAGCCATTTTTCTGCAGAACGATTACTTTGGCTTTGATACTTTAAGTATATTTTGCTGATAATAATACTGCATTTGTAACATTTTGAATGCAGGACTTTTACTTGTAATGGGGTATTTGTACATTTGTACTTTTATTATTAGTAAATGATCTGAATAATTCTTCCATCAGTGGAAGACACTGCTGCAATCATAGTAAACATTGCTGGGAACAGAGATTTTCTTGCTCCAAAAAAAAACAATAACAGCAAACAGGTCATGTCAATGGTAACAGTTCCAATGAAAGTAACACACTAACTTTGATATGCAAAGAAAGGACTTGAAGGGAGCTTTTAGGTGATTCATGTTAGTGAAATATGCATCCAGAGGCAGTCTGAGGATATTGGAGGATCTCAAAGCCATGAACACAACCCACTTAGGGATTCATTTCGATGCCAACAAGGTGGAACCATGATCCCTAAGTACACTCACCTTGGTCAGGCAATAATCCAGATAATATATCTTCACAGCTTTCTTTCCTCCCCTTTGCATCGAGGACAGAAATTATTCATGCTTATTTCTCATAAGTGACACTGCCAAGCACAACTAATAATTATTCAGGCTCTATACTGTTGTGATTGATTGGGATGAGAGTACACTGATCAATTTGCCTGCACATTTCATTTGAAGCTGCAACTCCTCCCATCTCTCAGAGCTTGGCGACATGAGCTGTGTGAAATCGATACAGCTGTATGGACTTTGAGAATAGATCTGGAACTTTAGTTAAACGTGCTTGTAGCAGGTACATTATAAAAATTCCAGATTGACAACGTCAGTCCTGGAAGCTGGCACTGGTTAACTACAGCAGATTCTCTATTAAATCTAAAATTTAATGTACTGGTAAACACATGCGGATACTGCTCACCTCTCCCAGTGGCTGCAGACATTGGGGTCATCCGGGTTCAGACTCCATACATTAGTGATCAAGCCCAGAACAAGCAGCAGGGCTGGCAGGGCAACAGATAACCCCATTCTTCACTCTGAGAGGAGGACAGGGAAAAAAACATAGATGGTTTGTCGTTTGACTGTAACTTGGATCAGTTCTCATATTGGCCTTTCAAACAAGATCCTGTTTGTACTTGGAAATGGTACATCTCCAGTAATCTAACCACCTTTGAAGTAGTTTTTGAGATAAGATTATGCACAAAACACAAGCTTATGTTTGTTTAAGGGAATAGTTTAACATTTTTGGAAATATGCTTATTCGCTTTCTTGACAACAAGAATAAGACAATATGAAGCTACAGCCAGCAGCTAGTTAGCTTAGCTTAGCCTAAAGGCTGGAAATAAGTGGAAACAGCTAGCCTGGCTCTGTCCAAAGGTAGCAAAATCTACCTACCAGCACCTCTAAAGCTCACTAATTAGCTTATTATAAATTGTTTGTTTAAACTGTACAAAAAACAGTGTAAAAACAACAAGTTGTGGTTTTAAAGGGGGTTATATGCGAAACTATTTAAAATCATTAGGCAAGTAATTACTGAGATTTACCATGTGTTCAGACAGAATTTGAGGCACATTTTAGAGGCGGCCCAACTTTGTAAGCAAAATCAATTGCAAAGATGCAAGTGGGCATCAATTTGCCTGAGGCAGTGCCAACTAAGGCTAAGGTTATAGGCTTTATAACTTCCTGATGAATTCTGAGATAGGTGAGAGGCTGAGCTGTAAATAAACATGCACACAGTCATTACATTGGATGTTTGGGATGAATGAATGAATGAAATTTGCACGAAAAACATAAGATGAAAATTTTCAAACTTTTCCTTTAGAGTAGTTTTTAAGCTAGGATTGTTGCAATACATGCCTCTGCTTGTCTAACATTTGCTCAAATGCTTTTCTCCTTCAGTAAGACCTTCAAAAAGCACAGCTGCAGAGATGAAACCTCCCTGTGACAGTGACAGAGATGCTGATTTGTTTAGACCAGCAGGGTATTTCATTAGACCTATAGGCAGAAGAAGAGTGCATATGATCAACGGTGCATGACAGTGATGGATTCGCTACACAAGCAGGTCTTACCTTAGCTCATTGCTACAGAAGATAAAGGACGTATGACACATGAATGACTGACACACAAGATATCTCATACTTTAGGTTAATACCTGAAGGCCACCATCTCCATCAGCATGTTATGTGTGGTGATGTGTCTCGGGAACATGAGAATAAAAAAACTCACATATTGTTGTATTATAAACAACAAACACATGATAATTAATATAAGGAAACTGACTTGTCTATGTATCTTTGTATGGCTCAATGTATAGTGATCATATGCATATGTGACGGTGTGTTTGCATATATACATTAGGCTGTGTGCCCTGCACATGCTTTATTGTCGTATATGGGATGTGTTCAATATTTCTGAGTGACTGTATCCAATAACACAGACATTCACATGTTCAGCTAATCTTCTGCATTGATAGCTGCATGTAGTTCACTCACATGTGAAAGAAAATCAATCAGACCTCCACTTCCTCTAAGTAACAGTTCATCTGAACAGGCAGAGGTTAAAGTCATGTTCATTTCCTTAACAGGATGCTTAATCAAGATACACACATGTTAAAGGCTACAGCTGCTTTCATATTCAGGCCCTTCTCTAAAACAATTCTGTTAAATACTGCAGGGACCCTGCTTGATTGACTAGAAAGCTTTTATTGCTCCTGTGGTTAGACCACCACCCTCAGTCATTTCTCTGAATGGTTCTGGACAACCTCATAACTTGTCATGTCACAGTTTTGCAAACCCCACAAGCTCTCAGTCACAAGCCTGCAGCCGGAGACCGAGAGGTGATAAAATTAGGATTATCATGAATATGTGGCAAGGTAGCCAGGACAAGCAGTCGGAGGCACATGGTCTTAAACCCACCTAATCCTACAGCCTGTGGTCTCTGGGTGTTTTTTGTGGATGCTGAGGGGGGTGTGGAAGCACAAAGTGACAGAAGTGCAGCTGTGCCCAGACACACACTCACTGGGAGAGGTGATGACACGTCGCAGATCTGTGGAGAGAAGAAAAATAATGAGCTTATGATGACACATGTTTCCTTTGCATGCTCTTACACGCATGTGCACACACAAACTCATACATTTCTTATGGGATCAAGAATCTCAACAGGGATATAGTTCACACAAGCTGCTCTTGAAAGGTCAATTTACTCTGCACAGCCTCCACATCCAACCACACAGTTTTCATTCCATATTCCAGTGTCCCTCCTACCTGGTATCCACAGACACACGAATACACATATGAATAAAAGCAGACATTAAATCAAAGGGGCCCAATACAATGAACTCTGTTCACACTTCAAACACTACAAGTGGCTTGTCCACAATGTGGCAAGATGACGTTGTGTGTGCTCATTAACAAAGCCTACACAAGGGTTATTGCAATGATAATGCAGGTATGAACAGAACATTGATGTTTATCATCTCTTTCATGACACACTGCTCTTAATGATTCCTCCAGAAGGTCAGAGGTCGGGTTTGAGATTCTTCTGTCCTTCATGTGCTGTGAATTCTGAATTAAGATGTTAACATAAGCATGACAAAATAATACGTCTGTTTTTGTTCTTGGCCTAATAAATAATTCAACATTTTTCTTTTGCATGTAAACTGTTGCTAAGGCCCAGCTCGGTGGACATTGAGACAGAAGACTGAAGAATTATTGTAGGTGGACTAGCTATGTGTATTGTACTCACAAATAACATAATTTAGATATCTCTGATTGGCAATTAAAACTGAATTTAAATTAACCTGTCTATAGAGGCACCATCATACAGCATATATACAACAAATACACTTCACCTTTACTAGAACAAGCACAAATGTATCAATAAAATAACATTAACATTTGGATAACTGGATCAAATTTGGCAGATTTGATAAAAAGCCCATACTTAGTTTTTGCATTTTGCTAGTGCTCAATTGTGGTAATATCACTTCCATTTTTTAAGCTCTGTTTGATGACTTTATAATAATAAAATATGTATAATAAAATATATGTTTTCTCCCAACTTTTAACTCCTGAAGTATGCAACAAAGCACTTAGCTTAATTACGGACCCTTCAGATTTGCCTATTTTCTTACGACATAATGAAATTTTTGTTTGTAGTTGTTAGGGAAATTTTGATTTACATACTTTCCCTCTTGTTATTTATTAAACTGTTTGCATAGAATAATATTATATTATCTCTCTCTGTTAAATTAAACTGCTGTGGATATTGTTAAGAAACCATAACACTACTTGAACTCTAAACAAGATAATATGGAGCCATTGCGTGTCCTTGTCTGAGCACGGTGTGTTCATGCCCTCTCAGACCAGATAGGGGAGACGTCATCGACTCTGACAAGATAAACAACTGACGACACCAACACTTGTATCATGATTATCACATTCTACGTTGTATTACAAAAGCTGCTGTAGAGAGCTTTTCGTTAGGTCATTGTCTGTACTATTTCGTAGTACGGAGAAGGCCTCCTCGTTGGGTTCTCGAGTAAAATGAACTTTAATATCTCTTCAGTGGTCTCTGTCTATCATTTGATAATGTAAATTATTCTAACAGTAGTGAATAGGAATTAATTTTGCTTTTTTTTGCGATCCACCATACTAAAAAAAAAAGACTGCCATTGCAAATTCTGATCTGAAATCAAATCTTCTGTCAAGGTTGTCACTATTGTTATTTTTGCCATATCTGGTCACAATCTACCTCCACTTGTTATTTATATGCAGCACAGCATATGTCAGTAGAGCAGACTGGTGACTTTAAACATTAAAGATTTGAATGTCAAGGACAAGAAACTCCTTTATATTTTGTCGTACCTGAACAGATCCCTGCTGTGTCCTTTAACGTGGATTTTAACATTTGAATGTTAAAAAAAAGAAAAAAGGTAACAAACTTTTAATAATGGTAGACTGGGTCGAAGTGAACTTCTGTTGATTCTGCATACAGCAAGTGTGAACAAAGAGCCTTGCATAAGACAGACAAGTTGGATCAATGTGACACTCATCACTTGGGGCTCTCCTGCATGCCTACTCCCTGCATTTGCCAACATCCACGAAAACAGTTTGTTTCTGTTTTGACTTCAAACATGTTCACGTCACACCAAACAAAAATGTTCTCCAGAGACCTTATTTCCCCTTAAATGAATTTCTCTCCTGTTCCTCGCCACTTTGATTACTGAGACTATGAAACCCTCTCAATCGCTGAGCTGCTGCATCTGATCTCGCTGACAAACTGCTGAAATAGCAACATCTTTTAGGCTATTGACGGAGAGACAAGTGCAAAGTACGAGAGTGTTAAGGTGTATGTAGGATAGTGTATGTGAGGATAAGGACATCTGAATCTTGACACAGACACCCTAGTTAACATCGGACACCTGCCTGCAGAAACACTGACATGGATGAGCCAGAGCTACATATGTCCCCAGCACTGCCTATCAGCAGAGACATCTGCATGATTAAAGCCATGTATCTTCAGCGTGTGACTTATTAAAGTGCAATGCAATTAACCACCGCGGCCCTTAGCTGACCAGCACCTGCACTCTTCCATGAATGATGCTCAGCAGGCATGACTGACTGGCACAAGTCAGAAGCTCACCTCCCATCTATAGATCCCAGCTGCTTCTCAGGCTCATCTTAGTGCTTGATGTGCTCATTTATCACAATGCTCAGTTTCGTGTTGCTTGTGTTAATTTACATCTATATAATGGAAACCAGTCAACGGAAACATTGCTCGGTATTGCAATCTTGTCTGGAGTAACAGAGAGAATGCCTGATCAGTTGTGGGCTTCTGTGTGTGTGTAACATGTCTTTGCACGATCAGCCTATTATCTCTCCTCTAGATTCAAGCCGAAAGCTCATATACAATTTTTATGAGAATTCTCCCAGCCACTCAATCTGTTTTGTAATCACTACTGAAGGATTCCCGGAGCAACCTAATTTGGAGTGATCTAAAGGTTACAGGTGTAACCGCGCAGCACAGAGTGCCAATGAGATAAGCCCCAGTGCTGGCCATCCCTGTCTGCTGCTAGGGGCTGTGAGTCATTAAGAGTCAGGCCTCATTAGAGAGGCCATGGTGTGGTGCATCATAGACACTGCTTCCCCTGGCTTCAGCCACACACCTGAGTGTCTGATGTGTTAGAGGCCAGGAGGACAATGATATGTTGGGGGACGTGCTGGTTTCTGACAAGCGGAGCAGCTAAACAGCACAAAACTAAATCCTGCTGCTACCAACTGCAAAAACTATAGTAAAAACCTCTTTGAATAGTATTTTTTTTTCTTTCATGTTTCAACTGTGCTGAGTGGAGGAAGGTAATTAAGTGCATTTACCCAACTACTGTACAAATTAGAGGTACAGTATTAGTACTTTACTTGAGTATTTCTATTTTTTTTCCCAAATGTACACTTCCACTCCTGTACATTCAAGAGGAACATTTAAGTATGTTTTCACTTCAGTACATTTATCCGACAGTCGTAGTTACCAGTTGCTTTGCAGATTAGGATTGTAAAAGCAAATCTTATGTTACAAGTTTTTGTTATAAATTTAAACTACCCAACAGTTTATTGTTCCACATCTACAATATTAAAGTATTGCTTCATGCATCAATACTAATAGTCAGATAATAGTCAGATAATGTATTATGCTTAAGGAATACTTCAAGTTTTAATATTTGAATTCTGTCTTTTTAATGATCTTCTGCACTTTTACTCAAGTACACTTTTGAATGCAGGACTATTGCTATTTTTCTTTTATATAAGGAAATGATTCAAACGCTTCTTCCACCACAGAAAAAACTTTCAATTAAACATTAAATTAGCCTGTTTTATTTATAAAACAGTGACCTTTATGGCAACAAGGAATCTATTTAGCGATTTTTCTTAGTTTCTCGTATTCCTCTCTATATACACACATCACTTTAAAAGAGACCAAACAAGCGTATTGAAGTCGTAAAGCCCAAGAGGGTGTTTGTCGCTCCATTTATGAGAATTTCAGTAATGCTGACAGCATGAAGTGCAGCCAAGGCTTCAATGTCTTATACCTGATCTCAGTAAAAATGCACTCCTTGGTACTTTACTTTTTATTACACTTGAATGATTAGGAAAGCCAGCTTGACATGATCCAGCTAAGGATTAACTTCACAATCTTTCAATCTCGGACCGGACACTATGGGACTATAATACTGCTTAGTTCTGGTTATGGACATCAGTAGTTCAACTCATTTGTGAGGACATAGGACATAGTGAGTTTACTGTATTTCATATAACACAGGAAGAAATTTCCATCTTGTTATAGCTCTGGGCTTTTGCATCTGATTTTCCAAGCAGAGAGTGAAGATGGACAGAGGAGAGATGCGCAATATTCATATTATTATCATGTACAGCATTCATAGTATATGCAGTTTTCAGTTTACTGATGTACTCAGCCACCACAGCTCGTTGCTCTGTGTTGTGCCTCTGACTATATATCTTTAAAGAATAGAAAATATATACAAAAATAGTTATAGAGAGAGCAAAAGCCAGTGGATTGCCTGAGGAATGCTACTTCACTGATGCAGGTAACAAAAAACAGGTGCTATTTGGATCCAAAGACATATGAGACCAAACAGAGAGAGGTTAGACAATAAGCCATAACCAATAAATACTAAGGCAAACTGCTATGCAAAAAATAGGCTTAGCGCCTACGCATTTCAACAGTCTTCTTCAGTGCACGTAAAAACAAGTGATGGCTCACAGATATATCAAGGCTGTCAGGCAATCAGGGTAGGACTGGATAATTGACACAGGATGCAGTCAAGAAAGTGCCTGTGTACAAAAAGACAAAAAAATATACAAAAAATATATACATTTTATAGGAAGACTGGAATGTTGAGTATTGCAGGCGTCCATAACAAATTATAATTTGATTGCTTGTACATTCACACAATCAGTCTTTTTTCAAATCAACTATTTTGATAACTGATTAATCGTTGAAGACATTTTCTTCTAGCTAAAAATTGACAAACATTCTTTGCTTTTAGCTTCAGACAAAACAGGCAGTTTAGGAAATTGTGATGGCCATTTGTCACAATCTTCAGACATTTCATCGACTAAACGATTATTGATTAATTGAAAATAATAATCCCCAGATTAGTCGATAATGAAAATAATCACTTGTTGCAGCAGCCCCAGCACAGTATGTTTTAAAAAGGACACTTTAAATACTAACATTTTAATTTAACGAGCTATTATGGCATTGAATAAATTATGGGATGGAATTACATTATTTAGTGGAGTTACATTCTTCTGTGGTAAGCCTTTAAATCTTCTCAACTTGGTTGCATTGCAAGTAACTATCCAACCATTAATGAATGTATAACCATCCATCCTCTCTGACAGCACTGGTAAAGTCGTGGGAATTATCAGCGATCAGGAAAATCCTCAGAAGATTTAAAACTGATAGCTCTTCAGCTGCTGCACTTGGCCATCAACAGGCTCAAGTCTCATGAGACTGCTGTAACACAACAGCAACAACACAACTTTCACGACTGTGATTTCCACTTGGAGGTTGAGGCACCTGGGAAAATGCTGTGCGTCGTTTAACAGGAGCTTAATTCTGGACACATGGTTTATTCATGTGGCGACTGCTGATATCATGACTCTCATAAATCACGCAGTGCGGCATGCTGGACGTCCACGCGCTCGGGCAGGGCTCACTAATCTCAACACCATCTTTCATCTGAATAACCTTGCCTTACCGCAGGGCAGGCCAACACCAGACACAGCCCATTGGAGGGAGGCTCTCCTCATACTTTTATTTCTTTCACTCTGGCCACAAAGACTTTCTGCAGCCTGTCAGAGCAGACAAACACTGTCCTGTGTGCTCCCAGGCAGCGGTCTGCCCACTTTCAACCACAGGCAATAATAAGAAATTGCTTCATGGACATCAGAGGAACTAATCTAGTCTAACGTTAGCCTTATAAATGTAGAATCAGGCACACAAGGGAGGAGACTAGCAGAGCCGGTCGAGCCATCTGTTCAGAAGTGGTTCAAAGAAAGAGCAGAAAATTTGAAACAAATGTGAGTAAACATTATCAAATATGGATAGTAGAATAGAGCATATAGTAACTTTGCCCTCATTTTGTAATTTTTTTTTTACTGTCAAACATTATTGCATTTTTTGTAATTAATTAGATTTGGGTCCTTATCCACATAACAAGCACAGAGTCTACAGTTATAAACATGTCACCAATTACCAGCTTTAGGCCTGCATTTCCATAAGAAAACTAATTAGTGAAACAACACTACTTGATTAATCAAAATAACAATGTGCCTGATGTCACATAGCTCTGCCTGCTGCTTAGAATAGTCACTAAGTTTCGCCCCATGCTTCTAATAACAAACCCCAGGCATCACATACAACGAAATGTCTTACAATGCCCTCTGCATCTACATCTGTCCTCTCTCCGCAGCCTGGCTCTGGCCTCCTGCTGCCACCAGGAGGAAGCACCAGACAGCCTCCTCCTCGCACCAGTAAGGCTCTCCTTCCTCACACAGAGACAATTAGCCACCTTGTGACTGACTGCGAATAATGACAGCTGCTGGAGAACAGTTGGACATCTTAGGACAAATTAATGTGTGAATATTAGCCTGTTGAACCTTCTGCTCTCTCCCACCAGGAGAACAAAATTGAACTACTAGAGCTTTGAAGCTCTGGTCAAGGAAGCACAACCACACAATCATGCACACAAAGCAGCCAAGACAGTTATAACTGTATTCCATAAAGTAACATCCTCTACAGAGAGAGGGCCAAACTCTGCAGAATATGGTGTGGACAGAAAAACAAGGAAGAAGGCACTGAACAGGCAAGTAGGACGCTAGCTGAGCAGCTTGCCATGAAATGCTGAAACAACAGCATGGCTGCCAGGGCAATTTTACACCCCAATAGTTTCACACCTCAGCCACCAACCCTTTCCAACTCTGAACCTTGTGTCTTCTTGGTGTCTTCATTTATTTTGTGTCAGTGTCCAAGATGTGAGAAGCCAAGCAGTGAGAAACTTGTCCCAAATGTCGCAGGGTAAGCGGTGTGTGAAGCAGACGCGGGGAAAGAAAAGCCACTGCGCCTGGATGCACCTTTCTTTCTGTGCAGACAATCCTCTGAGATCTCACAGGAGGGTTGATTTTTTTTTTTTTAAGAGTACTGCACTTCAGAATTGTCTTACACATAGGAAAACTAGGGATGCACCGAATCCAGGATTCGGCTTTGGATTCGGCCGAATATTGGGTTTTTTGACGGGTTTCGGTTTCTGCCGAACCTTAGAATTTTTTTCCACCAAACCGAACCCTACGCTTGCACTACGCGCGCTACGCTGGTCGACGTAGTGACGCCGCCGTTGATTACGAGAAGGTGTTTACGTAGGTGGACTGTTCAATGCAGTAGGCTGTGAGAAACAGAGGCGATTTCTTTAAGACTGCAAAGAAAGCTCAGCTTCCCCTAAAATGTCAAAAAAGTAATGGTCAAATACAGTATGTACTATAGTGTTAACATTTTATTGACTAAAAATGTGTTACAACACGTTCATCTCGAAGACGAGTTCATTCAGAATCAGGTACATATAGCAGGTCGACTGACTCGATTTCCTTCTCATACATTCCCGTACACATTCACAGTGCATTTCCCTGTTGAAGCCTAGCATCCATAGACTTCAATGGGGCTGCTTTGAACAGTTTTTTTTCAGTGCTTCGAAACTAGACGGTCATTGGATAAATGCTGCGATTATGTCCTGCCCACGGACGCTCAGTGTCTCTGGGGGTGAATGGAGGAGTGGGCTGTCCTGGACTCGGGGCTTCTGCGTGATAATTGGAGACTCTGTCGAAAGACTGCATCTCCTTTAGATTGACAGCGTTTTTGTACTATAATAAGTCACCGAAGCTATTCGAGCTCAGTCCTATCGCGGATTTTGCAAGTGTAGTCGAAAGACGAACTGCTGCAACCTATTTCTTGGTATTTACTTGGTGAAATTGCTAGCCAATTTTCATCATACATTTCATACAATTATACACCACATTCCTTGTTTCAGTTTAACCTTATTTCCACATTTCCTCTTTCGAGTTTAATATCGTTTTGTTAGATCGTTCATTCATTCATACATACATACAGTAGGCTAGGCTAGTGTTGTAGGGGTGAACTAGCCAGCTAGGAAACTGCACACGATGGCAGACAATGCTAATATTGTCAACCTGATTTTGGCAAAGCCATTTGAAAGTCTTCTTTTTTTTTTTTTTTTTTTTAAATTTATTTATTTATTTTTTATTTATATATATATATATATATATATATATATATATATATTATAAATAAATGGACAATTTTTATGATGTAGGCCGAAAATGAGCTTCCCCTCTTTGAAAGACCAGCAGCCGCCACTGGTATTATTAGCTAAATGTACTAAAATTATGAAAGTAAACTCTCTGGTTCTGCAGTAAAATGGCCTCTGTGACTGAAATATTATTACATATGAAAGTATGCATCAATCTGATGCATCAATGTGTAAGCAGCAGTTTAACTGTGGTAGCTGGTCATGGTGAAGTAAGACTTTACTACTTTATGTACTGTTAGGGAAGTACCACTTCCTACCCCCTATAGGGTCTCAAGATAAATCTGAGGGATCATGAGATGATTAATGGGAGAGAAAATAACTACTGATACTACTACTACTTTCATTTTATAACTCTTCTGTAATCTTTGATTTGTTGTGATATATTGGACATTTTGGTATTGAAAGGAAACCATCTGAAAAGTTTAAAGGGGAAATGTCTCTTTGGTGGAACTGCCAACAACTCACAGACAGTTTTGAAACATGACGAGTACAAGGGGTCGCCAGTCAAAAAGGTTGGAACCCCCAGTTTAATCTTAAAAAATTGTTGTTTTTTTATAAACTCATCACATAGTTGTATTATGTAAAACTTAATCTGAAAAGTAACTGCAGCTGTCAGAAAATGGAGTTGAAGTGTGAAGTAGCAGTTAACTACAAGTACCTCCAAATTGTATTTGCATACAGTACCGGAGTTAATGTTACATCACTGATGTACTGTAGTTTGGTATTATAACAATCAATGAAGTGCAGACCAAACTCCACTGCTAATTCAGAGAAATTAAAAGATGCTGTGGCATCTGTCACAAGAAGAATCTGTGTATATTTGAGTGGAATTGCTTTTCTAAAAATAACCAATAAGAATAGAATATTAACGACTAAAAGCTCCCACATTCCTCTCTAGATCAATAGTTTGCTCCCTCTGCTAGTGTAGCACATTAACCTTCTGGATCACTAGTCAATGACTGAAAAGAGAAATGATTTACCATCATGATTATTAAATCTGGAAATATGCTTCTGCAGCACGTTAAACCCAACAGTCGTGCAACCAGGTGATCTCATTTTCGTGAAATGAGAGCTCCATCAACCGGATTTGCATTAAACATGTATGCCAAATTTTTGCCACTATACCATTTTAAATGTCCTTGAATCCCCTTGAGCAAAACACTCCTACAGTACTTAGACTGAATGCATTTTAAAAAATGAACAAAAGAGAGGAGTGCTTCGTGCTCCGTTCAGCCTGCCTGATGAATACATAAAGAAGATGCCTATATTCATCACCGACTAACAGACTCAAATGAAGCCAAAATGTAACCGATATTGAGAATACACATGAATCTAAAGTCAGAGGCATTAGGAATCTGCTTGTACAATCATTAGGATACAGAATATAACCACTGCGCTGAAGAAACAATGCACTGAAACGTGTTCTATATAAATCATCTGCTTCAATAGGTTCACATTGTTAAAACTCTTCCTGTATCTCTATTTCTCTGCAGTGTAAAAAAAACTACAATGTAATTGTGTTATATATCACAATAGTGTAAATATCACCATGCAATCCAACATACAAAATAAATTGAATGTAATGCAGTCTGATGCTCTCAGAGTCTTTGATCACAGTTTTCTCTGCCATCTCAACCAGCATTGTGCTGTATATAAAAATATTCACAAAAGTCTATGCAAACCTAACCAAAATGATAATTGCTGTAAGATTTGCTACATCTCCTCGACACCCTCACACTGTACTTGCTACTTTTTCAGCCATGAGGCTATTCTTTCCATTCTCCCATTTGGCCGGAGCAGGCAGGACTGCTGTGTTAGTGCCAAGTATTTGTGCCCTGACCTCATGCTCTCTGGGCAGGTCCGAGTGCGACCTGGGACACTTGGCTGCCTGGTGTATTATTCATAAGCCGCCCCTGTTGAGTGGGCAGTTATTCAGCATCTGAATCCCAGATGTGGTTCAATCTGTGCTCCATTCACTGTCCTGACTGCTGGCCATTGATCACAAGCAAGGTACCAGGGTGCTGAATAAGCGCAGGGGCTTTATGTTATAGGGCTCAAAGTGCCTCACTGATAGCACAAAGATCCATCAATAGACATGGGAAGTGGGCCAGAGTTTGCTTGCTAGAACTGATTAAACAGGCCGGGAGAAGATGCATCTGTAACATTTATTAAACCGGAGTAGCACAGCATGTGGCTGAGATGTGGCAGTAATATGTTATATGTCAGGTATCCATGCAACGTGGCAACAGAGCTGAGTGTATGCAAGTAAGCATCTCTGTTTCTGAATCAGATACAGAGGAGGCCAGAAGTGCACACAGATGAGGTCCCTCTCTGAAAGGTGCCAGAGGCAAGGTATCACACTCTAATAGGCATCACACTATTAATGGACAGTTGAGCACAGTGAATCATTTGTCCACTTTTAATCATCAATCAAATATAGGCAGCCAAATGTGGCATGACCACAACTCTTCCGTGTCTGCATTTGTCAGGATGATGATCATCCATCATCGATCATGTTGCAGAATTACTGTTTAATATGAAATGTGAATAATAATTATCATGTCAGCTAGTCTACTCAGACATACAGTACAGGACTCACTGGGGTACTTATTGAAACTCCTACGTAACAATCTTGTGGCTTCAAGATTTCATGCTCAGGTCAGCTTTCATGCTAATTACATATTTCTTAAAGACCAGTATAAAACTCCTTCAAGCAAATTCATTTTACCTTTACTGGATCTTTCTTTCCTATGTACATGACTGATTTGATTAAATATTGTTTGATAAGGAAACAATCTGAGTTTCAATACATTTGGTACGTATGCAAAGTTCACACCCACACTTCTGGGGAATATTTGAGTTTGTTTAACTTCTTAAGAGGAATGGGTATTGTTGGGATTTGTCTCATTTATCAAGTATTAGAAACGGCCTCGCTCTTTGATCCCAGTTATGAATCATCTACTACATAACATTTTTATGGGACTTTTATAATGAATCAAATCCATTTTAACAGATGTTCTCAACATTTTAAAACACTCTTTAGTGTTTTAAAATGTTAATGTTTTTGATGCTGTCAAATTAACATTAAATATTCAATTTCAGTATGTTTCTGAGAGGACCATATTTCAATTCTTCCACTCAACAACCTCAGTTCTTAAAATAAAAGATTAGATTGAATTTCTTTGGTTTCTCTATAGTCTAAATAAGTGATGAAATAATTTTTAACAGTAATTAAAAGCCAGCACAACTTAACTGCAAATGTAAAGTCGCAAGTAAACCATGCGTACAAAGCATATGTCTGAGATGGAGAAGCGTATTTTTGCTGTCTCAGGCATAATGATGAATAATAGCTTTATCAACAAAGCACAACAAAGCACAACACATCCCAACACGCTGAGATCTTATCACTGCTCATTTCCTCAGCACATGCATTTCCTGTATCTCCAGTGGAAAATGTGTCGTGTTGTTTTTCTGCACTTCCACTGACAACCTAGTCATGTCAAAAGACTCTGGCTTTATGGCAACGATCCTTTCACGAGACAAGAAAAAAAAAAGTGGCAGGTGTAAGCAGAAGCATCAGCAGTATTTGCAAAAAGTCACCAGATTCCCACAAGGGACAAGCTTGTCATTAAAACAAACAAGAAAAGAACTGATGAGTGCATTAATCAGAGCGCGGCCATGCATCGGTGAGGAGCTGTAGTCTGTGGCGTTCCTCCCCAGGAGCGGCTGCACCTGAGGGAGGGGGGATTAACGCAGCGCCACACTGGTGCTCCTGTATCTGAAATCTGCCTGAGCTCATCGTTTCTGCTCCTCACTAAGAGGCCGTGGCTGGATATCAAGCAAAGGCAATCTATTCCCCTGCAGAGCACTGGCTGACCGACATCAATGCCGTGCATTGTCGAATTATTAATTAAATGCATGCAAGCAAGTGTAATCAGATGCAGACATGGTCAGACCTTTGGGACAGCGAACATATAATTGAAACTGAATCTAAATTGCAGATTTCTTCTTATTTTTCAATGCCAACTAGCTATGCTGTTTTAACCATTTAGCATCACTTTGCACTTATTTAACTTTTTTTGTGATGCAAATCATGCACAAGCATGTTTTTCTTTACAGTCCAGACTCACACCAAAAGAAAATGCATGACAAAAAGGACTTAAAAACAGGCCTATGTCTGCTTTTACAGCCAATTAAAACAGTGTGTATAGGCTGCAGCATAAATATGTTTACATAGATATATAAGAGATAAGATGTGAGTGTATGTTTTTTTATATTTGTTTTTGATGTTTTTCAGATGTGCAAACTGTAAATGTCACAGCTTTCAAAAGTAAAGAAAAGTCCAGGTTATGCCTCCATATATTTAATTAACTTTTGTAAATGTAGTTTCTATGGCTCCAGGGTATTTGCTCAATGCTCAGTGCACTTTTGCTGAAATAATAAAGATCTATCAGTCAGCACGAAGCAAAAACAGCTTCATTTGCAGAATAAAGGTCATTGGAGCTGCTACTTTTGAGGGGCTTTGACAGAGAACAGTGTTCAAAACAAACTCTGGAAGAAACGCTGCCTTGAAATATTTCAGGATACTGAGGTTCACTCACTAGATCAGGGGTCACCAACCTTTTTGAAACTGAGAGCTGCTTCATGGGTACTGAGTCATACGAAGGGCTACCAGTTTGATACGCTCTTCTGAAATAACAAATTTGCTCAGTTTGCCTTTAGTTATATATGATTATTAATGATTAATGATACTCATCTATGTGAAAACACGGATTACGTTAATGATTTCTCACAATAATTATCAACAATGACTTAACAAGGTGGGAAACAGATAATATCAATATTCAATTTTCATTTTTAGAACAGGCCTGAGGGCTACTCATGTGGTCCTTGGGGGCTACCTGGTGCCCACGGGCACCGTGTTGGTGACCCCTGCACTAGATCATAAAAATCAGTGTCAAGTTTATAACTCTCAGATTTCCCCCTGTGAACTGGACCCAACTCACTCATTTTCCTACAGCACACAGTATATACTGCATATCTCGATGTCTGCTGGAGACTGACAAACAACATATCTGGCCTGTGGGTAAAATTATTTCTCAGCATATCTGCTTATGAGTGTTTTAAAATCTTTAAATTCACATGTGATTTCAAGATTACTGAGCTTGCATGGGTGCAAACCAACGGCTGATCAAGTGTTAAATACATTAATTAGGTATTTAAAGAATGAAATAGTGTGTCCTGGCCAAAATAAATGTAAATTGTATTTACAAACAGCTGTCATATATCCTTTATGTGTCTAATCTACATTGTGAATGGCTTTTACTGTGTAAAATCAAATTCATACTATGGAGAGCAATTTATCTGTTTTCCAATAGAATGTGTCCTTGTGAAGTGAAAAAGCTATTGCCTTCCACAACCACACTCTTTCATTAATCAGCACTAATTAAACATATTGATTGAGCCAAACATTGGGATTTCCAGTTGAAAGGGTTTACTAGACTGTAAAAAAAATCTACTAAATACAAAAGCCACTTAGGTGCCCTTGAAGGCTCTGTCGCTTTAGAAAAGCTCAGAAAATGAGACAAAGATGTGTCCGCTCACTTCTCATTAAATAACGTCAGATTTCACGGCATCTCAGAGGCAAATGTCGTCCTTGGCTCTACTGAGAGCTGAGGCCGCTGAGGCTGAACTGAGTATCAATTTGTTTTCTGGCAGCATGACCTCTCATCGCAGGAAAAACTTGTATGAAATCCCAGTTTGAACCAACCCAAATCCTGGAGGACCACTAGATGGTATACAACAACCTACAGATCACAGGATGAAAAGATGATGAAAAGACACTTTATTAGAGGGGAAAATAACTTTAAAGCTCACTGAACATGTAACAGCTCTTCAGCAAGTGCATGCCATCCACCAACAGACTGAAACTACTGGAAGTGGGTCTGATAAAAAACAATGTATTTTTGACCACGTAAAATAAATATTACAAATGATACTAAAGTAGGGGCAACCTCAAGCTCACCCAGTAGAGCGTGCACCCCATGTAGCCAGTGAGTCCTTTGCAGCCGCCTGGGTTCTAATCCGACCTGTGGTCCTTTGCTGTCAAAACATTGTGTAAATGTGCATGATAAGGGAATTAAATTACTTACTAAGGTCATTGACCAGATAATGCTGTCCATGCATCTCCAAATTTGGTGATTTAGAATTGATAAGATAAACTGATAAAAAACAAATCCTTTTTCTTATGATAAATAAACAATTTAAAAACCCATTGAGTTGGCTGAAAATTGCCATTGTCACAAAGCAGAAAACAAGGCAGCTATTTATGCTCAGGGATTGACATTTTGGAGATACAGTTTTCAGAGGACAGCAATGAAATTATATATATATATATATATATATATATATATATACACACATATACACATATATAAATATAAAGGAATATGTGGATTAAGTCAACTTTTTTGACAGTATTTCCTGTTATTTTGAAATCACAACTGGCTTTGTTTGTTGCTTTGGTGAATTTGAAATAGTTTTGACTGTGAAATTGCTCATCTAACTTCTTAATACGAAAGGCAAACAGTAATTGTAAGTTAAACACGAGTTTGCATGATGTGAATTATTTATTTGTGCATGTGGAGCGGTTTGTGTAGTTATAAGAGGAAAAAGAATGTTAAAATTGGGAAGTGATTAAAGACCCACAGACTTAAAGGAACTAAAGGCATCAAAGCAAATCAGAATTTTTGAAAACATAGTCGTATTTGTATCTTGTATAGCCAAAATGTGTCAGTATCAGGGTCAAAACAAAACATGCATTGCTGTAATGCCAAGGTACATTTATGATAAATTACTTTATGACAAATTGCTATAATGCGGGGAACCCATGCAGAGTGTGGGCTACAATGTATGCAGCTCCAACAGAGCAAAACAACAGTATCTACTGGTAGGGCTCCCGTTGCTTGGTGTGTGTATGTGTGCACCTAATGTATCTGCCAGTGATTTAATAAATATCATTGCTTTTTACAAAAGCCATCTTTTGGTTTGTTTATTTTTTCCACGAAAAAGAAATCAACAGCAGCAGGCTAATGATTCCATTACTGAACCATGGTGCAGATCTGCTCATTGACTAATAGACTACTGCAAGTTTAATCAACTGCTTTAGCTTGCACTCTGTTGTCATCTAGTGGCTCAAAAATGACATAACACAACACACGTGGTCTTCAATCTAAAATGAATCAACATTTTCATCACAGCTGCTAGATTCACCTCTTAACATTGACTTTGAAGGACACAAAATTATCTTAAACCCTTATCGAGAAATTAGTCTTGGACTGAGAAAGACATTGTGAAATTGGCGTCACACAGGCTTCACTTAAACCAATCGTACTGTCAAATGTAATAATTTAATGTGAACCAAGAAATGCAATACAATGATCACTCACCAAACTTATCAGAAACAGAAAAAACATTCCCATAAATAATTAAAACTTGTATTGAAACAACTGCTTATGCATCCTGTAACGCACTTCATTAGCATGCAATGCATTACAAGAATCGGCTTTTAAATCTGTTTTTTCAAACTAATATTTTTCCTGGCAAAACATGCAGGCTCCGAGCCGTGCAAAAAACAACAATAGGCTACATGTCTGCAGAATTATAAAAACTCTCCGGGATGATACAGCCCTTCTCTTTGGCACAGCACGCACATTTCAATGGGATAGACTCGCCAATAGCCTAATTAAATAGAAAGCACAATTTGTCACATCAACCAGCCAACAGCAGCGCTTTCCAAATGCCAAACGACTGCGCCCCAAGTTACTGCGAGCCCGTTTCAACGACACAAACAAAAATATAGTAATAAAAGCTATTTATCTCTTTTAACAAACATCTGCGAAGCTGTTTTTAACCACAGATAGGCTACTGTCGATGGTGGCGACATGCATGCTGCAGCATCATTAGCCTCCTCTGCCGATTAAATCAAAGCCCTTATTGTTCGGTTTTCTGGGAAATGCGTTTGAACTCACCCTTCGGGAGACTTGAGATTGAAAGTTATCGCCCTCGACAAAACAGAATTCAGAGGGTCCACGGTGCAACACGGTCTTCCATGTTTAATTAGCCTACTGAGAAACTCAAAATGCAGGTAGGTTGACGCAGGTAGTTTCTGGAGTTTAAACCAGCACTGTTCAATACACGGCGACGAGCAGAAGACAGGTGTTGTAAGAGGAACCGCCGCTGCTTCATCCCTCTTCTCTCTCCTCTACTTCACTGGGTAAAGCGCGGCCCACTTTAAACTCGGGTGACGTCGTGGGCGCTGATGCTGATGATGCCCCCCCATCACACTCCTACACACACACACACACACACACACACACACACACACACACACACACACACACACACACACACACACACACACAGGTTTGTGGCACTAGCTTTGTGGGGACCCGTTATTGACATAATGAATTCCCTAGCCCCTTACCCTAACCTTAACCATCACAACTAAATGCCTAACCTTAACCCTTATCCTCACCCTAACCATAACCTAATTCTATCCCTAATCCTAAAAGCAAGTCTTGCCAGCCCTTTAAACTTGTGGGGTCCAGCATTTTGGCCCCACAAAGCTGTCGGGACCTAGTATACTGGACTCCCGGTTTTTGGACCCCACGAATATAGTTAAACAAGCCCATACACACACACACACACACACACACACACACACACACTATTCCTATAACAACTTGTATTACTCAATGAACGTTTAACAGGTTAGGGTTACCAACCTGTAGGACACTTTAAAAATGCGAAGATAGTTTTCTTGTTTTATTGTCAAAGAAACCAGCAGTGAACTGATCCTATTAACAAGTATCCAAAGCTTGAAATACTGTAGCTTAATTCCTCTGTGCCACAGAGCAGAAACTACACAAAACACATCAATGAGACACACTGTTGCACTGTGTGACATGTTCCTTCATTACAATAATCATAGGCACTTTAGTTTGTTTTGAGTCAACCCACATACACTGTCCTGCTGCTGTAAACACTCTAGAGCACCAAATGTGTATTAGTAATCCGCAGGTTACACAAAACATATCACAAGATAACTGAGAAGTAAAACATGACACAACAGGGAATGGAACAAGTATTGTCCACAGCTTGTATTAATGCTCAGGATCTAAGAACAGCACACGTCCAGCATGGCTCTTAACAACAAATAGATCTGTAGTCGTCTGCACCACCAATTAATACCTCTGCAGCCACTCAAATCTTGCTATTGGCCTCAACAAAAAACTCTGCTGCACCACTTGACTGTATCAAAAGGTTTCACAACCTATTTCTTTTCCAGCTAACAAAGAAGCATTAGACCCTCTGTCCTATGTTTCCAGATGTTTCTCAGTGATTACATGTAATGTCGAACATCCCAAATCCCTAAAATAACAACAACAAATATTTTGCACATTTCGCTCTAAAAGAAATATACATTCAAAGGGTCAATATCAGATTTTACAGTAATTACCTAATCTTCCAATACATCTACATTTCATTGCAATTAGAACATGTGAACATGACATGGTACATGAAGACAGCAGTGAACCCCACAATATTCATCTACTAATGATGTTCAAGACTCAGAATGAGGAATATTGATAAGGGCTCTGTGATTGATCGTTTATGTTAGATTCATGTCCAATATGCTATAAAGGCTTGTGACAACTGCAGGAACATAGGCTAGATAACTGAATAACCCGTGTGTGTGTTTGTTTGTGTGTGTGTGTGTGTGTGTGTGTGTGTGTGTGTGTGTCTGTGTCTGTGTGTTTATGTCTCAATTATGTCTAAGTACTTTTACTGTCTCAATGCAGCTGAGTGAAGGACTTGTGTTTTTTGCATTTTATCAGAAATGTGTTTGCGTGGCATGCAGTCCTCTGTGTGCCGTCTTTGGCGCGGCTCCAGATAAACTACATGTGCCCATAAGTAAAAGACGACACAGTTGCCTTTGCTTCCGTATTAGCCTATGGTATTAGCTCGCTGAGTTATCTTACCCAAACAGAAGGGCACAGCTCCACCTTCCCATTGCTGCTGGCTAAGGGACATTCTTTGTATGAAACATGAAAATTCATTACAACACTCAAGGATCTGCAAACAAATTATGTTTTGGAAAAATCCTCTCCTAAAGTTATTTGTATTTTCCCTCCTTGGTTTCTCCTTTGTTTTCTTTTTATCCTTTTCGTGCATAGTTTATTACTGTTATCCTTTTTAAAGATTTGCCTCCACCTATGCAAGCCATTAGTCAAGAAAACACACAATACACAGAATTTTGGGGAAATTAATTTAAGAAGTCTGCTTTCGGCTGCACCTGAGTTGACTCCATCCTGAGCACGGAGAGGATGCTTAAGGTGAAGGAAACAATTATGTAAATGTTATTCTGTATACAGTATTGAATGGACCAATATGACCTACTCTATCTGTAAAGTGTCTTGAGATAACTCTTGTTAAGATTTGATACTATAAATAAAATTGAATTGAATTGAATTGAATTGAACCAATCGAGGAGGGAATCTCAAACACTCAAAATGAGATTCAACCACTGAATGAAAAAGAAATAGTATTCATTTTCATGTTAAACAGTGCAACACAGTATCCACTTCTCCTAGCTGTCCCATCCTGTGGCAACATTTCTGTCTTAGTCATTGCACAAACATTTGCATCTTTGGGACCCCAACTGTTGGCCTCTCTTCTCAGCCGAAGCAACTGGCTGCTGTTATCGGTTGCTTCAGAAGCTGCCTTTGTGGCCTGCTGTAATCCCTTACCACAAATCCCTGACTCCCCAAACAAAGTAGTGGTGGATGAGGCAACAAATCCACAGCATCAAACAAGACATAGCGTATTCTGGTTTTCCAGCACTGCTGCTTGTCCTCGATCAGTGCATCAGCTTGTTCCTTTTATGTCTCATCTGCTGCCTCCTCATGGCGCTGCAATGTCTGGTGAGTAAATAGTGTTGGACTCAAACTCTGGAGCTGTAAATTGGTAACCTTTGTGAGGTCTGTTGTAATTCCCAGTTACCATCTTCCCTAATGTGTGTTTGCTCTGCAGGGATTTCTGACTTTTTTCTTCCTTTTTCCTTTCCTCTTCTGACGGTTAAAGGGTCAGTCCAAATTACAAAAGATGCATTATTTCATTTCACATAATCAGGAGACAGTAATTTAAGGAGGGGTTTAAAAACAGATTAACATGTGAATTTATCCTGTGCACAAGAGAAAAAGACTAGCATTCACAAACGTTCAATTTACAGCTACGGTTGATCAACTAACATACAGTAAATACGCATTATGTATACAGCCATGAAGATATACGTCCGTCATCAGCTACACACAGTACAATAAATAGTTTTTTTTTTATTTGCCCAGGTTTTGTGAGATATCTGTCTCTGAGATGTCTGCTGCCACTATTTCAAAGTGGAGATAAATGTAAATTTAGTTGTGGCGTTCACAGTTTTTAAAAATGACGTTCTGGAGCAGCATCTCTGGATAATCCACAGACCTCACAGTCAACTTTTTATTGTAACTACTTCTAACAAAGAAATTGGCCTCATAACATCTCTTGACAGCGATCAATTACTTTGTTAAAAGATCTTTAAATGACATATGCTCCTTCTCCCTCATTGATAAATCCAGAATCTCCATTATTCATATAAAAAGTTTAACTGATGGACACAAGATGTTTCCACTGAAAAATTTATTCTTAGTGTACAGTTTGTGCACTGGAGGTTTCACTTTTCCAAATCACACTTGTGTAAGTTGCATACTGGACCATGATTCGCTTCCAAACAATGTCACAAAATCATGCTCGTACATACATATCTTAAATGAAGATTAAAGGTGAGCACAGATAAACTTTCCCCCTTCAGCAGATGAGTATGGAAACAAACTCTGAACATACATCATTCTGCACAGTACAGCTAAAACATTCAAGTGAAGTAACAAAAAGCAAAACACATTTTTGAGTGGAGGGGAGCTTTAACAAAATCTAAATGAATAGTAGCCCAAAACACCCACACGTGTTTTCAGTTATTGTGGCTAATTAGATAAGATCAGGTTGAAGTTGAATGGAACTCCAACTGAATTAACAACAAGCAAAACTCACCTTTGAGGACTTTAAGTGTAATTTTCCAATGTTTAGATCACCACAAATTAAATTACATGCACCCCTGTGTTTGGGGTGGAGAAGAAATCTCAGAGACAGTATCACCATCATGTATCTCAAAACCTGGGTAAATAAGACTCTGCATCTGCATGATTACCAGTGGAAGTAAATGAGAAAATATGGAATATTATAATTTATAATAACTTGTACTTAAACATGTCTAGGAGAACATTATGGCGAGCTGGGTCAACTGCAGCAAAAAATTATGCATTTATGTATTGATAATGGAGTTATCTGTAGCAAGGATCAATGAGCTCAAACAGGGAGTCTGGGAGGTAGCAATTGAGACAGCAACATTTTCATTATAAGATCTGTATAAAGTGGTTATACGTCCATAACCACTTTATAATAATAATAATAATAATAATAATAATAATAAACTTTATTTATATAGCACTTTTCTTAAGAATGTTACAAAGTGCAAACAGCAAAGAAAAACAGCAAATAAAACCAAGAACAACACACCCAACAACAATGAAGTAAAATTAAAATAAAAGAGGTACATATACACATATATACACACACATATACATACACACATACATATATGCACATACAAATACACACATACAGACATACCTGTAAATGTACACCGACATACATTAAATGGGCAAGGCAGGGCGGGATGATAAAACCCAACAGTGTATTAAATATTAATAAAATCTTTCCTATAAAAGAAAGTTTTAAGAAGGGATTTAAAAGATGCTAATGATTTGGCGTGTCTGATTTCAGTAGGCAGAGTGTTCCAGAGTCTAGGGGCTCTAACAGCAAAGGCCCAGTCACCTTTGGTTACAAACCTGGATCTTGGAACAACCAGAAGAGCTGCGTCCACTGATCTAAGGGAGCGCCCAGGCACATAGAGGGTCAATAAATCCTCAATTTAATTTGGAGCGAGGCCGTTCAATACTTTACAAGTGATCATTAAAATTTTAAAATCAATACGGAACATGACAGGCAGCCAGTGTAGGTTGGCTAATACGGGAGTAATATGTTTGTATTTCTTGGTGCCTGTTAGAATTCGTGCTGCAGCGTTCTGCACCAGTTAGAGTCAATGAAGGGAGCTCTGGCTGATACCAACATAAAGTGCATTACAATAGTCCAGGCGGGGAAAAAAGAAGCATGTACAACCTTATGCAAATCAGATGGAGACAGAAAAAAACTGATTTTTGAGATATTTTTAAGCTGGAAGAAGCATGCTTGAACAACAGTCTTTACTTGCGCATCAAAACAAAGATCAGCACTAAATAATACGCCAAGATTTCTGGCAGTCAGCTTCATGTTATTTGTGAGGGAACCAAGCTTGCTGTGAACAAGGCTGGGAGAGTTAATTGGACCGGTGACTATAATCTCGGTTTTGTCATCATTACATTTTAAAACGTTTTGCGACATCCAGCACTTGACATCATTAAGGCAGGCAAGGAGGATATCTAAGCTACTGGAGTCACTGGACTGGAGAGGGAGATATAACTGCGTGTCATCTGCATAACAGTGATGGGAGACACCATGGTTCTCAATGATATGGCTGATAAGAAGCTTGTAGCCTACTATATATGGAAAAAAACTATGGGCAAATTGAAGTTCCGAGAAGGTTCTATTTGAAAGGTAAGATCGTAACAATTGTAATGCTGTCCCCTTTAGACCAACCCAGTTTTCTAAACGGTGCAAGAGGATCAGGTGGTATAATGTCAAACGCTGCGCACAAATCTAAAAGCACTAGGACTGAGCAGTCACCTCTGTCGGCTGTTAAAAGCAAGTCATTAGAAACTTTCACAAGGGCGGTTTCTGCGCTATGACAAGCTCTAAAACCTGACTTAAACCTGCTAAAACTAGCCTACTATTGATATTCATTATTCATTAGTCATTCAAAAGAGATTTATTTAGTTGAAATTACTTTCTCTAGTACCTTATAAAAACAATAATTTAGAAACCGGACAGTAATTGCTGAGTAAAAAGGGATCTACATTGGGTTTTTTAAGTAGCAGTTAAATAATTATGTGTTTAAAACCGTTTGGAAAGATGTCAGACATCAGCGAACTATTAATAAGTAATAAAATGAAAGGACCAACACTGGGGAATACCTCTTTTAAAAATGTAGTTGGGATGCTGTCTATAATAGAAGTAGAAGATTTCATTTTGGAAATGAAAGTCAAAGTCAGTCGGTATATATTGTGTATGTTAAGATTTGTTAACGTTTTACATTTACTCAACTTGGGGGGTTGAGAGAAAAGGGGTTGTTATAATCAGCCTATTTTCATGCCTTATTATAATATACAGATTCCAAGTTGAATGAACTTTAATGCTGATTCACTCTTTTTAGTTTTTATGTCGTCATCTCTATACATTTGCTATCACTTTTTTTAACACTTTATTGATTTAATTTGTTTTTCTCTTTTCATACAGAGATAGAGGGCAGTACAAAAGAGATCAGTACAAAAAGTATATTTTAACACTTTTGATGATATTATGATTTTCTATTTTTTTTTAAACCTAAATACAATGTAGGAATGGCAACAAAAAAAACTGCAACATCTCCCACGAGTCTGGAAGACCCTTTGGCATTACCACAAATTAAATGAAGTAACAAAATATTCTTTTGGAGAGTATAGATCAGAGGTTCCCAACCATGTCAGCTTCTGAACCCTTAAGCAATATCTCCAGTACTACCCCCTGGAAGGAAACATACTGGTGTAGATGTTTTATGGTCCATGTGGGAGACCGGGATTGTAGTCAGGTCTGATATGCTCGAGTGCCCACAACCCAATTTGTCAAAAGCAACTTAGAATTCACACGGTTCCTGTCCATGGGCTCGAGATAGGACACGACCAATCTTTCCTCTCTGTCAGTCCTGGTTTATAAAGAAAAAGATGATTTTGGCAGTAAGATGCTTTTGGTAAACCAAGCACGGCTCAGTGGGCTTGTGTCTGTCAGGACAATGTGTACAGACTTCAGAGCAAATTGTAAAAATGGCAGTCAGTTTCAAGTTGTGCTTGATGTCTAATCTACATAGTACAGGTTGGGGTGACAGCTGACACATCATTCACAAGGGAAGGTGATGGGCCCCTGTCATTGGTGGTTTTGATTAATTTTGTCCACAGAGGTCAGTCTGACAGAATACAGCATGTACCCTAAATTAAAGAGAGAATTTAGATCAAATATTGTTTTTCCATTTAGTGATCTGAATAGTTTAGAAAGATTAATACATTTTTACTGGTCAAATTTTGTTCAGAGAGGAGTTGTTAGAGAGGAAAATGTTGGAGGTTTAGAGAATTTTGGGAACAAGACAAAATTGGGAATAGCTCCAAATATTAAAAAGTTTCTTAAATTTGGCAGCTGTGAAAACATTTTTTATAGTTTTGTTGAAAATGGTGACTTAAATGCTGTCTGTTTGATCATAATGTATTTCATCCTAATAAGAAATAAATTACATTAAAACAATCACATGAAGTGGCTTTGAAATAGGTTCACGTGAATTTGCCCTGCATTGAATGCATTTACACTATTTGCTTGAGAATTAACACATGACTTGCATGAAAGTAAACTCACATTTACATGCCATTCACTTTTAATTTTTCCAGTAGATTCTTTTTGGCTATTTATTTAAATATATTGTACTTGCATCTGGTAAGAGACAGTGAATGACCTAAAACAGGATCATTAAAATAACACATTTCCATGTATTACATTCACATGAAGAGTATTGGAAGGTCTGAGTGCATCATTGCTATTCTGGATTTTGAATAATCAAACATCTATAAAAAAGGTGGGATGAGAGAGATCCTGAATAACAATGTTTTATTTTATGAGAAATATACCATTTTCATCTGTATTTATACTGCTTGATTTTGTCATTGTTAAATTCAGTGGTAAAACAGCCAAACATGCATTTAATTTATTGCGTAACTGCACTAGAATATACAGTTTTTGGCTTCTGTAGTACTGCAATGGACTCTGTTAAGACAATCTCATAGCTGTTATTGGAATGAGGAAAATGTAGTAACACAAGTTTTATAGAGCATGTATTAAACTCCACTACAATTCAGAGGGAAATATTGTATTTTTTACTCCACTACATTTATTTGATCCATTTAGTTGCTGGTTACTTAGCAGACTTATAATAATAATACAACATATGATATGATTAACAAATAAATTATGATATATTATTATGGGTAAAGATAATACTGTATTGATACCTATTGGTAAAATTCACAAGCTACTCGGCAGTATATATAGCATAACATAAGCCATTAAACATTAAAGTAATTTTCATATCACTGCATCAATAATTATAATTCAATAATATAATATGCAGTATTCTTAAATGGGCCATTCTGCATAGTGAATATTTTTTACTTTTTGTACTTTAAGTATATTTTGATGCTAATACTTTTGTACTTTTACGTAAGTATTCTTTTTTTTACTTGTAAAGGAGTATTCTTCTACACTTTGGAATTGCTATTTCCTTTACCACTGATTGTTATACCCACCTACCACCAGCAGAGGGGGCGCTGTCCAAACACAGCCATGCTGTCCGGAAGACGAATGTAAATATTTTTTGTGACGTTTCATCTCCCGGATCATTCCTCATTCACATCCACCCATTAAGAAGAATATCAGCTCCTCCAGCTCATAACTGCAAAGCTGTGGGTCTTATTCTGTCAGTCTCTGTTGAGTAAACCCACTGTGCCTTTTTGAAACCAGAGTTTTTTTTTCTTCTGGGTTTCCTTCCTTATTCCTGTAGCTCGTGATTTGTTTCTTGTGTGTAACATGCAGAAGAGAAGGAAGCCAGAGCCGATCCAACTCAACCCGATCCCCGATGGAAACACTATCAACGGTACCGGAGCCACAGAGTGAGTGTCAATATTCATCTACTAATGATGTTCAAGACTTAGAATGAGGAATATTGATAAGGGCTCTGTGATTGATCGTTTATGTTAGATTCATGTCCAATATGCTAAAAGGCTCGTGACAACTGCAGGAACATAGGCTAGATAACTGAATAACCCGTTCATTGAGTAATACAAGTTGTTATAGGAATAGTGTGTGTGTGTGTGTGTGTGTGTGTGTGTGTGTGTGTGTGTGTGTGTGTGTGTGTGTGTGTGTGTGTGTGTGTGTGCGTGTGTGGCACTAGCTTACACTAAATGTTGCAACTGCTAAAATGTTCACAATTCCAAATAACAAGCTATTTTGTTACTTGCTTTCATTTCATGAGTTAATCACGTTACAGTGCCTCTTAGCAGAGAAAATCTAAACATTGCAAATAGACCTTTTTTCCAGAAGACATGTTGGCATGCCATAGCAGGAAAAGCACAGCTGTAATTATATGACTGCATTCCATTTAGGTGAGCTAGTTCCAGGGGCCTGATATTGTGCAAGGCTGGCTCACCGGCTTTGCTTACAGGATAAGGATAAGGTCATTTCAGAACATGTCATGTATGAAAGGGAATGAAAAGAAGAACTCAGTTCCTGATGCAGGTAATGAAAGCAGTTAAAAAAGCATGCACTTGATGGAACTGAGCCATTGTTAGGGAAATCTGTATCACCTGCGTGTCTGCCATTAAAAAGGTTTATAATGTGCAGCTCACAGGTCCTCCGGTCATCTCTTCATGGTGTCATGGATGAGCAGGTCCCTCCCATCACTCTAGTGTTTCCCAAACGTTTTCGCATCAAGGACCCCTAAACTGACACAAATTAGACCACAGACCCCCATTTGATAAGATTTTGTCCCAGGGTCCCGCATCTGATACAATTTTAGCTTTTCGATGTTTTTTATTACAGGAAGTGTATGAAACCCATGACCAAAATAGTCATACATTCTTTCATTGTGTTACTTATGGATGGAATTATAGTGGGGACCACTGCTAACAGCCCACTTTGTATGGACAGTGATTAGTCAGAGATTGACCTTTGCAGGGAGGCAGCATGTAGAATAATATCTGTGTTGGAGAAGATTTCCCACCACCGTTCAACAAAACACAGTAATGGAGATATTAAATAGTTGTGACACCATGCTCTAGTTTTCAGTTCACAGAGAAAATCCCAGTCAGTCCAGCAGCAACAAGCTGCATCAGTTGAGATGAGAAATACATAACATGTCATCCCTTGTGAAAGGCTGGTTTTCTAATGTGTTGTAGAGGTGGAATTGTTTCGTCATGTATATAACGTCCATTTGTGTCTTTTGCAATGAATTGCTTAAAAAGTAATGGACTAAAATCAAATGCGTTAAATCTCAATATAATTCTGCAAATTTAAGACAAAGTAAAGCCGCACATTCTGACATTTAAGAAGCAGGATCCATCACAGGGGGGGAGTTGTGCCTTGGCGTTGTTTGTTTGATGATGACATAGTCTCACATTGCCAGACCTATCTCCACAGCGCTGCGGGTTAAATGATGATGACATAATGTTTGGCTGGAGCTGAGCTGTAACAGGCAGAGGAGCAGCACGTCGGAATAAAGCAACAATCAGGAACTCTGAATCAGATATTTGGAAGTCTCTGCTGCTGAGAGAACTCACAATGTGTGCGTGTGCGTCCAGGAATACTGCTGATTGTGCACTGTGACACTGTGCTGACAGAGAGCCATGCAGCCTGGTGTCACTCAAACCTCTTTTCCATAGAAAGACTGGGTCCACACGTTCAGCTGCCTGAAGCTCTGAGGAAAAGCAAATCCAATTTCAGGCCAGTGATGGTAGATGATGGATCTGCAGGCACACAGTTGTCCCTTGCACTTTTGCACACATTTTGTTCCTTAACACTGCATAAAACCAAATTCCTGCACACCCACATGAAGACGGAATGGGAAAAAGATTACATTACAAGTTGAATTTTATTTATCTAATGATGAAACTGTATGTTGTATGTCAGATGTCAAAGGAACCAAATAAGTTTCCCAACCAATCGACATCTGAACTTGTATGTATCATGGAGAAGTAGGTCGATGCATGGACACTTCCAAAAGTGTACATATGTCATATATGTCAAATATCTCTATCAAAATTAATAGGAAAAGTAATATTTCCTAATTTTAGCTCTGCAAGGGCCCTAAGGTGTAAGGGTGATTTGTTTGTGAAAAGCTGGAGCTTTGCCAAACGTTTGCAGACCAGTGAAGGTGAGGACATATTTTAAAGAACCAGGCTTCTTTGCTCCACATGTGATATAATATGATGGGTATATATGTTTGGGGCTACCATAGTGAAAGATTGGAAGAAGAGGCCTGTATGGGTTCTTACAAGGTCAAATAAAAAAATGGGGGTATCTTTTTCTAGGAGCTTTCTTAGATTGCCGCTGTCCAAAGGTGTTTGTCAGGATTTAGTCTGGGACCCTGTTATGGAATCTGCATAACATAGTGTCACAGAGTTTTCATTCGTTGACCATGTAGCAAACAGTTACACAGCCATGGTTCATCCCCACAGGTGTTTTGATTTTGGCTGTAGCCTACCTTCTTAGCTGAGGCTACACCTCTGTCATGGAACAACTGGATATACTCTTATCTCATTCATCTAAAATGCATTTTTTTTTTGCTTTCATATGTCAACACTTTTACTAACGTTAGAAGAAAATGACAGTCCTACAGGCAGTGAGATGTTGCTGTTTGTAATGCTAGATTTGGTTTATCAAAGCAGCAAAGCAACACAGTATAGAAAATAAGTAAAGGTCGGACCGTGTTTAACTATCTTTAAATGCTACTGTTACGGCTGAAAATGACAACAGAAATAAACAAGTTTGCCGATTTAACATATCTCCGCAATTCAAATCAATGACAATTTGTCTACCCGGAAGTTATTTTTGGGTTAGCGCGATATCACAAGGATTTCGGTCTATAGGACCCTGAAACAGAAGCAGCCAAATGGAATTCAATCATCATTCATTTTAATTGCACCTGTGATTTTTCTATTGTGACATGTCGAAATGTGTTCTGTGAAAAAAAGCCTGTACTAAATAAGAATGTTAGATTGCTATAATTCCAGATGACAGCCCCGTTTCAGGAAGGAGGTTTAACAAACTCTGAGTCTAACCCTGATGTCTGAGTTGATTTACCCTGAGATGGGAAACTCTGAGTTTTCAGTTCCAGAACAGCTGATATGAGTTGGTTCAATCAACTCGGAGTAGGTTCATGCGCGTGCACCACCACAATAAAAAGGCAGCATGAATGGTGCCATGATACTACGATTCACCATGGTAACAACCACAAACAAACGGGTTGGCGGAAATACTCATGCGCACAAACAGCGAGTTAAAAAAACAGCACAGCGGCTGCTGCAAAAGAGAATTTGCGTGGGAGAAAATTGCTGCTAGAGTAAATATTCCAATATGGTGTATCATATTTAATCATAAGTATAGCCTACTATTACTGGTGAAATGGTATTGAACCTATAATCTATTTCATTTAGGTGCAATACTGCGGGCGAAAAAGTACTAGGCCTACTAATCCCATTCTGAGGCTGCAGCACCATCATTAACAGAATTATAATTCATAATCTTTTATTTCAAAGGGTTTACATCATTCACCTGCAATCTCCTTTTTAATGGCTCTTACTGGTTTGTGTCCAGGGAACACTACAAAACATTTAAAACACGTTTCAGAGCGAGTCACACTCTTCTGACGGCGCTACAGTGGCTTTACTATTATTCTCCGCATCACCGATGTTGTAAAGAAAACTGCCGTTTAAAAAAAAAAATTCATGTGACACAAATAATCTGCTGGGATGTAAGAGCAAAAAATGGGTGACGTTAGTGATGTAAGGATGGATAAGGTTAGGTAGCCTAGGCTGCATAACAGACTGGGAAGAAAAACGATAACGCTCAAATAGGAAGTTATCTGAAAATTAAAATGTCGGGGCTTCAATATCATCTCCAGATATATAACACCCTGCGAAGTAAAGCAGCTTCTTCATTAACGGGATCGTCGACACAAGGAAATGCCATGTTTTTAGAAAAAAAAACGTTTTATAGTCTGCCTAACATGGTTAATAAACCAACACTGTTTTTTTTTTATTCATGCAGATAACAAACTGCGCTAAAATGCGCCTGATACAGACTGAATGAATGGATGAGGAAATGAAAGAGCGCTGTGTCAAAGGGAGGAGACTGAGAGAAACTCGAGGTTTATTGAAGAAAATCTGCTCCAGACCAGGTTAGGTTCACAGGCTCAGTTACCATAGTAACTGACTCTGAGGTGGAGTTACCTCTCTTTCTGAAACAGAAAACCCAGAGTTACCCTCATCTCAGGGTTAACAAACTCAGAGTTTTCACTAAACCTGTTTTTTGAAATGGGACCGACATCTAGTCTCATAATAGAATGTCAACATTATAGCTGAAACTGAAGAAAACCTACCAGACACATACATTAGCACATTATGTTGGGTTCTTTTTTGGACCAGCACACAGGAGGATCTGATGCACATACTAGCAGCACAGCTGTTGCATATTGGGTGCAGAATCAGCTTAATGCGATGAGGATATTATTGAAACCAGACCATTCCACTCTGGTGAAAAGGAATCGCCATAACAGCCCGCAAAATGCTTTCTCAGTGTGAAATGGCTGGCAGCTATGGGAGAAGTGTACTGAGTGGCCAACCTAATGCCAGTCAAGCAAGCAAGTAATATTATCAGATGAGATCTGAGATCAAATCAAAACAACCTGTTATGGATAGACCTGTAGTCAGAGATATACGTGTGGTTGCTAAAGCATTAATTTCACTTCACTTTTAACACTGTTAAATTTTCTTGCAGAAAAAAATATTTTTAAAATACAATCATGCCTTCCTTGTGATACATCAAACTGTACTATTGATGTGGATTTTGCATGAGTTTAACTCAGGTTTTATAATCTGATCTAAAAAGCAAGGATGTTTTAACAGCAGATTTACAGCAGTCTTAAGGGAAACGGTATGTAGACCTCACAACTGCCACCTCTTAAGTTGATCTGGTTTAATTTATTTCAATTAATAACTAACAATGGCAAAATAATTCCTATTTTATAGTACTGTAAAGTAGGCGAATACTTTTGCAAACCAAAATCACAAGGCAAAATAGAGATTTTATATATGTTTGGCTCAACACCACATTTTCTGATAACAGCGATGCCATCTTCTTTCCGGCGCTTTGTGGCAAGCCGTAGAAATATTGCATCATTTGCATTCAAGTTCTACTAGATGTCCTTGGACGTTGTGTGGATGGAGCACAAAAGGCCAGCATAGTGCTCGCTTCCTCCTGCACCCAGGGATGCGGGCTGCTGTGTGCAGCTTCTGTAGTCTCTCCCACATACATATTGTGTGTCCTCTTCAGAGTATCTACAGCCTCCTCCACCTCCAGCTCTTGTCGACAAAACGCCCACACTACCCACAACCAACTCAAACTCAGCACCTCGTCTCCATGGATATGCAGGCCTACTGTCAAAAATAATACCACTTAACCCTCTCTTTGCATGTGGTGGAGTAGCGGAGAGAAGAGCGTATTGCCCTGCTCTGGCTGCTCTCCACTGAGTTTTGATTAAGTACAAAGATTTAAAAAAAAAAAATAAATAAAAATGCATAACTACCACTGAGCTTGAAGAAAACCATCTTATTATCATCATCAGATAAGCATGCAAATATGAAAGATATATAGATTATAAAGATGGACCACCTTACAGTAGCTTGTACACTTTTAGTGAATTTACCATTAAATCTTGCTTTTGTTTTAATATCTAATCAGTTGAAATATGACGACTCATTGGTGATGACTCAATACCTTCTTATAAAGTCACT
Source organism: Sander lucioperca (assembly GCF_008315115.2). Classification (NCBI taxonomy): domain Eukaryota; kingdom Metazoa; phylum Chordata; class Actinopteri; order Perciformes; family Percidae; genus Sander; species Sander lucioperca. The sequence goes on along the minus strand of NC_050179.1, from coordinate 11,120,633 downwards.
GATAAAAGCTTAGGCTGGCTTTATGTTGCAGTACGTGCAGTGTTTTGAGACAGTGGAGTGGGAGGGAAAGGAGAGGTCAGAGAGCAGCATGTCAGAAGAGTTCTCTCGACAATTGATTGCTCAAGGAAATACATCGCCCTGACAACAGTGCCAGGAGAGCAGCGTCAGAGGAACTCCAAGCTTCCTCACACTGGGATCTGGGAAGGAACACTGAAACACAAACTGCGACCCTTTCTGTCTGCCTGCTGGCTCTTTTGGATGGTTGTCGTGGCCATGTGCAGCAGTAGTTGTCACAGACAAAGCTCTGTCTTTTCTCCAAGGTTTCAATAATATAATAGATACAGTAGATCTGTTCACATCATGGGTTGCCTTATGTCTCCCGGGGGGGAGACAGACAGTGCTTCTGGGAAAGAACATCTACAATAGTTCCATCTGAATGGAATCAAGGCCATATTTATTTAGGGACAAATAATAAACTCATAATGAGCTCATTTTTCTCTCTGTCTTTCTTTATCGTCTATCTAAGAACAAACTTGGAGGCACTGCAGAAGAAACTAGAGGAGCTTGAGTTGGATGAGCAGCAGCGGAAACGCCTGGAGGCCTTTCTGACACAGAAGCAGAAGGTGGGAGAGCTGAAGGACGATGACTTTGAGAAGATCTGTGAGCTGGGTGCCGGCAACGGAGGAGTTGTCTTCAAGGTCTCCCACCGACCCTCTGGTCTGATTATGGCGAGGAAGGTAATCTGCGGCCCTGATGGCTGGTTGTAGGAAGGGCTGTAGTGAAGACACTGTGAAAAAAAGCTTTCAGAAAGCCACTCAGCCTAAACTGTATCTAGTAGAGATGTGTACATTGGAATTACATACATAATATATAATAAACATCTTTAGTATGTCATTGATTTTTTTTTTTAGAGGAATCAATTTTTTGAGAGTGTGTGGAGTCAAATTTGTCTGTAATTTTCCAGTAGTTTGTGAACAACATAAAATGTGGGTTAGTGGGACAACAGTCTGTCACATTGTTCAAGAGCTACTGTGTGATATCCACACACCGTCCATATTAAAATATTTTTTTCTTGATCATAACGTGTGTGTGTGTGTGTGTGTGTGTGCGTGCGTGGCACTAGCTTACACTAAATGTTGCAACTGCTAAAATGTTCACAATTCCAATTGCGCGCGCGTGTGTGCGTGCGTGCGTCCAAAAAGAAGATTGAATCTTTGTGTATTTCTGTTCTGTTTGATGAGAACATAAATAAAAGCTGATGTCTGCTGTGTTCCAGCTGATCCACCTGGAGATCAAACCAGCCATTAGGAACCAGATCATTAGGGAGCTGCAGGTGCTACATGAGTGTAACTCCCCCTACATTGTGGGCTTCTACGGAGCTTTCTACAGCGATGGCGAAATCAGCATCTGCATGGAGCATATGGTACTTACCTTTAATAAGTTCTGCTGGCTACCAGTGTGTTTATACAGCATTCACTTTAACTGAGCTAAATGGGTCTGGCATTTGTTTTCCTCCATGTACAACCTCGTTAGTACTGAGAGAAACTCATTTGGTTCAAATGTGTTTGATTTCATAAATTATGTTTTGAATTTCAAAGAGTCCTTTCAGCAGATGCTCCCTATATGTTTCTTCCCTGCTGGCTATAGGACGGTGGCTCCCTGGACCAGTCGCTGAAGAAGGCAGGCAAGATCCCAGAGCAGATCCTTGGCAAAGTCAGCATCGCTGTGGGTAGCTCCAACACCTCTTCTACCAGTTTGGTGCTCTGGATGTCACACTACAGCTATATTTGTTTTGTTTATGGATATAAAACTGTTCATCACTGATGCATACTGTATGTGCTAGCTAGTACATTATGTATTTTGCACTACTAATAATCTGAATCCTGCGCTGATATGCAATATTTGTCTTTCCAGGTCATTAAAGGGCTCTCCTACCTGAGGGAGAAACACAAGATCATGCACAGAGGTCAATCACTATTTAATTTACTGAAAGATGTTATCAATCAAATAAGGTTTTGGCCCCTTTACAAGATCTTCAAATGTATCAATGAAGTGCTTTAAATAACTTTAGAGTATTCATCTTCACCTTACAGTAATTTCCTTCTTTCAGATGCATAGAATGTATCTTTCACTCAGTGTTGTACATATAAATGATGAAAGGAAATGTTATAACAAACACACAAGCCTGCACTGAGCCTTTGCAGCAGTTTGCTCTGTGGTGCTTTCTGTTGCCTGTTGAACACTTGCCCAGCGTGTTCTTCTAAATATACTGCATGTCTCTTGTTTTAGATGTCAAGCCTTCTAACATCCTAGTGAATTCCCGTGGCGAGATCAAGCTGTGTGACTTTGGAGTGAGCGGACAGCTCATAGACTCCATGGCCAATTCCTTCGTGGGCACTCGCTCTTACATGTCTGTGAGTTAAATGGGCATACTCCTCCTTTCCCGCTGCTCTCATTCACTCATTAGCCTTTACGATTCCTGTTAGAATTGAAGTAAGTCTCAGATTTATGTGTAAGGTAAGTAGAGTCCCCAGTTCAGACTAAATTCCCAATTTCGATGACCCACAAATCAACCGGGACTGGCTTAATACACTCAGGCTTCATGTCAAGTGGGCCTTAGCTATGTCAAAAGTAGGCCCTGCACTGGAACATGTGACAATAAATATCCTTGGACCATTTAGATTTTGCATGTGTACGTCACAAATTTTCTATTATATACAAATCACTAATGGTTGTAGTCATATAATTGCATATGTGTTGTGCAGCCGGAGCGTTTACAGGGCACCCATTACTCTGTTCAGTCGGACATCTGGAGTATGGGTCTGTCCCTGGTTGAGATGGCCATTGGACGCTTTCCTATCCCACCGCCTGATGCTAAGGAACTGGAACAGATTTTTGGCTTCCCAGTGGAAGGAGAGGCAGCCTGCAGTGAGTCCTCCCCAAAGCCACAGCCCCCTGGGCGACCAGGCAGCTGTAAGTCTGGCATGACATGTTTATCCTGTGATTCTGCAGTGGGGTTTTAAATGTTTATTTTTTTATTACTGCAGCTTTGACTGAAAATAATTCAAAAGGTCTGTTCAAATGGTTTACCACAAAAAAAAAATCAAGGACAGCATTGTCATGAAGTGACATATTGAGTGATGGTTAGTGCAGAGGAGACAGTGAATTATGACAGAGGCTGCCATCTTTTTTTTTTTTACTCCCTAGCATACGGGTCTGACAGCAGACCACCAATGGCTATATTTGAGCTGCTTGATTACATAGTCAATGAGGTGAGTGTGCCCATTATATAACCACACATGAACATACCTGTATACTGGTGTGCATTGTGAATACCTTTGCCAGCAATTTGATCCACTCAGTGCTTACTTGACCTTTATGTATTTTCAGCCTCCACCAAAGCTGCCTGGGATATTTAGCTCTGAATTTCAAGAGTTTGTGAACAAGTGGTATGTATGAGTAATGTTTGAAAATATGCCACCAAGTGGTGTTAAAATGCACTACACTAAGATCATTTGTGTCTCAATTGCAGTTTGGTAAAGAATCCTGCAGAGAGAGCAGACCTCAAACAGTTGATGGTTAGTGTTCATATTTAGCAGTACTCGCCTAAATGCTTCTTCACATCTTTAGTGATCTCACACACCTCTTTTTCTTCAGGTGCATTCTTTTATCAAACAGTCTGAGGCAGAGCAGGTCGACTTTGCTGGCTGGTTGTGCAGTACCATTGGACTCAAGCCTGTGACACCGACCCATGGTACAGCAATGTGAGGCCTGTTGTGTCAAACCCCATATCCCAAGCTCCTCCGATGACTGGATTTATATATGGGTTAAATGTACCCGTTTTTACAGAGTACTAAATGGGTTTGAAAATTCCGCAATCAATCTTTGTATATTTAGTGTACAAACCTACATGCCATGTGAAATTAACTGTATTGAGCAAGTCTTGGGCTACATTGCAGGCCTGCCTGAAAAGCCATCTTTTTCTAATGATCAAATTATTTAATCATGACAAATGCTGCTTAACCTGTGTGCTTGATATTCCTCTTTGCCTTGTGTCCTTACAGCACCAACATAAAGTCTTTGTTAGCTTATGTGAAATAAATAGTCTTGTGAATCAATTTTGAATGACGGGTCTGACTCTTATATTTGAAACAAATGATTTATTTATCTCTAAACTCTTGTCTGCAAGTATAGAGTTTTATGCCTTGGGTTTGCCAGGTGCTCCTTCTTTCCAGGCTTCTTCTTGGGCTTCAGCATCTGATCTATGGAGAGAACAAAAAAGATTTTGAAGTCCCAAACAATTAAAGTCTACAAGTTTCTTCCAGCTTGGATTGTTTAGGTTCTTACCGCAGGGTCATGCTTGAGGATGGCAAGACATCTTGCAGTCTTGGCGTAAGGGTTCAGTTTAAGCATTATCCTCAAGTTCTTCAGAGGATTCTTCTTCAGTACTCTGCGGTTGATGGTCTTGCTGTAATGGCAATATAACCCAGTCTTAATGACATGAATTTCTGCTAAACTACAAGTCAGTACTAACTTTATGCGTCGCTCAGGACTTCCATATAATCAGGGTTCAGAAACACGGACCTGAAGTGGGAACATCATCATAGTTGACTAGCTAAAAAGAATTTCAAGAATTTGAAATGAGTGCTTACGTAGGTGTACGAAGTGCTTTCTGGATCTCACTCTTCAGAATCCTGCTCAGGTCTGTGTTGGTCATCTTGTGCATGGGCAGGCTGGAATAAATAAGGCATTACAAATTGAATGCCCAGTGTTGGAAATATGAAAATGGTAAACCGACTAGTCTTTAAATGCTCAAACTCAGAACTTCTTTTAATATCACACAGTTTCAAAAACACGGACCATGAAGTGGAAGCTCATCACTGATGTGATCAACAGTTTTAACTTGTGCTACAGTGCGATTCCTTAATTACTCACTTGTAGCCGATCTTCAGGGAAGCAGGTTTACGCCAGGTGTCGTACAGCTCATCCAGCTTGCGGAAAGCACTCTCAGTCCAGATGCAGAAGCGTCCAACGTGACCACCAGGGGCAAGCCTCAGTTTGTTCACGTTCTGCAGAGTGATGCCTTCATAATACAACAATAAGTTAACACTCACAAGTTATACTAAAGGATAGCACAGTGTTAATGTCATTTAAGTCTGTAATACCCACTGCATATGAACTATACATGGTTTGGTATTAAGAATGTTATGATATCCAGTTACCCAACACAGTAATGAATTATACATTTAAACAAATGACACACCTGGGATATTTCTGAAGGCTTTGGTGACACCGGCGTCTTGCTTGTAGATGAATGGTCCTCTGCATTAGCTGTCTGATGCCTGATCTTACCCATACCAGCATGCATACACATTTTTTTCATTGTACAAACCTTTCCTTTAGCTACATTCTTTAACAGTCTCAGGCAGAGAATATTGACCTGCTGGTTGTGCAGTACCATTGGACTCAATAAGCCTGTGAAACCCACCCATGGTACAGCACGCAAGGCCTGTTGTGTCAAATCCCATATCCCAAGCTCCTCCGATGACTGGATTTGCATTATGGGTAAAATGTATGTTTATACCGAGTACTAAATGGGTTTCAAAGTTCTGCAATCACTCATGTACAAACCTACATGCCATGTGAAATTAACTGTATTGAGCAAGTCTTGGGCTACATTGCAGGCCTGCCTGAAAAGCCATCTTTTTCTAATGATGAAATTTAATCATGACAAATGCTGCTTAACCTGTGTGCTTGATATTCCTCTTTGCCTTGTGTCCTTACAGCACCAACATAAAGTCTTTGTTAGCTTATGTGAAATAAAAAGTCTTGTGAATCAATTTTGAATGACGGGTCTGACTCTTATATTTGAAACAAATGATTTATTTATCTCTAAACTCTTGTCTGCAAGTATAGAGTTTTATGCCTTGGGTTTGGGTTTGGCAGGTGCTCCCTTCTTTCCAGGCTTCTTCTTGGGCTTCAGCATCTTGGCCTTGATCTATGGAGGGAACAAAAAAGACTCAAAGTCACAATCAACAATTAAAGTCTACAAGTTTCTTCCAGCTTGGATTGTTTAGGTTCTTACCGCAGGGTCATGCTTGAGGATGGCAAGACGTCTTGCAGTCTTGGCGTAAGGGTTCAGTTTAAGCATTATCCTCAAGTTCTTCAGAGGATTCTTCTTCAGTACTCTGCGGTTGATGGTCTTGCTGTAATGGCAATATAACCCAGTCTTAATGACATGAATTTCTGCTAAACTACAAGTCAGTACTAACTTTATGCGTCGCTCAGGACTTCCATATAATCAGGGTTCAGAAACACGGACCTGAAGTGGGAACATCATCATAGTTAACGAGCTAAAATACATTTCAACAACTTGAAATGAGCAGTGCTTACGTAGGTGTACGAAGTGCTTTCTGGATCTCCTCACTCTTCAGAATCCTGCTCAGGTCTGTGTTGGTCATCTTGTGCATGGGCAGGCTGGAATAAATAAGGCATTACAAATTTAATCCCCAGTGTTAAAAATATGAAAATGGTAAACCGACTAGTCTTTAAATGCTCAAACTCAGAACTTCTTTTAATATCACACAGTTTCAAAAACACGGACCATGAAGTGGAAGCTCATCACTGATGTGATCAACAGTTTTAACTTGTGCTACAGTGCGATTCCTTAATTACTCACTTGTAGCCGATCTTCAGGGAAGCAGGTTTACGCCAGGTGCCGTACAGCTCATCCAGCTTGCGGAAAGCACTCTCAGTCCAGATGCAGAAGCGTCCAACGTGACCACCAGGGGCAAGCCTCAGGAGGTTCAGTTTGTTCACGTTCTGCAGAGTGATGCCTTCATAATACAACACAATAATTTAACACTCACTGAATTATCTTGTTGCTGCTTGCTTTTTAAATAGCAATTTAAAAAAAAATTACTGATGAAAAATGATAACCACTGATGCCACAAGATTCCAAAACTAAAGGACAGCACAATGTTACTGCCATTAAAGTTTGTAATGCCCACTGCATGCGATATACACTACCGGTCAAAAGTTTGGGGTCACTTAGTCCATTCCACTCTATTATAGACAGAATACCAGCTGAGATCAGTTGCATTGTTTTAACCAGGGCAGCAGTTTTCAGATTACATTATGTGCTTACATAATTGCAAAAGGGTTCGCCATTGTTTTCTCAGTTAGCCTTTTAAATTGATATCAGATTAGTAACCAGAATGTGCCTTTGGAACATTGGATGAATAGTTGCTGATAATGGGCAATGTAGATATTGCATTAAAGTTCAGCCACTTCTTTCTACAAGTCGAGAACCCTTTTGCAATTATGTAAGCACATAATGTAATCTGAAAACTGCTGCCCTGATTAAAAAAATGCAACTGATCTCAGCTGGTATTCTGTCTGTAATGGAAATTTCTAAGTGACCCAAACTTTTGACCGGTAGTATAGATTAGGTATTAAATATAAAGACTATTAGATAATGTTCTTTAGTCCATTTACATATCGCATTAATGAATTACACATTAAAACAAATGACACACCTGGGATATTTCTGAAGGCTTTGGTGACACCGGCGTCTTGGTTGTAGATGATGCATGGTCCTCTGCGTTGGATCCGTCTGCGATTCCTCATCTTACCCTTGCCAGCACGCATACGCTGAGAGGAGTAGACCTGAGAATAAAAATATTTTTTTATTATTCCAATAAACCATTAAAAGAAATAAAGAAACCTAGTAATGCCTAATATACTGAACCGAAGCAGTTATCACAGGCAGCGGAACGTTATCATTTAATCCTACTGTATGTAACAAATTCAGTCTGGGGTCTTTCTGCTACACATATGAATCACTTTACAGATGCTAGGCATCATTGTGCGTTACTCAGCGTGTGCTGCAGCCGTGTTAGTCTTTCCATCTTTACTTTTATACTTGTAAATTGAGGGACCATGTATAAAAAGAGCATGATTTCTCAGCACTTTAACTGCATGATCATCGTTCCATTTCAAATCATGTGTTCCCAAAGTGCAGAGTCAACCCAATAGAGAAAATGTGAAAAGTTTAGATTACCTTCTTGATGTCATTCCAGGCTTTAAGCTTCTTTAGCAGGAGTACTGCCTCCTTGGTCTTCTTGTAGCCCTCAACTTTGTCTTCAACTACCAGTGGGACCTCAGGGATTTCCTCAATTCGGTGTCCTAACACAAGATATTCACTTCACCAAAAGATATCCACACAAACGTCTTCTGACTGTCAGACTACAGTGTTGCCGGAGCCTGCTCAGAATTTAACAAACATCAATACCTTGTGACAGCTTAGAGACAGCAGGCAACTGTCACTGATCACAGGCTCAGACGCAAATTACACCATCATGGCAAGACAAAATGTTTGAACATTTCATTATATTTTTTAAATGTTACTCATTTTGGTCCCCGCATATTCTTTTAGAGCTTACCTTTGGACATCACAAGCGCAGGAATGGCAGAGGCAGCCACGGCAGAGCAGATGGCATAGCGCTTCTGGGTTGTGTTGATCCTGCGGTGCCAGCGACGCCAGGTTTTGGTGGGGGCAAACATGCGACCTCCACGACACATCTAGACCAAAGTCAAGGTTTGACAACCACCAAAGTAACATTTTAATGAATTACCCAATACCTGCTCAGACTCAATGTTCGTCAGCCATCTGTGCCAGCATATGACAGCAGGCATTCTGTCACTGGTCACAGAGTCAGTCGCAAATTACACCATCACTGCAAGTCTTCTGTTGTTAGAAACATGGGAGAGGAAAAAAATGTAAAGCTTCAATTTTGGTCACAAGGATACATTTCCAAAGGCACCCTGGCCAGAGCGGTGAGTACCACCACCTCTCACACGAGGGATACGGGCTACAGCTCTTCCTGTACCCCAGGACTCTGCACTGGTCTGGTGTCCTGAAATAAACAATCAGTGTTTGAGAATGCATGAGCTCAGTCGCCAACTTTAAATCTTTTTAAACTATGATGGCACATCTTTGCCAACATGCCAGTTCAAGACAGACTTACCTGCCAGTTCACTGACTGCATATGGCTGGCGACTGTTCTTGCGCATGTTGGTGTGCACAAAATTCACCACATCAGGGCGAATTGGAGCTTTGAACACAGCAGGCATGACGACATTCTTGCCTGAAGATTCTCCTTTCTCGGAATAAACCGAGATCAGGGGTCGGGCACAGGCCTAGGAACAAAAACACGTACAGGTAAAGAGTTACTAAATATAGTTGAATTTGATAAAGTAATGCATACTGTATATGATGCAGTGGCTTTTTAATGTATATTTAAAATAGCGTGTCCTTAGAACAAGACATCGCATTTCTTAAATGTAAAGGTTACTTTAAAACCAGTGTGATGCAACTCGGTGCAACTGGTAATGTTATGTCAAATCAAATGCACCTCGCACTTAAGAGCAGCGGGGACTGCTCATTAACACTGCGTATTAGACCAATTCACCGAGGAAATCTTCGGTTGTTGGCCTTAGCTTGACAGTTAGCTCCAGTATGCCAACTGGATTTAGCAAGCTAACGTTAGTCTTAACGTTAACGTACATTGTTCAAGCATTATTGACGGCGTTTACGCTGTCAAGAGCATAAATACACTCAAAAGCAACGAATAGTATCTACAACAAGAAAAAAAAAGATGCAATCGAATTAAGCGACGTCTACTAGCTGCTTGATACAGATCTACCTATGAGGCGACAACCACACGTGTAACGTTAGCTAGCTAAAGAAGCTGTTCGTCCAAAATGGCTCCTCGTGTTAGCTTCGCTAGCCGGGAGCATTCCAACTCACTGCTCTTTTGAATCTGAATTTAAGCTTTTCACCGACAAAGGACACACTTATTTGATAAGTACACACAGCAAGATATACCCTACATATTATATAGGGTGATAATAACGATCTGAGTGTAACTTCTCACCATTTTCGGTAATTATTTTTCGGCTCGCCGGGAACCACACTCCTTACGGTATGGCGGCCACAGTAAAAAAGGAAGTTAGTACGTCACCCTAAATGCTTTATGCCTCCGCCTCGACGAATATCACTTCCGCCGACAGAGATTTTTTCCTCAGTTTCTTCTGCAAATTGTTTTGCTTACCGCAAGGAAACACACATGGTAAAATGTGTATGAATGCAACAAACAATTGCATTAGCATGTTTAATTATATTCTCATGGCTAAATAAAAAAAACCTTAAAGTTAGTTGCTTCAGCTGGGACTATTTCTTTACGCCATGTTGGCGCATGATAAACGCAAAGTCCGAACTATTTTCTTAGTAACATTTTTTTTAATACAATATCATTTAATGTGTTTATATTTTCCAGTTTATGTGTTGAGATTATATATACACTTTGCTGACTTAATTCATTGATTTTTTTGATATATAAATTTATAAACATGAAAAACTGATGACCTGTGACCTCGTGACGTCACCGCCAGAGTGAGCGCGCGACTGTCAAAATAGCAACAGTACGTTAGCAGCCAAAACTTCACCACAGCAGTCCGTTAAACTCTAGCTATTTACTTCTTTTGTATTTTATCCCATGTTATTCGCTCTGTAACATCAGGTGATCTGTCATATATTTTTGCAATGGGATCAAAGGTGATATCCAGTGCTAAGGAGTTTTACAACATTCTTCGGTGAGTTTACTTTTGGATGCGTAACGTTACTAACGTTAATTGTTTAGCTGTTTTCAGCTATCGTCAAATGAACGCTAGGCAGTAACTGAGTAGTCAGCCTTATGTTCACGTTTTGATTGCTTCAATAACCACTAAATACCTATCTTGAAGTAAGGTTCATTGTATGTGTCGTGTGATTGAAGGTCTCTTCAAGATGAAGAAAGCAACAAGCCATGTATATATGAGGTAGTTTCATCTTTCTTTAAAATCTTTCGTAATTTGGTGTATGCTATGTTATATACAGTAATGTTAATGGTGTTGATACAGTATCTGTTGGGGTTTCAGGAGGACATCCAAATGTTGAAAATGAATGGAGACAGAATCCCTGTGCTGAATATGTACTGTGGCAACCAGCCAGTCTTTATCTGTGAAAAAGCTGTGAGTAATGTCAATCGATGCTGTGACTCACTAAATATATCCATCTGCAAGCCCTAGACAAATATTACTATATAATATGGTAATTTAACTAAATGAAAACATGAACACTGTCTTGTGTCAGGGTATCGTCTTCTGATACATCACCAGTTGCTTAGGCTTTTTTGACATGCTAATGTTGGCATGGGATGGTGCACTTTCAGTTTAATAGCGAAAATAGGAATCACTCCACTAGCCCTGAATTTAAGTTCAATTGCCTAATTTGTGTACTACAATCATGCACCATTGTAAAAGCAAGGGATATAACTCAAGACACCTTCAGATACCCTTTTTTCATATAATCTTTTTTAAATCCCTCTCTAATGTTCACCATTGGACCATGTTTATTATTTCTTGATTTCACAAGGTTCCAAAAATAAATGAACCTGATGATCAACAAATGAGTGAAACATCAAACTGCACTGATGATGATGATGCTGATGACAATGCTCTCCAGAGAGAATTGGGACCACAGCCACTCACGATAATGAAAGCAAGGTGACCAATGTAAAGAAGTTTTAGACTTCATCCAAATGAAGCAAGTAGAATTGTATAACCTGTGTATCTAATACACCGTTGATAATGACAATCTAAATGTTGTTTTTCTATCCTTTTTTTGTATAGGCAGTTGCTGTCTTGGTACACATTATCTCAAAATGCTAATGTGTCAGGTGTGGACAACAACCCTGCCTTACACCCTCTGTGGGTGCGATGTGACATGTCTGATCCAGCTAGAACAACCTGGTTTGGAGCTGAAACCGTCTGTACGGGCAATAAAGTGTCTGGAGTCAAATTATACTCCGTTACCTGCAAAGGTATAGCTCAAATGCTTCGTACAGTACCTCTCAATAACCCATCCTTGAAACATTGTCAGTATAGTGAATATTTGTTTTTAAGTAACTCCTGTATGATTTTCATGTTTCTGACTGACATTTGTTTTATTCCAACTTAAATTTTGTTAGGCTCAACTGTGGGCAAAAAATCTCTAATTACCTTGGACAAGCTTAAACAAGAGCACAAGAAAAGGCAACCCTCATCCTCGGTAAGTGAGTGTGCATCCTTTCTTGCAAGTCAGTGTGAATGTACGTATGTTCATTCACTTTCTTTATGTCAATGCTTCCAGATGGCGATTAAAGGCAGTGCCAGGTTCAGTTTGTTTGGCTCCACTGTTGTTGAAAACACCTTGATTGAGTCACAGAGTAGTGTTACGGTGGATTTTAAATGGAGCCATGTGGAGAGTATCCTCGAGACCCCACCGCTGTCCTCTACAGCAACACTGGTAAGCACCCGTAATTCACACTCCAAACATAGTCTTTCTCTACCATATATACTTACTTTTTATATTTATAAAGTCAACTTTTAATTTTGTTATACCATTTAAAATACAGAATAAAGTGGTACATTTTGTGTACTTGCCTTTATTTTAAATCTTTGTTCACATGCAGAATATCAAAGTTTCCAGCGGGGACATGAGGAGCCCAATGTATGAGATGTACAGGGAGCTAGAGTTTCTTCAGGTTTGGGTTCCACAGTAATCTGAGATGAATGGCCATGAGTTATAATACACAAATAGACAACTAAATAGATCAGATTTCTGTTTTTTCAGACTCTCGCTGATGGTTTGAGAACTGGTGAGACTGAATGGATGGAGCCTTTGGAAAGCACGTCAGCTGTAAATCTGACTAAGGCCTTCCTAGAAGGTCTGCTTTGTTAAACCAATGCACCTTGATTATGATTTATTGCTGATCGTTAAGAAGAAGAAGATTATTTTCTTTTCTGAATGCTTCTTTCAGAGCTTCAGGGCACTGCAAAGACACTACAGGACCAGGCTCCAAAAACAACTGAGGTATGATAGTGTTAAAAATCAAGGGGCTTTTCACAAATTCATTCATTTCAGAATAAACTTGGTAGCTTTCTTGCTTGTTTATCTTTTCTTAAAGCCCACAAAGACGAAGAGTGAGACGGACACTCCCATTTTCAACTCTTTCTTGGAACGAGGCGATTTGGATTTTGTGGAGCAGCTGTGGGTTCGGATGAGAAAGAGTGAGTTAATTCCTTTATTAGAGGGGAACACCACCTAAATTAAGAATTACAATATGTCCAATTTCCATGGCTTTGAAAAGTTAAATCAATTGTGAACATGAGCTACTTCCTCTTGAAGCAAGAAACCAGACAACTAAGTTTTAAACTCGTGATGTTACATAGACAATGAATGGGAGACTGATTTTGTGGACCCACAGAATGTTTGTTTTCTTTTTTATACACAAATGATCTTTATTCTTATGAAGTGTTCTCAGTTCTGAAACAGAAAATGTTCCCATATACTGAGAACATTCCCCTGGGTGCTCTGTGTCATCTGTAACATCTTTTCTGAATCATTGTCTATGGAAAGCTACAGACTATACTTGATGACATCACAAATTTCTGTTTTAGCACTCGTTTTGGGATTTGGGAGAGAGTTGTTCATGTTAACTTATATGAAGGACTGTCTTAGACCATAGGAACATGTATACATTTTGAAAATGGGCGTAGTTCCCCTTTAAGGACATTTTGTTTTTCATGTACAGGTGTAACTTCATATCAAGACATTGGAGACTGCCTGAAATTGGTCACGGAAGCTCTAAGATATGGTGACATCAAACCCTGGGTATGAAACGATGCAGCTTCTGAAAACGGTTTATCACTGAGAAAAGGTTGAAGGTTGTTGTGTGTAAAGTTTTGTTTATTTTCCTCCAGATTCACAGAGACAGCAGCAGCTCCCTCAGTAAGCTCATCCTGCAGTCTTACCACCAGCAGATCGATCATGTGTCTCTCACAGGTGTCACCCCTGTCCACATGCTGCTAGAGATGGGTCTGGACAAGATGAGAAAGGATTACATTAACTACCTCATTGGTAACCTTTTACTTACTTGCTGTGAAGCTCTTAATGTCCTTTACATGTGATTCAAAGTTTTACAGTAATATTTAACCTCAGTGCATATGAATCATTAAGCACACACTTTGCTTTTAAATTCTATTTGCAACTGTACATTTATTTTTCAGGTGAAGAATTGACAACTCTTAACCACTTGGTAAGCTTAAGACTATTTACTGACAACTATTTTCAAATGGCTGCTAACAACATATTCTAAGTTTGAATATTTTCCTCTGTAGTGTTATTACCTAAGCACAGAGGTTGATCTGCAGGAGCAAGTGATCCGACTCAGAAAACTGCACCATCTGCTGGAAATAATAGTGACCTGCAGAACTTTCCTGGGTTTGCCCTACGACCGGCTCTTCCTTCTCACACAGTAAATCAATAGGCCTTTTTTCCAGTGACGTATGAGTGTGCAAAGTGTACTTTCCTGAAGATGACATTAAAGTAGACAATTTATTTTCTCCATAGATCGTGTTTGCAGCATTACAAAACATTCCCTTATAATGAGGAGCATGAATTCAAACTGCAAATCAAACCAGCGCTGATCAGCCATTTCTACCAGAAGTAAGGAATACAACCCTTTGCACACCAACTGCTTCATTACATCCAAAGAAAATTGTGAATACAATTGAGATGATTGTCTTTTTCATACTTGTTTTAACACAAACTAGTAATTTAATTCACCCACCAAAGTGAAACAGGAAGATAGGAGAAAGGTAGTTGCGATCATTTGTACCGTGCATCAAGTATGACATTTAAAAATTTGCTTAAGTCATTCGACAGAAGCAAGTCAACTTTATTCAGATGAGTTCATGAGGTTTGTTGTGCGTAGTATTTTGAAAAACCCGTTTCCACATAGTTTTTCTAATGTGATCACAAGTGCCTGCATGCCTGCCTCCAAATACAGCTGTAGTGATTCAAACCCACTATATCCTGCATTTTTAAGTTAAGATACGTTTTAAAAGGGGCTATTGTTTCATCCCTCATGTTTGTGTTTGTTCCACAGAGAGCAGCCAGTAGTGTGGGAGGCTGAGGTGTCCAGTGGCCATGGTCCACGTGAGGTCAGGACATCCATACAGCTCAGTGACAGACCACTGGTTGATCACGTCATCTTTGAAACAGGTGATCTTTATGCACCACTTAAAAATAGTACATGCCATATAGTTGCAAGTTTTTATTATCCCAGTAAACTACTTTCTTCTTTAACTGTTCTGTCTTTAGATTACCCAAATGAAACTGTGAATGGGGACAGTGAGGATCCTGCCTTCTTCTCCACCATGGTGTGCTGTAGTCTCGTCAACTTTGCATGAATTTACGCAGAGCACAACTAAACAACAAAGGAGGTGTTTATTGTCATTTTTGATATTCTCATCTGCAATTACTACGTCACATAGTATACGTTTCTGTTAATATACTGTATTTTTGTCAAATCTTTTGAATAAACAACTTTCAGTCCTTTTGAATGTATGTTCTGTGACACTGTCATGGTTTTTCTAATTGCATCTTTATTATCACATTTGCAGATTTTTTTTTTTTTTTAAATGTTCAATATAGCAGTTGAAAGATTTTGAAAAGTTTTTTTGCTGAACAACTTAAAACAATAGATCACAAGGGCTGTTTGCAATGGTAATATTCCACAACAATATTGTAATAAGAAAATCCAACATGTTGCAGGGCTATGCACACTGTTTGAGTGTCTGGTACTAAATTGATTTTTAAAAGGCTTAACCAACATTTTTACAGCAAACACTGTATGCACATCAACTGAATGAAGTCACTAATTCCATCGAAATTCAGTTCAAATAATGTATTTATGTTCACACATGATCCATGAAAGAAAAGGTGTGTGTGTGTGTGTGTGTGTGTGTGTGTGTGTGATTGTAAACAAGCACACTGTCTAGTTCCGCCTCCGCAGCAGGAACATAAGGAAGACGGCACTGAGCAAAATAGAGAGTGTGCACACAGTGGGAACAACGATCTCAGTTACCATCTCCATGTGGCTGGTCAAAGGGTCTGCAAAATACACACACATACATTAACGATTCACTGGTATTATTATGTAATTCAGACATTGCTTATGAAGGGAGTGCTGCAAGCACAGCACTCAAAGGGTTAATATTTTCCCCCTAAATCAAATCATCCTTTATCTGATTTATAGTGAGCATGAGTGATTCCTTACCATGTATAAGTCTTAGAATATTGGCAGCAGTACTCCGCTGTTCCTCTAATAAAAAAAGAGACAGTACTTAGAGTTGATTACCAACACTTTAACCCTTTGAGAACTGCATGCAGCTACTGGGGAATATTTCAGAAAGCAGCATTTGCACAATGGCCAGATAAAAGTCAAATCTTAAGAAATTGCATTATTACCAGTCATCAACTGGCATGGCTGAATCATGTTCCTTAACCTCATGTTGAAGTTTGCTTTTCTAAATTCAATTCCAATATATCAGACACTTTCACTGGTATTATAGCCTGGGTAAACCCTGACGAACTTCCGGCAAATTTGAGATTTGCTCTGCAAGTGTCAACCAGGCTACTGGTATTATGTTATCTGGGTAAATTTATATTTTTTATAAAAAAAATGCTTTGTGAAAAACCCTGTAGGCACAAGTCCACAGATAAGCTTTTTGCTTACTGAGTTTTTGTCAAAGCTGCTGTGAAATTTAAAGGGCTGCTCTTGGTTGCAAATTACATTCAAGCACACTAGTAAAACATCAGATAAGTGAAGACGTAGTTGAACACACGGAGCACAAGCTTGTTTCAGAGGCATATTTTAGCATTAAACTGCAAAGGCTTAATTCTGTTAGGCGGATTTGAAATAGCACAATCACAAAGCAACAAAAAAAAAAAAACTGACTTAAATGGAAGACATATACCCTCAAGTTCTAAACTTCATCATGCACTGGCCAAACCTTTGGCATTTCTGCATGTTCCTTGGATTTTCTTCTAGCTGGAGGGGCAAACAAAAAAGATATCTTAGATATTCTGTCAGAGATTTTGTTAATTATGTTTTATACTTCCATCATTCAAATTTGCCTAATAATTTGTTCATGTGTTTTCTGAGGTGCAGCAACACATAGTCAAGTCAAATTATAACACTTGATCTCATTTGCATTTAAAAACGATTGGTTAGGTCAGAATCTTTATTTGTTTACCCCAGCTAGTTGTTCACCTCTGATCATTGATAAACATGGTCAGGGCTGTTCTTGACGAACTGACCTGCAGCTAGGAGCTGATTGCTTGAGGAACAGGTCTCAATAGCCTTCCTCCTCCAGTTCTCAACCTGTCGAGGTTTACAATGCAATGGCATATCATCACTGAAATGATATATGTGGCACAATAGAGCATGAACCAATTAATCGGAATGTTTAAGAAGAATATCTGAAATGTTTGTCTGGAAAGGATAAGAGGCAGGTCTTTGTCTTGACCACGTTGTGTCTCTTACCTCTCTCTGATTGGGAAATCCATTGGAGCTGATGACGCGTTTGTAAAACTGAACAGAGGCTTTGGGATAGCGAGGCTTGTTTTTGTTCCTGAAGTCCACATAGTACAAGCCAAACCTCTCGGAGTAGCCTTCATCCCACTCAAACTTGTCCAGCAGGGACCATGCGGTGTAGCCCTTCACATTGACTCCATCTTTGATAGCTTAATGACACAACAGAGAGTGAGTTGACCACAAAAGGATTGGGCTTTCAAATGACCAAACAAAAGAAAGGCACAGGTGCTTATGAGCTCACTCACCTTTCAGCATCTCATTGATGTAGTCTTTATAATACTGTATCCTCCAGTCATCACACAGCTCTGTACATAACATCTTCTCAGAGACTCCATTCTCAGTAACATAAATCATTGGGTTTCCATACTGAATCTAGATGGGGAACAAATCAATATGCAATAAGTTGCCTATATGTAATTTAACTAGGACTGCAGTGTGCTAAGATCATTTCAGCTTTGGCACAAATGTCAACAAGTCTGTTCCATCATTTACTATAGCCTATTCAAGTCACCTTGACAAAATTGAGCAGACGTCTGAAACCCCAAGGCACGGAATAGAGCCACTCAGACCCGGGGTCAGGCCATCGCGGGTCAACCAGCTCTGCCAGGTCACGGTCAGTGAAGTAGCTGCTGCTGCTGCTTCGACCTGATGGGTTGTTCTTTTGGGTGATGTAGCGGGTGGTGAAATGGCCGATGCCGAGGAAGTCACAGGTCCCCTTGATGTAGCTCTTCTCTTGGGTGGAAAATGTTGGCAGGCGAGACGTCCCAAGGCCCTGTTGGACACTCTTCCTTCCTGCACACACGAGTAGTGATTAGTTATTTCCCCAAATGACCAATATTACTGTTTACAATTTAACTCACCAATGAAGTCTTTCATCACTTGAGGGTAGTCTCCGTGAAAGATGGGTGTGGCAAACCAGCCCAGGTAGAACTGGACATATCTCTCAGCTGCTTCAATGTCTTTCTGGTTGCTCATATCCACCGGCTCTCCCCAATCTCCAGACAGAGAGATGCCAACCAGACCTGCAGATGTGAACAGCAGCTCTCAACACTAAGACAGACAGTACTGTTGAGAGGCAAATATTGAATTAAGTTACTTTCAGAGTTTGACCTTGTTTACCTTTTTGTTTTGCCCTCCATTGTGTATCATAAGTATGCCAAACTTTAGCATGTGCCTATGAAAAGGATTAGTATTATTATGAATAGAATTTACATTTCAGTGCCAAGTGGCACATTATATATATATATATACATTATACTACCTTGATTATGTGATGTGCAGCCCTGTATGCCCCTGTTCCTCTCAGTCTTAGTCCAGGAGCATGCTCGCCAGTCTCATAGCCTTCAACTGCTACAGACTAAAGCAGGTTAGCAGATTATTAGTGGGATAATAGTGCTTTCAGTAACAGCTAGATACATATTAATCCAAGCTCTATGATAAAAACAAATGATATGGTACAAGGCAGGTGTGAATGTAAAACCTGAAAATCATTTCTTTTAAACATACCCAGGGATTGTTGAAAGTCATCCAGTACTTGACTCGGTTGCCAAATCTTTCAAAGCACAGGTTAGCAAATTCATTGAAATGATTGACCAAGCTTATATTCTGCCATCCACCATATTTCTCCTGTAAGACCTAGTAAAGCAAAGAGTACAGTAACTCGGTAAAGAAAAATGGTGCTGTAACGCAAAAAGGCTGAAGTTTGGGATTATTGATGTTTTGTATACCAACCTGTGGAAGATCCCAGTGATACAAAGTTACAACGGGAGTGATCTTGCTCTCCAGCAGCTGGTCAATCAGTCCATCATAGTACTGTATTCCTTTTTCATTTATATGGTCAGCTGCAAATGGTATTAAAGTGTAGATAATTTCTCTGTTTAAGCAATTAACAAATTAAATCACACACAGCAGTTAAGTTGCAAACGGCTTGAATTAACAGCAGTAACTCACACTTTATGCCAGTGGGGATGAGTCTAGGCCAGGATATGGAGAAGCGATAGTGGTTAAGCTTCAGCTCCTTCATCAGAGAAACATCATCCTGTACAACACACGCAAGTGAAATATTCAGATTTCCTTTCGCCCCCCTCTGGTCTCTCCATATCTCTCAGACACACCACACTTGATCACCCCACCTTGACTTTGTGGTAGCCCTCACAAGAGGAGTCCCCGGTGTCATTTTGTTGTATTTTGCCTTTCTTATGACTGAACACGTCCCAGATGCTCAGTCCTTTTCCATCTTTGTCCCAGGCTCCTTCTGTTTGATAGGCTGAACTTCCGGCACCCCATGAAAATCCTAATAAATACAACATTGGCAACAACCACCAGATGACCAACTCTTATGGGAGGATATAATACCACCAATTACTAAATCATTAAAATGCACTGCCTCTATCCCACTGAAGAGAAAAGTTGTGTTTACCAGCTGGAAAAGTGCCATAATAGAAGGAGCTGTGGTCGTTCTTTGTCCAGTCGATGTCCTCAGCCGAAGACAGACACAGCACCAACACAAACACATGGCACACACTGAATGCACAGCGGGGCAGCATGGTACTCCTGAGCCTGCAGCACAGTCACTGTCGGGTTAGGCTCTAGTCACTCACTGACGTCTGCACACAGAGGAGCAGTGGTGGAAGAAGTATTCAGATCCTTGACTACGTAATACATAATACCACACTGTAGAAATACTTTGTTACAAGTAAAAGTCCTGCATTTAAAATGTTACTAAGTATCATCAAAGTATGTAAGTATCATCAGAAAAATGTATTTAAAGTTGAGTACAAGTACTCAATGCAGAAAAATCCTCACATTTTAGAAACTAGAAAAGATTAAAACAGTTCTGTCAATCAACTAAGTTTTTAATCGGCTAATCAGTTCAGCTGTACTTGTAGGCCTGTATATTGTTGGGCAGTTCAATTTATAATAAAACATTGTATTTTATAAACTACATGGGTTTTGTGTGCAAAAATGAATTTAATAAAGTAATTTGTAAAGTCACTAGTAACTAAAGCTGTCAGATTAATGTTGTAAAAAATGTAGTGGAGTAGAAGTAGAAAGTGGCATGAAAAGAAAACACTCAAGTAAAGTACAAGTACCTAAGTATTTGTACTTAAGTACTGTTGAGTAAATATACTTAGTGACATTCCACCACTGCAGAGGAGAAGCATTTAGCATCACCTCTTAATCCCAATAACAAGCTTGATCTGTAGCAAACATGCTATATCTAAGACACATACACACACATGCTACCTCTTTTCTAAAAAAACCAAAAAAAGTAAAATTAGTAACAGAAAGAAAAATCATAAAATAATTACAATAAACTGTCATCAAACAGTCTGAAAGCATCCAATGTAATGGACTATGGGGGTCCTGCATCCCTAATGCAGAGCCAAATACCCTTTTTCAAATTCAATGGAGTGTGAGCTCATCTTGCTGAGGCAGACAGATCCCATACAAACTATGGTTTCACCTCTGTAAGCAAAGTTAATGTGAGAGGTTGATATATTTACAGTGCACAATCACAGTATTGACAGTGGATGAACCTTTCCACACATTGACTAAATGTGAACGTTCATAACTTCATCATTTGACAATTATAAGGAAATGAATGCTATTTGTTACATTGTCATGGTTAATGTCCAGATTTGAGTCCTCCCAACTCACTTTGGGAAATATGGTAAAATCTTAGACATATAACTAAGAAAAATCTAAAGCTCCTGCTGCAATTAGGAATACTAATTGTAATACATTCCTGTTCACCTGTTCTTCCCCAGATATATAATTTCTCATTTAAGCATTTTTGTTTCCATATTCCTGCAAATAATTTTTAATCGCTAGTGCAAAATCAATAACATTTGATTCACAATGTACTGAATAAGATGTCCAATTACCTGTGTACCTTATGAAGAATTCATTTGCAGCAGGTGTGTGTGCTGAGCTTGAATCCCTGGGTGCACTGCTCTCCTGGAACAGCAGACCACGTAGAAAGCTGAATATATCTATTGGTGCAATCTCTATTGTACGTCGCCTGTTGTAGCACCACCCTTCTCCAGAGCTGTCCCTGCTGTCAGTGTGAAAGCTGGTCTTATTGTGAAGCTCACTGCATTGTTTTAGCTGTTTAGAAATTGCTGAATGGTTTGCTAGTGGAAAGTGTTTGCACTGCATTACCCATTGGCCTGGGTCAGGTTAGGACAATTTTACATAGGTAGTACCTTAATGGAAAATGGGATGTATCCTCTTATTGCTCATATGCAAACATTTATTAATCTGAAAAATATTACTGTATGTTGTGAAGAATGTTGGCATAAAACTAGAAGTGTACATTGTAAAAATCAATCCGATAAACCCTATGCAAAACATTTTATTTTGTGCTTACAATTATCATCTCTTACATAAGGCATACACACTATCTTCTTATATGGCCCAGCCATACATTTTAATGCTAATCCTCAAAATGCACAATATGTCTAGTAAGCTATAAGCACCTAATAACACTGTCTTACTGCATTTCAGTGAGATATTTCTCACAAAATTTGACACATAAATTCTAACATGGTTTGGTGTGCAGGATGACATGCCTTAAATCAGGCTAAGGAGAGGGTACTGTTAGCACCACACATCATCAAACTGTAACTGTTACTCACTCCATCCAAATAAATTAAACTTCATAAGTGATAAACAGGTGAACAAATAAACAGATGTCCGTTAACATGTGGTTCTTCTTCAGTGGTGCAAATATTGAAGCCCCATGAAACACTGAGAATCTCAGTAATCATCTTCCTCATCGTCCTCAGGCACAAACTCAAACTCAAGCTCATTGTCATCTTCTTCATCATCCTCCTCATCTTCATCCTCATCATCATCTTCCTCCTCCATATCAAAATCTACAGCAGCATTCAGTAGCAGTTTGGTTCGATTGATCTCGCTCTCATCATCAAGGTTAATATGAACCTGAAACAAAATAACAAACATGAAACTGTTGACCACTTTTAAATGAAATCTTAAAAAGTGCAAACTAAGTGTGCAAGACAGAACTTTAAAAAAAAGTTATGAAACCAGGAAACAACCTTTGTAAAATATTATCATGCTGCTAATTTTCAGTCATTTAACATTACTCTGGACACGGTTATATTTTCATGACAAAACAAAGCTCAAATCAATGTGAGAGTACATGTCTAGCTGAGTAAGTCTTTGTGAATTGTTTTCAATGACTCTGCACCAATAAGCACCTACATGACTCTTGTAGTTGTAGTTTATGACTGTGCACATTTAAACTTTTCATGGGCATACCTGGTTGTGCCTTAAAAGTAACTGGTAGCAATTTGAGTCTAAAACTGTTAGCCAACACGTTTGAAATACTGTTCAATCATGATCATGTCACTAATGAAATATATATAGTGTATTAGCTGCAGAAAGGAGAGGCGTTTTTGACTAAAAAACAAATTATTTACGTAATTATCTGAATCACTGAATGACACAAACAAGCTTCTGAAGAAGGCTACATAAGTTTCTGAGTGAAGGAAATAATGAAAACAAAAACAGTCGTGAAATGTGAATATTCCCCAAAAGTTGAGGGATTCAAAATAACCCAGTGAACTAAGCAACACTTCTGCTAGAGAAATATGATTACATGGCGAGGTATACCTCAGTCGTACTATCTGTAAACTGGGGTGGTAAAAGTAATCAGATTGCTGCAACACACAAACATGTTTACCCATTTTCTGTCTTAATGTTATTACTCAGAGTAACCTGACTTTTGTGTGGATATAAATGTAATCAATATCATTGAGGTTATGCAGGCCTGCAAACTATAACACCTCAGCAAGACAGTACAGAAGTGTAGTGTAGTGAAAACCTCTGATCTTCAATTTCAACGAACCAATGTAAATGTGAATAAATCAACAAACAAGCAAAAAAATATTATAATTTAAGAATATCTTAATATGACAGATTGTGAGCTATGAGCATTTAGCAGGGTTGTCCCCAGGTGTTCTCTCTGGTACAGTGATTTACCTCAGTTTCTGGAGAAGAGCGTTGAGAGGCTCCTTCTTCTGTTTGAGCGCTAATGATAGATTTCAAGGCCCCTTCTTCAAACTGAAACACAGAGTGAATACATAATATATAAACCACATGTACCGCACAAACCCCTACACTCATTCTGTGAACTCTCTCACTCACCTTCAACCTGTTCAGCTGGTCTTGTAGCATGACTTTGATTTTGAGGAGAGTCTCCTCTTCCTTCTTCAACTCCTGCAGACGGCTGTGCATCTTTACTGGTACTGCTGCAGTCAGACCATTCCTCTACACTGGAAGGGAAGAGATCAGTAGCTAGGGATACACTGTCATGTCAGATGTTGATAACAAAGGGGTTGGCAACGTTTTCAACCTGTCCAAATGTCTGCTTTACAACTTGTATTGGACAGCAAGTATCTTCACTGAAATCATTGAGGATTCTTACAAGTATGCTTGTCCAAACTGTGTGGAATATGACGAGAAGATATAGCTAGTTTGCTGTTTCATCCTGTTCCTATCCCATTTCTTTAACGTTAGATTCCATTCATCAGCTTAACAGCCACTGTAACGTTAGTTGGCTGAAGTATGAAACAGTACAATATGGTAATGCTTTTCCCACATCTAGTTACGAACGACGTTTAATCTCAACAGCAGTACAGATTGTGTCAAATTTAAAACATGGTGAATAGATTGTATTGTGATTTGTTACTGCTAACTAACTTACGGAAAAACAATTTGGCTAAGTACGTTAACGTTAGCGGCACCCCAAACTGATTCGTTCCACACAGGCAATAATAAAACCCAGTTTGAGACTATTACCTTTGTTTTTAAATTCTGCCTACTGCTCCATATTAACGGCGAAATCGGTGTTAAACAAGATAACGTACTTCCGAGAGTTTTTGTTTTGAATACTGATAGCTTAGCTGTTATGCTACAGATACAGCTACTAGCTAAAGTTTGGTTCCTGTGGTTATGCGGTCATATCCGGACACATTGTAACATTAAATGCTATCGGAAATTTCCAACTTTTGTCTTGGGAACGAACGATCTATGGGACTGTCAGAGCAGAGGTTTACTAGCTAACGTTACAATTGTTAAAGTAACCTCCGTTTTTATAATACATCCATGCTTGAATCCCGTGGTTCTGCAACAACCATTTATGACAACGTCCGACTGTGAAAGTAATTTGCTGTTAGAAGTCCAAAAGTTTTTACGAACCTGTTGCCAGAAAATAATTAGAAAAAATGGCTTTACACATTGCAGAATTTAAAAAAATGTTTATCATACTTTTGTTCCGCTGTTCATTTTGTTAATTAAATTCAGTCAAAAATAATCCACAACTCCACTGCCTTTAATCACAGAAATACGACATCACGAGAGGCACCTAAAGGCAGCATTAATAGTGGAGGAACTTTGATTCTGGCGACATCTTGTGGTCAAACGACGGTAATGGCCTTGAGGCAATATCATCGAGGGTAAAGGTTGAGACTGTTTGGTAATTATTTGAACAAAATGTGGTTGTTCCATTCTTGTCTAAGGGACGGCAATGTTTGGCTATTGCTGTTCCCAGTCGAATAGTTAACGTTAGCGGAACACATAATAGGCTAACGTGAAGCTATGCTTACCTAAGTGCCTGTAAGTAACGTTACCCTAACGTTAGTTGTTTGGCCAGATGGAAAATTAACGTTAATAGTTAGCTAGCCGGGCTATTGAATGTGTATTAATGCAGCCATTTCTTTTTAGTCGGTTATCAATGGCTGTCCTCTTTTCTACAGAAAGGTTTGAAGTGGCAGGTGTCAACTTTACTGCACTAGGAGGCTAATTTGTAACAAATGTAGTTCATGGTGTTAGTCTCCCTCATAAAACATAAGGGTCACACTGTTGGAAGGCAAATAGGCCTTAAAAACGAGGCCTGCTTGCTACTTCACCATACTAATGTGCAGGTGTAAATTTGCCTTTCATGCTGGCGTGTCTCCAAATAGTGGCTTTTCTTTATGATAACCAAGACTAAAAGAGAGTGACACTTAAATAACAAAAGTTTGCATGCTTTGACAATAAATTGGTTATAAAACCAGATTGCTGACAATATCTGTGCTAGTTTATGTTAAGTAAGCGGTGATCGTTGTCATGGTACAGAACCACCTACGATTTCCACGATGGAGCAGCCCTCAATTTTTATTCATGTATGCTGCCCCAAGTAAATATTCAGCAGTCTTGCATATTACCTAGAAAGCATGGAAATCTCCCCTAAATCCCCCAAACCCCCATTACACTGAAAGGGAGCACGTAACTGTAGATACCGAATTGAGTTAAAACTTAAATAAATCACAGATGGAACTCATTTATGTGAACAAGATCTGAAACGGCTCTTAATCAGTCTTCAAAAATGTTAGAAGAGCCCATTAGGTTCTTTATAGGATTCCTTGACTAAGTCCATCCAGATGTGTGCATTGATAATCACAGCACGCAGGCAGGATTGGAGACTAACAATACAGCCCAGCCAAAAGGAGAGACCTAGCCTATCTGTCTCTGTTTACACACACACACACACACACACACACACACACACACACACACACACACACACATACACACACACCCTCATGGCACATGTGTGAATGTCTAAATAGTCTTCCCTTTTTGTGAATCTGCATGCTTTTTTAGCTCATCTGTAAACTGCACTGCTATCCTTTCATTTCACTTTGTAGAAATACAGTTTGTTGTCTGTGCTTCAGGTGAGAAGCAGCAGCTGTCCAGTGCCACCACTAAAGACCCAGGAGCACTTGCAGTAACACAGCAGGTATATATTAGGTATGTCAATGTCAATACTGTTCTGAACTGTGCTTCTCTGAGCTGCGCTGCAAGTAGGCATGTGCCAATAGATGTTATAGTTCTTAGTCATTATTTTTTTCCAAAATGATTGCACTAAACTGTATCAATCCTACTATTTCAGAATTATTTTAGCGTAAAATGTAATTAAAACATCCAGTACGTCGGTGACCTACAAGACTAATTTATATCATAACATTGAATTTTAGAACTTGTTGCAGTGTAAAACAGTTTGCATGCAAAAAACAAAATAGGTCCTGCCCCTTTTACTGTAATGACCACGGTTCAACAAAATATTGTACACCTGTTTCAGTGAATGTAGTGTGACACATGAGGGGGTGTGTTTGTGTGACGCTAATTTAGCCCGGCCTGTCCGGCAGGTGAAAGAGATTGGGATTGATTCCGGAAGGAGGAAGACCGCACCCAGCGCCACGAGGGGGCAAAAGGGGGCTTTGCCCCCTCAGTTGTATTTTCTGCCCCCTTGTTAAAACATACAAACACAACAACACAATTACTTTTACAAGGTCTCCATGGTGCCTTTATCGCAGGGGGCTTTCAACTACTAACAATGTAATCCCATCCAGGCGATATTTGACACAGAGAGCGACCACTCCAGCCATCCTCTTACTTCATTCGTATGTCCATGATTTTAACCCCCTTATAAAAGCTGCTTTGCTGCGCTCAGACCATTGCCGGTAGCCTAGCAACGCGATTTGTGTACATGTCTTTCGACAAGGCGGCTGCATTATTAGAAGCTAGAGCAAGCTAGATTTGGACATGAGTGATGGAGAATCGGATCGGGGAGAGATCAATGACCCGTCATTTTAATCTGATGAGGAATCTTAATCTGATGACGAGGAGTACCCAGCTACCTGTATCATCACAGCGCAGCAGCCCTCAGACGCTGACGGACAGGTGTTTACAGTTACAGTCTAGTGATAGACATCCTAGTTAGATGTAACTCGTGTAACGAGTTTTAAAGGGGTGATAGAATGCAAAACCGATTTTACCTTGTCATAGTTGAATAACGACAGTTCGGTGGGTAAATAGGACATACATAGAAGCTCAAAATCCCATTGATACCCCTATCCTCTGCAAATCTCACATTTTGAAACTGCCGCTGAAAACGGGCGAATCGCAACAAAGCTGGAAGCTGACGCCAGCATCCCAACTCCTAGTCTTTGTCACGCCCCAACATTTGCATAGGCTACACCACTGACCTGAGGTCAGCTTAGTCTTCTGAATCTAGCTAGGTCATGCAGATCTCCAGAGGTAAGCTATTTAAATACTAAATTCACTTCTGAGACTTTTTTATGCGAGAAATCAACTATGTAGAGGTCAAATATGGGCCGTTTTACGAAAATTGATGGCTAATTGCAAATTTTGTCCGACTGTGTGTCGCAGTTCAGCAGGAGCTCAGCAGGCTACGTGACAGCAGTCGGTGCTGCCTTGCCGCCCGGCGTGCCCTACTTCATAGACTCGCTGTGAGCTAGCTGGATCTCCGTCACGAAGGGAAGACCGCGGCGCTCCATACCTGCGCAAAGTCACCGGTTCTGGGTTACTGGACTACAAAATGCCGAGGCCCTGTCAGCTAGCCGCGATTCATAGGATTGAAGGGACAGTAGCAGCTAACGAAATCCCTAATGTTCACAAAAATGCATTAAAGTGCCCATATTATGAAAAAATCACTTTTTCTGGGATTTGGGGTGTTATGTTGTGTCTCTGGTGCTTCCACACACATACAAACTTTGAAAAAAATCCATCCATGCTGTTTAGAGTGAGATACGGTTTCTGAATGTGTCCTGCCTTCAGTCTCTGGGTGAGCTGTTCAAAATCGGCACGGCTTGTGACGTCACAAGCCGAAACGAGCAGGCTAACAGCAACCATTAGCTCGTAGCATGCTAACGCTAATGCTAACGCTAGCATGCTACCTCGTTCTCAATAGCAAAGCACTGCTACAACACACACAAGTTCACCATAATCTACAAAAGAACTACTTACATGTGCGCCCTTATTTAGAAGTCTCCCAGCTAATCCTGCCTTGTAACTGACCAAAGTTGTAGAAACAGCCTTTCTTTTACTGTCTATGGAGCTAGCTAGCTGACATGATCTACATCTGAGCTACTGCACATGTGCAGTGCAATCAAAGATAGTACAGAAGAAGAAGAAGAAAAGAGGTCTCACTCTGTAGCTAAAACAGAGACCAGCTGAAAAGAGGATCTGCAGCAGTGAGAGAGAGCACTGCAGTACAACAAAAATATGGTGTTTTTTGAAAATTAAACCATGTAAACCTATTCTGGTACAACCTTAAAATACAATATGAACCTGAAAATGAGCATAATATGGCTGCTTTAAATTGAAATCGGACATCATAGTTAGCTTTATAAGACCTTGGGGTAGATGTTATATAAGTGGCGTGACGAAATTCAAACTGTAAATATACTTTAATTATGCCGAAAGTTAAGCTAACTAGCCGCGATCTGTACACATAGGATTGAAGGGACAGTAGCAGCTAACGAAATCCCTAATGTTCACAAAAATGCATTAAATTGAAATCGGACACCATTGTTAGCTTTATAAGACCTTGGGGTATATGTTATGTAAGTGGCGCGACGAAATTCAAACTAAATATACTCTAGTTATGCCGGCAGCTGGCAGCCAGCCAGCTCCGCGGAGCCCCGAGCCCCAGTAGCCCAGTAGCCGAGAAACGGTGACTTTAACTGGGTATGGAGGTTGCCGTTTTCTCGTCAGACTGTGTGGAGCTCCTAAAGTCCGACACGTCTTACCAAATTTGCAATTAGCCATCAATTTTCATAAAACGGCCCATATTTGACTTTTATATAGTTGATTTCTTGCATAAAAAAGTCTCAGAAGTGAATTTAATAACAAAATTGCCCGACAGACAACGTATAACTTTGCAGTGTCTGAAATATGAGACCTGCTGTCTCATCTCCATTGTGTTTCTATGGGGTTCGCTCAAACCAATCAGCGCGCAGCTCATCTAAATATTCATGAGCATACCATATTTGGAAGAAAAGCTCTTGTTCCAAATAGATCCATTTTCACAGGGTAGTTAAGGGCCTAATAAAATAGCATTCGGGCAATTTTCAGCCCAACCAATGTTACATATCCTATTAGGAGACCTTAAGGAACAGTGTGAAATACCCTATATAATCATTCTATCACCCCTTTAAAACTTTGACTTTATCAAGTCGTAATTATTTAAAAAATAGATAAAAATGGACAACTTAACTGCTTCAAGAAATGCCATATTCACGTGGTCTGACCCTGTTGCTGCAGCGGGTAAAGCCTGGGTAAATGAGTTATTTTTAGCCTACTTTATGAAGGAAAAGAAATCGCCCCCTCGCAATTTTTATCTGCCCCCTTAGTTATTTTACCCTGGCGCCAGGCCTGAGGAAGATGGAAACAAACCACACTACCACACGAAGAACACTATTGTAGACAAAGACGCTGAAAGACTATTCTCGTTTCCCCACAACACAAGTTTGTAAATACACCTTTTAAAACCTGAACTACAGCAAAGAGAGCGGGGGACGCTGGAGAGCGGACGCGGAATAGCAGACGTAGAGCCGATGCCAGCAACCATCTTCGGACGCGAACTAAAACAGCGGCTGGGTGAGTCAGTTTAACACAGCACAACCCCTCTTAGGTAGGAAAGTATCACTCATCCAGGCAAGCACAGGTCTCATTCTCACGTTAAATGCATCATGCAGGGAGAGGAGACCAAAGCCATTAATGTTACGAGCTAGGTTAGCCTTTAGTAGCAGTGTTCCTTTGTTCTACGAGCCCAGGTTAGCTTAGCTTTGTAACACCATATTCAGAGGTGAATTAAAGCAGTTGAAACCTAGCAGGTTTTACCAAAAATACAAAGAGTCATGATCTTTGCAAGGAAAGAAGTCATGCAGTGATGTTTCTGATGTATCTCCGTCAACTGTTAAACTGCTACTGAGGGAAATAGTCAAGATTGGAATCCATTAAATTTGTGTCGTCAACTAATGGACTAATTGACTGTTTATTACAGCACTGTTCATTTGCCGTGTAGTGGTAAGTGACCATGTACAAGAACATTATTGTTTTGAGAGCCAAGCACATAGTGAGCCTTGGGAGGGTGAAACTGGAGCTGTGTGTCGGTGTACTAGAGACCTTAAGGATTTGGGGGTCAGACGAAAAGGTGCTCTGAGGCCTTCCCCCCCACTATCGCAGCTGCCACCCTCCCAGCACACACATGAGAGGCCCCACTCTGGCATGAGGGTTTTACTTGGAGCTTGTTTCAGCAGCTAGAAGGTGGCTAATACTGCACAGTTATCACTCTGCTCCTTGAGAGCTACAGTTGCTTTTTCCTTGTCATCACGGGGACTCTGTTGCTGCTACATTGCAATTTCTCCCCAATCAAAACTTTCCTTGGCAGGGCTTGAGCCTAGTGCTGAAGCCTGGTGGCAGCTGAGGGGGTCAGTCGCCCTGCATGCCGCTGCGAGTGCTGCTTGTGCAGCGTTTGAAGGTGCTCCCAACATCTGTGGAATGCCGTGCTAGGCGTGTTGGATGAGGACCCTCCCTAAAGGGAGAGGAGGAAAGGAGGCAGGGAACAAGAGAGAGAAGAGGGGGGTGACCTTTGAACAGTGCAGTCAGGAAGTAATGACTTCATTTTCAATTGTGGCAGTAAACACAGAGTAAGAACATGGAAATAGAGGAGGGAAGATGGCGAAGGAGAGAGGGAGTGAAGATAATGATACAGATTGTAAGGTGAGCCCCAGAGAGATAAGATTGTAAACAGCAGTGAAGCGCTTGTGAAGTTGATGGCGTTGGTGAGTCACTGGGGAATCATGGGCTCTCTTGCAATCACAGCTGAGGAAAACCAGATCATGGCCAGCATTGCCTGTCATTTGTGTCTGGGTCAGGAACAAGGCACCCAGTGTAACAGAGCTTTACACGCAAATGTGCTTGTGTATAACACAGTTTAACATTTTAGGTAATGTTTTACATTACAGTTATGCACTATAGGTCAAGCCTTCTATAGGAGGTGAAGGGAAAGATGAGGGTGACAGCTCCAGGATGTTCTCTCTTAAACTGTACAGTGATGTGGACAGGAGCCTCAGGCGCCTATCAATGGAAAGGACTCATGTGGAGATGAAGATATGTGGAGTAACCTTTGTTTTCAAGGAACTACCTCAACCTTTACATTTCCTGTCCTGAACTCCCACACACATATTCATGCAAATTGGCACGTACACGCAGCAGGAATAATGTATTAGAGGTCATTCATTTGTAATCAGCACAATCTTCTGCACGTACACAGAGCCAGAAAGATATGTTTGCATAATGTAGCAGAGAATACCTGGATGTGTAAGTGTACTGATACAGATTCATGTGTGCACAAATTAACATTGCCAGAAGTAGGAAACGTTCATATTTCATGTTATGTAATCATTGAAGTGAGTAGAAATTCTCTACATGTAAGTGAAGATGTAGAATAATTGTCCAGTTTAACTTCGTTCTTTGCACATTTAAACTTTTCACACTAAATCAGTCAGCTGCTTAATCCCAGTGGGCCTGCTGTCACGGCATCACAGAAGATGATTGATAATAGTGTTAAACACCAGATTAACCACAGCAGTGTGGTATGATCTGCAGTGTGTTTTTTGTCTATCAACACTCTTATGTATGTTTGTGTGTAACTGTATAGCTAGGTGCCCACTGCAGCTATGATGCTGTCCTCATTCGTCAAGCAAGTGTAGTAAAAGCCAAGTATTACTCCCTCGTCCAACTGGCAAACCTGATCATTGTTGCCATTAGCATTTTATTATTTGAAGCAATTACGTACTAGGAGATACTCTTGGTTTTGTGCCCTATTCATGACAAGCTCAGGAAAGCATATTTATCCCATGTTCAGATTTGATTTCAGTCTGCTTATGTGGTTTTTATTTGGCTTTTATAGTTGAACTGATCTGTCCAGAGAGGTTTAAGTACATTTAGTCAAATTGGAAAGGATGTGCAACATGTTGTGATCCCAGGGAAGTTAAAAAAGCATAGTGACAGAGTGGTGGAGGTCTGGTTCTCAGACATAGATCGGACGCATGGAAAACTGCAAAGGGGCTAAAAGCGCTGGCAGATCCTGGATGTAAGGCAATCCAATGTAACCACAGTAAAAGGCTGTTGATTTAGGGTGAGCTAAATTGAGTGAGCTTCTTTATGTTGCAGCCCCAGGGAATGCCTCAGATCATGGCATGAGGTTTGGGTTCTGATATGATGTGGTTTGGTCAGGGATGGCATGAGGGAGTTTGGGCTGAGGAGAATGCCTCTGTCACAGCTGAAGTTTGTAAACTAATTGACCACCCATACACAGCACTGCTGTTCCACTAGCCTTTCTCTCAAGACTGACAAACAAACCCAGAACTCAAGAACACCTCCACCAGACCAGGCCCATTGACTGTAGTGTGATTAATTACATTTTCCATTTTCCTCTCTCTCTCTCTTTCTTTCTTTTTTGCTCACTCTCTCACTCTCCTGAGCCTGGTGTATTAGTCTGCGTAGTTCACCTCCCTTGGTACCCTAAGTTAAACATCCTTGTAATGTCAAACCAGCCAGGAGGAAATCTACTGTTTTCCTTTTCTGCTGTAGTTTTTTTCTTTTCATAATGATTCATTATTAGTAAGTCTGCAGGCTCATTTTTCTTTTAGTGAGCCTTTTCAATCTCAAATATCCAACTGCCTGGTTACAAAATGTGGTGAAAGATGTTTTGGAGAAAGGTGAAAATAAACATATCCTTTTGACCCTATTCACCACAACCCAAAAGAGTAAAAATATGTCAGGGTTGTGAAATAAGACTCAGTACAGCACTGGGCAAAGGAAAGTCTGAGGTGCTGATGCCAAGGACAAAGGTCAAATGACAAACACAAGGTCAGATAGCTCCCATAGGACTAGCTGTGATCGTGACGTAGCATCAGCTAGATAACAGAGTGTAATCAACGTTTGTTTGTATGGGACTGTGTGTCATGTTCTAAAGGTAATGCAGGCCAAGCGGTTGGCTGGTTAATTTGCAGGTTAGAATGTGTTCCTGTGGGCTCAGTGTTTTGGCTGCCATCCCAGTTGTAGTTGGTGAGAGACTAAGCTGTTCTTATCATTTCATCTAAAGCAAATATTGACTACAGAGGTTTGGGCATTCCTCACATTCCTCATGAAAAGACCATAGCACAGGTACTGCTCTCCTGCCTTTCCCCTTGATTTCCTTACTCTATAACCAAGCCCTCAGCCAAAGCCATACAGTAGCCTATCACATTTCCCATAGCCATAGTGATGTTTAAACAAACTGTTAGATATTTAAAAATAAAAAGTTTGAGAAACATGAGAATTGATACCACTGTCACTGAAGCTACAGCTAGAGGACTGTTAGCTTAAAATGATGGAAATGGTAGAAATGGTGGGAAACTGCTAGCTTGACTCTGTCCAAATATAACAAAATCCACCTACCAGCACCTCTAACGCTGATTATTAACGTTATTAATTATCGTGTTTATTTAATCTGTTCAAAAACTCTTGTAAAAACCACATGGTATCAATCTCCTCATCTAACTTACGAAAAGGAAGAAAAGTGTATCTCCCAAAATGTCCAAATTTTACATTGACAAAAATGATTTCAAAGATTGTGGAATTTTTACTTGAATAGAAAACTGTAGACCATTTCCACATCACCTTAATCATGGTGTTATGTTATCATTGTATTCCCTCTGTGAAGTCCATGTGTATCTAATGAGGTGATGTCAGCAATCAGCTGTGAGCATGGCAGCCTATGCTAATAAAGCAGAGCAGGCCCATTGGTTGGAGGAATGTGTGAACACCGTGACAAAACCATTTATTTACAGGCACTTCCACAGTGAGGTCTAGCACCCGCAGCCCAACTGCAACCCCAGGGAAGACACAGCTGTGTGTGAACGTTGTAGCGCCAGCCCTGCTCACTTTGATCGCCCGACATGAGAGTGGCCCTGATCTCTAGGAACACCACCCATCTTGTCTGATATTCTGAGTGCACAAACTGAGACATTCCGGACGTGTGAACTGCCCGTGACAAATGATCACCCTTTGGGTTTTCAGCTTTCACATGCTGTGGGCTTTTTGGCACGAAGAAGTGGGTCTCGGGCTGAGAGTTTCCCCTCTACGACTTCAGTAACTGGAGCGGCACTACAGAATGTGGACAAGTCCTGATGTGGATTGTTATGTTAGAGAGAGCCTTTAAGGTGGGGCTATGATTTAATATTGACCTTTTTCAACACCGGACAGCCTGCATTCAGAACACTGACAGGACTGTGGAGACTGTTTGTCATTAAGTGGAATGATGACTGAATTAAATCAACTTGAATAATACATATCATAGGCACAGCACAAAATAAATGGGTTTCCTTTTAGTTTCAAGCCATAACCCTTAGAGAAGAGAGAAGTGAAAATAACATCTATTACTGCCAGATTAGTCACTGCATATTAGGGGGTGATGTTGGTTTTGATTGGATTCCAACTCTGCTCCAATGTCTTCTGCGGTTGCATGAAATATGTCCTTTTTAAATTCTCAACTGGTGTCACGAGGTGTGCTCCATGTTTTAAAAGGCGTCATAGAAGCCCATTGGCTTCTCCATTTCATTAAACAGGCCTTGCACTGTGCCATAACTGATGTCATTCCACTGTTTCCTGTCATTTTCCAGCTCAGGCACTGTTCCACATGCCCTTCTCCAAAGTCCGTCCAGTCAAACCCTGACATGATTGATTCTTTTACACTTCATTTGTAGCATTCATCAAAATTCCATTGAATCATGAAACTTTGGCTGATGACTGTCCAAGTAATCTAACCGCAGCAAAAGAAACGCTAGGTCCTCTTGGGACATAGATTTCCCCAATGAACTGATGACATTTGGTAGTACATCGAGAAAAAACAATACTGCATCGAAAATGTTCTGTCCCCATGCAGTCCTAACAAGTTTTCCTTGTAAAGTTTGCCTGACGCAGTTGTGCAAGATTCTCATTTTCCACCAGGACTGTTTAGAAGAAGAAATTGCAGTTAAAGTCACAAGCAATATTTGCATGAAGTTGCCCCCTCCCCACTTCTACTTTTGCTGCACTCTGGTGCAAATGGAGATTACTGCCAGATAAAGTCGACAGCAGATTTAACAAGAATGCTTCCAAGATCTTAACTACTCCTGTGCGTGTGTGAAAGCTTCATGTCTGCATTTGTGTGCTTACGTGTTTAATGTACTGTTAGTAGGCAGATCGTAATCGCAAATGTCATGTATGACCAGCTGTGGCGTGTCTGAGACATTGTCTGATTAAAATCCAGACACACACCTTGGATTAAAACGGATACTGAATCTCTGATTAAATCCTCAATGTCATTTTTCAGTTGCAGCAGAGAACATAATGAAGGTCAAGAAGATGGTTTCATATAAAACACACTAATGGGGAGACAGTGATGAATCAGACTGGTTTTCCTGCTTTCATTGATTGTCCATGGCATCATACTATTTGGTGTACATTGCTGATTGGAAAAGACAATGCATTATGACTGGCTTACATGTTGTATTTAAAGAGGACACCGAGAGGTAGCAGTGCATTCATCTTTTATTCATAGCTAGACTGTGTGAAAGTAGTTCTCTGCGACTGTGACTGTTACATTGTGGGACTAGGAGGAAGTGTTGTGAAGGGGCTGTGAGGGTGTTGCTAGGCAACAGGGTGGGCAACTTGGCGTAATGAGTGCAGGGCTCAGGAGTTGTCTGCTCAGTGTTCCAGGTCCTGACAAGAACAGACAGGCTGGCCTGGGACAGCCTGCATGGAGCTGCCACCACGGCCACCTGCTCACAGCAATCATCACCAGCGCTCCAGCCAGCCACCGATACAGCATACAGACCCAATTAAGAGCCCTGCATGTCCCCCTCCAGCCAGCCATCACTAACACTCCTGCAAGTCTGACAAGGCTGTCTTTTTTCCCTTTAGCAAATCTCTAATTAACAGCGTTGGTAGTGGTGAGGCCCGGGCTGTACAGAGCTGCCGAAAGGGGCTGGGACTGGGGTAATCAGCTTAAATACAGGTTTATTTCCTGCCCCCTGTGCCTTGTTACTTCCAGCAGAGATTGCATTCTTTTATCTGTTTATCTCCAATTTCCTCTGACTTGTAATGTGTCTCCTAGACACACTGTCACCTCCACTTAAGACCATGCTGGCTGCTCCTGCGATCAGATGGTTTCAGAGCAGTGATCAGAGTTAGTTTTGGCAGGGCATAGCTCTCAACAACATCTCTGTTTGTCTGTTCCATTACTGCCTTACCACCTCCTCCCTCCACTCCCACCTCACTAAAGGCCTCTGATCTGAGCTGGAGAGACACTACTGAATATCTTAAAGGATCAAAGATTCTCATATGGAAATATTCCCTTTCATCATATCATATTGAATCATTCATAGTTTTGTAAAAAAGTATCTTATTAAAGATATAGATCAATCACAGAGTTTTGTTCCTGTGTTCAGGCAGACGCCAGATTTTAATTTGTTAAATGAAAAAAAGGAAGAGAGAAAATTATATTGTGAAATGACCTCATTACCAGAGCCGGATTAAGAGAGCTGTGTGTTCCAGCCGAGAGCAGAGGAGGCGGAAGAATTTCCTTTCAGTGAGAGGTGTTATTGTTGGAGCCCTGTGCAGAGCCGCTGGATGAAATATCCTCTTCCCCAGTTTGGGATTGACTCTTGATACAGGACCGCCACTCTTGATTGTAGGAAATTATACCTAATCATCTGTCTTGAGCAATTTAGACAAAAATAATAAAGACTGATTGACATTAAAATGACAAATTTAAGAGAAGAGGTCATCTGTATGATTATTGAATACGCTTACACTGCATTTTATTTTTATTTTTTTCTGTTTTTTGCCTTTTCTGGATTGTAAAGAGAGAAAAGTTGGCTGTCATAAGTGGTCAGTTTTCCAGAGATTTCTGCTGTTGGATTTGGATGTTGCGATTAATAAGATTTGTTCATAATGATACAGTATTAATACAATTTGATCATAATGATACAGTATTAATACGATTTGATCATAATGATACAGTATTAATAAGATTTGTTCATAATGATACATTACTGCATACTATATGACTCATTGGATGCTAGACTTTTGACCCGCATTAAAAGAATATGCTGACTATATTTTTCTGTATTTTTCCCAGAAATGTGATTAATGGCGTTCATTGTGGAGGACAAAATGTTAACAGTGTTTTTTTTTTGTAATGACAACCTTAAAGGCATTTTATGTGTGCATTTAGTCAGAGCCTATCGACAATCTTCTCAATAAATATGTTATTATATGATTTTTTTTTTATTGTGTTAGGACTGTGAACTGTTGAGATAGGCTTCAACCCTCTTGATCCTGAACAGTTTAAGCTGTATTGAAAGAAGATGGATGGGTAGTTTAGAGGCTGAGCAGCAGAGGGTGCTGTTCATCAGAAGAGGTGAAGCCTTTGTAGCATGTTTGTAAAGAAGGACTGCAATAGATACAAATAGTGAGCATGTGTTAATATTTCAATGATCAAAATATTTTATATATTTTATATGTTTTTGTTTTCATAAGTTTTCACCATTACAGGTATTGTTGTATAGTATTTTATCACTACCACTTCCAGTATTTCTTCTTCGATATTGCTTTTTACTGTATATGTAATTAGAGAAGTAAGATACATCCGTCTTCATGCTGCTGTGTAGACCTGTGTTAGACATTTGGTTTAAGGCATTAACAGTGATGTATTCATTTTAACTGGGTAAACCCATGACAGCTCAGGTGTTAGCTGACAATCTTCAGGAGGCGAAATCAGATAAACCACTTGAGCAGCACCTGGAAACACCTCTCAGATAAGACACCATGCAAACACACTATTTCCTGTTCACCAAACAAGACAGCCTGTGTGCGCTCCAGAGTTCTTCTTTCCATCGTGTCTTTTTCCTCCCTTTGTTCTTTGATGGCAATTTCCACTTCTAAATGTTAATTTATGAATAAAACCCTATGTTTTTGCTGACAGTTGTATCTACTGAATTAGATAACCTGAAGGGCTGCATATTCTTGCTGTTTCAGTTGTTCAAGACACTTGTTACTCAGTAAGGGGTGAATTGGGTAGACTAGAAGCTTATTGGGCTCTCCTTTCACTGCCTACCATGCATGGAAACTTGTGTGCTGCCCAACACCCAATCTGTTCCTGTACAGGCAGTGGTTTCAG
Organism: Sander lucioperca; assembly: GCF_008315115.2. Taxonomy (NCBI): domain Eukaryota; kingdom Metazoa; phylum Chordata; class Actinopteri; order Perciformes; family Percidae; genus Sander; species Sander lucioperca. The sequence goes on along the minus strand of NC_050179.1, from coordinate 11,082,020 downwards.
TGCAGGAGGTTTAACAAATACCTAAATGGGGAGGTTTGGGTGTGGGGCTGAAGTGAGGGGAGCAGTCTAGCACCAAGCCTCACCCTTTACCTGCATTAGGTCATAGCTTGAAAAGGGGGAGGGCGTCAGTCACCACCTCAAACCCCCTGCCCTCTGGTAGCCCCTTCATGACTGATCGTTCTGAGCACGCACATTTTTTGTCGTGAACAATGAATTTGTAGTACCAAGTCCTCCAGCCGGGCTGTGAAGTGAGGAGGGGAGAGAGGGGAGGAATGATAGAGGGGGGTTGTCATTTCTCTGGCTGGCCCTGGACTGGCAGGGTCTACTCTGGTAAGCCCGGTCTCCAGGGCCCTTGTCTCACTTAGCCCCTCAATATCCCTCTTTCTCTCCGTGGGGCCACGGCTGCTCTGGATGAAATTTCAGCAGGGGTATGAGGGAATGGTTCATGGAGTTTAGCACCTTCTTTAACATAGGCAAAATAAATGACTTCTCCTAATGCTCTAATTGGTGGCAGTTTGATGATCAGGTATCACTGGCCTTCAGGGCTGAAGCGCCTCGTTGTTTTACTACAGCTCGGTGAAAGAGCCCGTCTGTACCTGTTGCTTCTGAGATTTTTTCAAGTAGGGAAAAAATGCTTGGTAGCATGTGGTCTGTCGGGTTCTCTGAACTGTCTTTTTTCCATGAAGTCAAAGTAAAGCATTTGACATTTTAAGTTAAGCCTGGCTACTGATCTCTCCTCCTCAAAATCCCTGCCCCCTGGCTGGGATCTGCGTGTGAATTGTGAATCAAATGAGTGGCTTAAAAAGGCTTCAGACTCTCTCGCTCTCACTCTTTCTCTCTCTCTTTGTGTTGGTTTGGTAGGTGACTGTTTAGGCTCCCTTAATAATGGTCCATGTGTTAAAGATTTTGAGGACAAAAAGAACAAGATGTGGATAGAAGCACCCATAATCTAGAAATGCTTCCTCTGTTCCTTTCTCAGACGTGTGTCAAAGTCAGAGTCAGACCCCTGCTGTTCTGTTGCACCAACAGCAATGCCCATACCGACAGACTAGATGTGTGTGCTGTGCTTAGCCTCGCTGATCAAATTGTCTCGCCCATCAAATACATCCATCATGCTGCAAATAGCTGAACTGACTGAATGAGATGTTTTTGACGTCACTGAATGGCACAGTTTCGTTCACAAAATAATCCTTTGATTTACCCAACATATCACCCCGATAAAATGCAGTGTTCGTCTTTCCGCAAATATTTCATTTTTTTATGTTTAAGGGGGTCACAGAAAAGTTTAAATCTCTCAGAGACAGTGTTCTTACTTTAGAAATAAACATAAACCACATTGTTTTGTCGCTTCACCCAAAGAATGTTCTTACTATGCTGTTTGCAAGTAGATTTTGGGCAGTTAACAGTGTGAGGTAAAACCTTTACATGTGAAGTGAAGGACAGTGGTACATCGGTGTCAGTTTGTTATTGTACTGCATGCCTCATGGCTGCAGCATGTCACTTTCCATCACTTTCCCAGGTTAGCCCTGTGTAAGGCTTTAGGCTGGCCCGCTGTTTACAATACCTCCCATTCAGCCTGCTGCTCCTCAATGAAATTTCTATTTATAGAGGCCACTGGCGTGCAGAGAGTCATCTGCTTGTTCTGAATGAGGTCTGGTGGTTTTGACAAGGTTAGCTGGATTAAAGCATTTGAGGGGGGGGCTGAAGGACAGGACACAGCGGCTGGATGAGGTGAGAAGGCCACCACGAGAAGACTGGCTGCCTTCATTGTATGTGATGGTCAATGTCAGCACACTATTTAGTTAAATGCCGGACATGTGATGAAGTTGAGTTAACCAAACATTTACTCAAAACCCAAACTCCAGTTTTATCCCTTTAATGTGGCGTCTGCGTCTGCCCTTTACCTACACTGACGCCAAGTATGCATAGATTTCTGTTCTTATGACGGGAAGTCAACATAAAGTAAGAGCTGTTACAACCAGTTAGCAGTGTCATGCACATTGATGCAATCATTTTCACAACACTGCCCTATAGATGGCCTTATGCCCCCACCCATTCACCCAGCCAATGGCTCACTGAGAAAGAGGTCATCTGTCCTCTGATTCTCCAATCAAAGGACAGCTTTTGTAAAAGTGAGGCTTTTCAATGCCTGAAAAATATTTTTGACTGAATACAAAATGTTTTTGACAGATGAACTAATGACCTTAATGTCTGTTGTCAGTTTTCTTAAAGGTCCATTATTGTGCCAGAGGACCTTTTGGCTAATATCGCTGTTGTGTTGAGGAAATGTTTTCTGTCAAATTCAACGTGGCAGAATAGAATGGGAAAAAATGGCAATTTCCTTTAATCCTTGCAGAGTTTTTCCCCTTCTGTGTCTTTGTTTTGATTCCTTGGTGTGTGATGGTGTTTCCCACACAGTAGTGCTGCAGCCAACTTGCCCTGCTCCATTGTGCTCATGGCCTCTCTTTAAACCTGTACAGCTATAAACATGGCTAAGTGCTCTCCATCAGAAGCAGGCTTGCAGGAGGACAATACTCTGACAGGAATTTGCTGTTCACTGTCTCCAGCAGCCACACACGTAAGGGAGAGGGAGACAAAAGCCTGGATGAGGTACTTGAACACAGCTCAGTTACTACAACCTCTGACCCTTGAGACAAATCTAAGCAGAGATGTCTTGTCAGATTTTAGGAAACACCCACAAACTACACACACACATGCTACATCATCGTCGTCATCATCTGCCTCCTATGTTCCTCCAACCTCAGGCTATTATCTCCTCCTAGCAGAGTTCAGCCAAACCTAAACAGAGAACTGATCTTTCTTTCTCTTTTAATATTGAAATGGAGCCTCTTGTTGATCTCTATAAGCTGCTGATTTGGTTTCAAAGATTTGGCCAGCTATCTCCGCACTATCTCCCAGAAAAACATTGTCAATGTGTGGTCAGGATAAGCTGTGTTGGGATGAAGTGCAAATGAATGCCAGTGTGGTCGTGTTTGGACAATTTAGCAATGCTGCAGAGGAAAAACCCTCAAAGTCATCTAAACATAGAGACTCCTAAACCTCCCAGTCTCTCACGGTCTTAACTGAGTGGTTTGATGATAGACGGTCCCTGAGATTACTCAAGAAGGATACTATTCCAGAGGAGTGGACAGCTTTGAACAGTTATACCTTACAAATCAGTATTTTTTCCACTTTTTAAAAGCCTTAAGTGTAACTTTTGATACGCTGAGTGCCCTGTTTGTCTCTCACATGTGTATTTTTGTAGTGCCCCTGCTCTGACCTTCTCCTCTAAACCCACAGCTCCCCCTGATCAGAAACCCTGCCACCCACACAACTCAGATACCATCTTGTGCATAAACACAACCAAAAGGGGTCTCTCTGACACATATATACATATAAATACATACATATGCACATACAATGGCTGGAAAATATTGCAAATGAATTTCTTGGTCGACTTTATGTCGGCATTTTGTTTATCATGTATTGTGTCCTACCTAAAACATCTCATCCAACACCATGTTGATTTTGTTGACACAAAAACTAATTCTGGCCTCAACAGGAGCTAATCTGTTTCTAAGTGAGGGTTGAGACCTTACCAGTCAGCGTAGGGTTTACTCAGATCAGAGACAGTTTCATTCAAGACTTCAATTAAGGCCTCCACAACCTTTGACTCATTTTCCACTCTCTAATTTTTCTAATGGCAGGGACAGAAGGCTGGGCGCAACACAGCCAGCTCTGCACTGCTCATTAGCTCTAGCACCGCCGCCTGTGCTGCATTTAACTTAATAATGAGGCCAAATTAACAGCAGCCCTGGCCTTGCTCCAGGTGCATTGTGGGTTAGAGTGAGGGTAAGGAGGAGCTGAGGGGGTATACCTGGCCAGCTTAGGGGGTTTAAACAAAGCAAGGCAGTAATGACTGGAAACAACATCTTAGGACTGCCTCCTTATCTCCCCATTTACTCCACCCAGCATCCACTATGCTCATTGTTTCTGTAATCTAAAATCTGCATTACTTTTCTCAAGCTTTAGACTGTTAATTACCTCTGTTGAACCAAAGCATACAAATATTCAATACATTTGCCTTCAGGACTGGGCCAGATGACACTGGAGCATGGGTGGAGAGAATTGATGTGCCAGAGGTGGGTGCTGTACAGTGTGGGGTAAAGGCCCTGACACACCAACCCGATTATCGGCCGTCGGACAGTCTGGCGAGGTCAGTGACTCGAGTCTGTTCGGTGTGTTCCGTGCCATCGTCAGTCGGAGGAGCCGTTGGCCTTCATTTGGGCCGATTTGACATGTTGAATCGGAAGGCGGGCAGTCGGACTCAATGACCAATCTGATTGGTGGAGTGCTAATCCGGAAATGATGAGCGTGACTAGAGTCTCTCAAAATCTGACGAAAATCTTTTAAACTGACCTTTGTCGATCTGAAATGAAGACAGATTCAGCAACTGCATGGCTTATTTCTCGCTTAAAATGTTTTCAGAAACACTAGTGAACTATTTTCGTAAAATATGAGATTGTATTCCGAATGAGCCGCCAGGATGGTCTGGCTTTGAAATTCCGGAGAAACCAGACCCACGTGCCACGATCGTCCAATCAGCTGCCGGTTTAAATTTTTTTGGGCGACAATACAGATTAGCGCCGCCTGCTGTTATGGAGACGTATTATGTCTTGCGCACGTGCATAACGTACGCTCAAGTCGGCGTCACTTCAGTGTGTTCTGAGGCACTTTTTTGATCAACTCGGGGAGGCAGTCAGTCCGACTGCCTTTTCTGCCGAAGCTGTCGGGTTGGTGTGTTAGAGCCTTAAGGTTGAGTGTGGATGGGTGGAGAAGACATGTCCTCATCTCCTGGTGTGCGGAGGCTGCACAGCCGTGGTCGTCCTCCAGCTCTACTCTAGCTCTGTGCCAAAGTGGGTGCTGCCAAGGGCTACGTGTTAATGAATCCAGGCAGCCTGGGAAAGAGTACAAACAAATAAGGCCCTGGATGACAGACACTTTCTTTAATCTATATACGCCTTCACTCATGATTTATTTTTGTTCTGCATCATGTGTTTCTTGGGTTAGCTTTTGTCTGCTGCATTCAGAGAAAATGCCACCCAGCTCTGGCAAACACATGTTGCAAGTCATTTCGTATTATGTTCTTACTCAACCAACTGACAGAAAGTGTGTTTATTTTATGCTGCAGTGAAAAAAGCACCATCAGGGCTGTGCTGATTGTTTGTTTCTTATGCTTAACCTTATAATAACATATATATTTGAATCCCAGATCAAAGTAGCCCCAGTTTACGCCTCTCATGTATTACCATTACATTCGAATCACAGCTAAGCACCCGTTTTCCAAAAAAGAAATATAAGGTAATCTCTGAAAATCCCAGAATGTTGTTTAACAACACTTATGGTTGTTTTTGATGCATTTTCAGAATCCTCACAGACTCGTTCAACTATCTAGCTGCAAAAATATGTTTACTCCAAGATAAAAACAAGTTGCTAGAACTGCATTTCCTATACAGGTTCCCGGAATTGACATATCTCGGTGTTTGTTTTGTACAATACGAAAAACAAATGTTTTGTATGACAGTATAAAATAATGGAAATATAACCTATAATTAAACTTTTTCATTTGGGTTTATGTTGTACAAATTGAGCATGGACATACGGCATTCCCGGCTACCTTCTTTGTTTGGATTAGAAAACAGTTGCAACTTTGGAAACTTTGTTTTTTTTCATGCAGCAGACAAAATATGTTTCCATCCACCTGGTTAGAAGAGTCTTTCAGGATTCTAGAAATGCTTTCAGACGAGGGATAAGCGTTGTTAATCTGCTATTTATTTCTCAAAAATGTTTAGCTCAAACTTAAATGAAATGATAATACATGAGCAGCACAAACTAGAGCTAATAGCAGCATTTTAATTGTATATTTATACAATAGTTGGCTTTTGAGGATGCCATAGGGGTCGGGGATAGAAATCATAATTAGACACAAACCCACTAAGACAGATTTGAATGTGAGAGAAAACACCACTCTAAAAGCAGCATTACCTCCAGCTCTGTGCCAGGTGATGACAGCATCTGCTCCCCAGAAGCTGCTGCATGTTGTTCAGAATATAGAGTGAAGTGTTTGTACACCTGCTGAAGGCCTGGCAGCCAATAACCTCAAACATCAGTTGCCAGTGAGGTGTTCATGTGACTTCTCTCCTGCTACCATACCCCTGGTGTGAACCCTGACCTTGTGACAAGGCTAATGCTTATTGCCTCCGTGAAGCATTCAGGAAACAAGTTCCCATTTTCTCACTCACACGCACTCAGCGTCGTGACAGGATGCTCTCTATTTAGAAACCCATGTAATAGCCATGTAGGTTTAGACTGCTGTTATAGTAATGACATGGCACACTTTAGACTGTTAATACAGTGTAGAGGCCAGAGGTGATGGTGGTGATGCATACATTTGATTTAGTATATGTGTTTGTGTTACGGTAATTTATTCTGACTCACTTCAGTCAACAGAGAGGAAATGACCATGCGTAAATTGAAGCTCGCTTGTATGTGGCTGCACACACACAAACACAAAATCACTCAGTGACTGCCTGCAGAATTTCCTGGTATTGTAAACAAAGAAAAAAATATTTGTATACATGAATAATGACAATGCTATAGGACTCCTTATGTAACTATGTGGTTTTGCCTTTTCTCTGCGCTGGATATGTACATTTTCCATGACCTGGTTTTCAACTGGCAAGCAGCCTGGCACATTGTAGGTAATTGTACAATTTTCCCCTCTGGGTAGATGTTGTTTTTTAACCAAAGCCTTTGATATTTAAAGATATTTTTATTCAAGCGTTTAATGTCTCCCAACAAAATCACTCAGGTATTCATTGCTACTGACTCAAATACATTTGCGTCACTGGAACATATTAAAATACGGTTGTTTCTCATTACTCAGAATACGAAACGCTTGCATAAAGTAATTTGATGACTTTAAGCTAAGTAATCTCCGGCATCAATAAGGATAACATTATTGTGTTGTTCTGCTTTAGCCTTAGAGTCTGGCTGACTTTGATGGATTCAAAATGAGTATCATCTCTGCCAACAACTGGCTGCCCATGTGAACATAATGATTTTACTAATAGTTTGTTTCAATATAAATTTAATATGATTTTAGTGTAGTCATTCTATGTTTATGTATTTTGTGTATTTAAATGACTAGAAGGAGACCCAGTACCTTTGGCCTGTAATTTCTTCACATCCATCATCGTCTCAGCGTTCTCTGTGTGTATATGCTCATGTGTATGTGTGTGTTTGGACAAAGCAAACACACTATCATTACTGGAATGATTATGGGGCATTGGAAGTTTAAGCAAATATTCAAGAGGCTTTGTCTGTTTTTAGGATTTTTTGATACACGGATGACCACTGAAATAGCTAAAGCGCTGACGAGGCCAAGTCTTGCTTTATTCCCAGTCCTGACAGTGTGAAGTTGGTAACTCTTTGCCACGGGTACAAATAGCAAGTCAAGAGGAATTTACTTAGCATTAAAGGACTCCCCCGTCTCACTCCAAGTTAAAATAATGTTGTTCTGGATATAATCATCCAATTAGGGTGGATCATATTTCAAAGACTTGTGTCTGCCAGCCTCCACACTGATGGTAAGATAGTTAGTGCTCAAGATTCTGTGCAAGTTAGGAGTAGAAAAGCATTCCTGTGTGCCTATGTTTGATCACGTGCAACTCTGTGTCGCTTGCTCTCCTAATAGTATGGAAGATATTGTACACATTGTACTGCTATCTAGTTCATTTTGAACATTCCTGCTTTATCTCTTTTGGTATACTAGAGGGCAAACAAACTGTTTCTAGTTATTTGTATTGTTGGAGATTGCTAGTGGAGGCTCTCGATTAAAATGATGTCGTGATTTATCGAAAAACGTTTCTTACACAACCTGTTGTCATCTTATAGCTACAAACCCAACATTATTACATGGAGATAAGTCATACTGAGACATAACTGTGTTTTTGCAGTTTAAGGGCCAATAGCATCATCAGGTCATTTACCACTATCCAATGCAAAAAAGTAGATATTGAAGGTGACTTCTGTTATTTGTATTCATTGAGAGAGTGTATTCGACCTTCCTCTTGTGTGTAAGAAAGTGCATAAGAGAGAGGAGGAGAAACATCCTGCCACTGACACGTTTACAGGCCGCCAAGTCTGCAGAGTGCTGGAGGCGTGGCCTGATGGTAGCAGTGCTGTCTGGGTAATTACAGGCTCCCCGTGGATGTTACTTAGGTCCCAGCGATCCAGACTCCAGGCAAGGCCACTCTCCCACTGTAGTTAAGGCAGCAGGGGAAAAAATCTTGACCAAAGAAAAGTCAGGGAATGAAAAAAACAAAGCTTTTTCTTTTTAATGGTTTAATTCAACCAATTCAGTACAGCTCTGTTTTCTGTGCACAGCGCTGTTTGGCTTCTGCCAGAAATATGTACCCCAGTATAGGCACATTTTTATTATCCAGCAGGGCTCCTGGTATTTTGAAAATGAGGTAAGCTCAATTACCAACAAAGGGCTTCTCTCAGGGGTCTGTCATCACACAGGGGTGAATGGGAGTGAGAGAGAGGAAAGAGAGACCCCTCTGCCTGTGCTTTGATACTACAGGATTATGGGCACAGTGGTGCGGATTGTAGCCATATTTTAGCTTGCAGTATGTGTCGTGAAGACCAGATGTTAAGATGACCTGCAGGACAGGACAGTAGTGAAATGGTATAATCCTTATCTCAGCAGTGAGCCCAATCTTTGCCATAAACTTACTTTTCACAGCAGATATTTGGCTTCACAGTTTCTCTGTGTATGTTGAGAGCTCAAGCAAAAACTGGTTGTTACAGTGGTTTATGGAAACCAGTTAAATCAATTAAAATTTCAAACCTAAATGTTATGGGTTATGTTGTGAGTTGTATTTGTTGTGTTGTGTTAAAAAAAAAAAAATTGTTAATCACAAAAAGTACATATTTTAAAATGTTAGTAGCTTATTTTCTGCATTTTCCTTGATAATTATGTAAACTCATGGTACCATTATATTGCAGTCGTAATCGCAGTATGACTATGACAAATTAAATACCAATAATGAAAAATACATGAACTTCAATAAAACTATTCTGTAAAACTATAAAGTACTACAATAATAGGAATAATATATATGTATTATTAATTTAGTTATATAGCATATACGTCTGAATTTATTAATATGGTCATCCCTTAACACTTACTATATTTATTTTATTTTGGCACATCCACTTTTGGTAAAAAAAAATTCAATTTATTATTTTGAGTTTACTATTTCTTTAGCTGTTCAAAATAGTCTTGTACCTTTTGAGATGGAAGTAAGAGTGTTTAGAAATGAACACCAATGTCAACAAGTAAAACAACATCGATGTAAAATGCAGTTGTATAAAGTAGTCGTTTATCTGTGTTTTAAGTCCCCAACATCTCCTTCCAGGCAGCACTGCCTTGAAGGCACTAGGATTAGGCAATGGTTATGGTTAGGGTTAGGGTTAAGGTTAAGGTTAGGGTTAGGGTTAGGTGCCTTGAAGTTAACGGTCGTAGCGCTGCCTGGAAGGAGACGTTGGGGGCTTAAAACACCATTGAGCAAAGTAGTTTCTGATTTACAGCCTCAGTCACTGGTATAACGTCATGTTACACTGTATGTTATGTTGAAATTGTTTTAAATATCTTTTTACTTTCTCAGGTGTCCATATAATTTTCTTTAGAAGAACATATCAGGGGTACCAGAACCTGAAACACTAAGCCTGGTTGTCAATCTGAAATGTGTTCATGAATGATTACCATTTTGTGTTAGTGGGAGGTTACCATACACTGTAGACACACCGGGCCCGACCTGTCAGCCAGAGAGGAATATTTTAGTCAAGCATGACCATTTCTTTAAATGGGCTCAGTCATAGTTTTTGCTTCTGTCAAAGATTAAAAATAAAAATTAAAAATAATTTAAGGCAAAACATTTTGCTATGTACCTTTCAAACACAGAGGCAATTCAAATAACATAAGGGAACAAAATGCATTAGAACACCATAGACAAATATAAAATCAGTTAAAATAGGATGAAAAAAAATACAACTAGACAAAAAAATAATAGAAAAGAAATACAGTTTTAGTTTTTTTGCCTAAAGGAAGGATATTGATAGAATGTATTAGTACCTTAGTCTGGGAATGTACATTAATGTAACAACTGACTGAGCCTAGTTTATGTTTGAAATACTTCTACGTAGCATTTCAAACATAAACTAGGCTTTTTTCTCATAAAAAGTAACACATTTATTATATTTATTATTAAATGTGTCAGTTTGTTTCATGTGTCCGCATGTGAGTTGTGCTTCCTGGGGGCAGAGAACCTCCTCCTGCTGTGGTGACTCAGTAGGCACCAGAGCTGTTTTGGTTCCAGCCTGTCCTAGGAGCCGCCTGACGTCTCCTTGCTTCCTTATCTTAATGGCCATTAACCGTTTCTGCTCTGTGTCAGCTCTGCAGCTTCAAGGAAGGGACAGGAAGAGAGAGAAAAAAGAGCAAGGGAGTCCGTGTTAGAGAGCAAAAGAGATAGTGAGGGAGCGAGAGAGAGAAAGAGGGCCTCTGATAGAAAATTCCTGACAGCTGATAAGAGGGAGAAGGAGATCCAGTTTACTGCACAGATAGGGTAGGAATGTGCAGCCAGATGATGATGACTGGGTCCATGACTACACTGCCCCTATCTGTGCCTGCCAAGACACATCACCATGCATGCTAGCCAATCCCCTTGTTTCCCAGAAAAATATGGATTGGTGTGCTCCTTCATGACTGTGCCTTTACTAGTCTTTCTGACTTTTGCACTGGAATATCATAGACCTATAATTAGGTAACTGCTATAGTGCCGTGAAGTCGGCCCAAATCACAATTTTTTCTGTATTACACCTGAAAGCAGACTATATATGTACAGCTACATAATATTGTGGTACATCAAATATTCCTACATGCCAGCTGTCTAATTTTAGTACGATGTATGCACCACAAACTGCAGGGCTAAATGCACCTTTCATTGGAAACACACAATTTCATGTGAATTATTGGTCTGCTACAATAGCAACGAAATGGACATGAGAGGAAATAGGATCCATCTCAGACAGTGTGGAGCATGGTCAGGCAGTCAGAGAGGGCATTTCAGCTGTGCAACTGAGCTCCCAGCTTTTTAATTTACTATAAATCACAGTGAATAGATGAACCCTAAAAAGGCCTGCGTAGACGCCGTCTCTCGGTCAGAGACAGAGGGAAAGAGCGGGGTGAAGCAGATTGGGTTAGTGGGAGCCAAGGCTGTATGTGGATCAGACTCCCGCTCAGCTGTCTCCAGAGGAAATCAAACAGGCCTGTGTGGTTCATTATTTCGTCAGTCGACTCAGCAGCAGAGAACACTGGCGACATGGCCATTTACTGCCAGTCTCTACTGACCCCGCTTAGCATGGCTACAATCAGAGCAGCCAATCAGCTGGAAAAGCTAAGGATTCACTTCCTTTCAGTGTTGCTGTGGATTGAAATGAGGGTTAATTCTCTGAAACTCTGATCTTTAAGCTTAACTTAGGTGAGAATCTTTCCCCAGTCACTGCCCACACACATCACTGATGTGAACATGAGCTTTGTCACCAACAGTGTTGGGAACGTTACTTTAAAAAAGTAATTAGTTATAGTTACTCACTACTTGTTCCAAAAAGTAACTGAGTTAGTAACTGAATTACTCTATAATAAAAGTAACTCGTTACCAGGGAAAGTAACTATTTGCGTTACTGTTAAAAAAAAAGTTGCTATATGTCAAAGAATTTTTTTGAGCAATTTTTTTGTTGTGAGGCAGAAAGATCTAGCTTTTGCTGCTTGGAGGACTTTGCTCCGAGTCCTTCTTTGCTAGTAGATGGCGAGCTATCATCTGTGGTGGAGGTATCGGTGTTTTTGGCCACTAGCTTTGTAGATGCGTGTGTCGTTGTGAGATGCTTCATTAAATTAGAGTTGCTTACGACGGATGTCGACAAAGTCTTCGCTCCTGGACATAATGTACACATTACATGCACGTTCTTGCCTTTGACCACAATGAATTTGAAGTAGTGCTTATATCTCCACCTTGAAAATGCCAACTTTTCATCGGATTGCTCTTGACTCGCCATCTCTGCTGCTTCATCGAATCTCTGTTTAGCTGTTGTGTGTGTGTGGCGCGTGTGTTGGCATGTGTGTAAAAACACTGGCTCTGATTGGCTACCATGAAACATGACTCTGCCTTAGCCAATCATAATCGCTTACCTCGTTATTAACCCACCTCCTCACTAGCTGTGAGCCAGGGGTGCATTCGGATTACACAGTTTATTCAATCAATGCATAGTAACGCACCGCATTTAACGTCCAGTAACGTTAACAGCGGTGTAACGGCGGGAAAAGTAATTAGTTAGATTACCCCGTTACTGAAAAAATAACGTTGTTACCTAACGCCGTTCTTTTAAACGGCGTTATTCCAAACACTGGTCACCCAGTCTTTAGACGCCAATATTTGCAAGGACATTGGGGAGTGGGGAAGGGTCTGCAGGGTCAAGGTCTCCGTTGTTTGTTCTCCTCTTTGAATACAAGGTCCTGTGTGGTGACCCCATCGCCAGACTACCAGTAGACTTACAGTCGACAGGAAGCAGCAGCACACATGCACAGCAGACCACTACTCAACCTCTGAACTGCAATCATCCCACTTTTTCAACTAAAGAGAAAAGTCAGGAAGAGGGAGACATGTAGTGAGGCACGTTCTCCTGTGCACACTATGTTTTTTTTATAGAACTCAACATTAGAGAGAGATAAAGTCCAGCAGGCTGGAAAAACATATTATACCACTTTTCTTTTATTAAAAAAACAAAAACATTATCTGTGAGTCAGACTGGGATGGAGGTGTGTGTTCTGCTCTGATGATGCAACAACAGCGTCAAAGATGCTGTTGTTGCAACATTACATCACAGCATTAAAGATGGAGAGAAAAGAATGGCTGGGTTCTTGATATTTTTCCATTCTTGCACATCTTTATTTCTGAACAGAGAGCGCCTGACGGCTATCGGCCAGCTCAGACGCCAGTCTCCACACTATCATCAGGGTCTGATGAAGCAGATAGCGCTGGGAGCGCTCAATGCTTCGCAGTCGAGCGTGGCGATATGGGTGGAGTTGAGGGTGCGGATGGGTATTCAAGGATGGCTAGACAGTTTGCAATCTGCTGTGAGAAACAGACAAGAAACATTCTATCAGCTGGTGTGCAGAAGACAGAATGGCACCAGCACAGCGCCAGCCATGCACAAAGCAGGCCAGAGGCATAGGTCACAAATGTTATCACCCAGACTCCGGTGACATGCTATAACTCTATCTCCATCATCAAGGTCAGGTTATTGTTTGCTTTGTTTGGGCTGAATCATGGCCAGCTCTCCTACTTAGTGGTGGACAAGCAGGTTTGGGTGGAGTATGAAGCTAATGGCTTCAGCTTTAGCCCACAGGCAAAGGTAATTATTTATGAGGAAGTTATTTATGAGGTGCACTAATTATTTATTTATTTCTTTTTTTTTTCAGAACCAGTCCACATACATTGTATTTCATTAAGCATCTGTCACTGCCAAGAACCGGTTTGAGTGCTTATTAGATTAGTTATTTATAAATTGTCAGTAATATCTCATAATAATAAAAAAGGATACTGTAGATAGCATCTGTGCACCTTAAGCATACAATTATAGTTGTATGTTGTATGATAGGGTTTGGCCAAGATGATGAGGTAGGAGCAGTGGCATGCTCTTGGACAGCTGGTTTTCTCCGAAATACCAAATGACAAAAAAGTGCCTAGTACACTTAGTCTCGCTTTACCAGACCTTCCTCCACGGGACTGCGGAGGAGGGTCTGGCTAGTCCACACAGCATTCCGGGATGGGAGAAAAACGTTCTCTGGTTTGTTTGGCATTTCTTTAAACCAATCACAATCGTCTTGGGTGGCACTAGGTGCCGTACGGAGCAACGGCGCCTCTGGAAGGACTTGTTTTGGTGGAACACGTGTACGTTCAAAAGTTGTTTTAGTCGTGCAACAGAAAACTCAAATTGAACAGATAGTCTAGCTAGATGTCTGGATTTACCCTGCAGAGATCTGAGGAGCAGTTAACAATAGTCCTCATAAATCAACCAGAGTTTAAAATACCAACACAAAGGAAGCCAAAGGCAACGGATGTCCGGCCTAAATGAGTGAAATCTTGCAGAATTTCTGACAGCAACGGAGCAATCCCGGAAGTGAAACGTCGAGGATATAGACTATAGCACACTTGACTTTGCCTTTCCATCTTTTAAGCTAAACATTGTGCTATTCTCTTCCTCCTTTAGTCTCTAACCAAAGGAAGCTACTGCATGACAGCATACACACCCAAATTAGACAGGTGAAATATGGAAAGGTGTGATGCATTCCATCAGTCAGTGTAATTTATGAATTTTATTCTCTAGATTGCAACATTGTCTTAGGGGCACCCGCCTAGTACACGAGAGAGCCTTCCTAAGCATGCTGAGTATCTTCTCACTGAGACAGCTTGTTTTATCTGTGACTGATGAGATGTCTGAGTATGTTCAGACACAGTGTTAAAATGCTATGAATCAGCTAATTGCACTGATAATTATGCTTGATGTACAGAATCAGAGAATGCCATAAACCAACAGCGACCGTGTTAGTGCAGAGCTGAGCCAGTCTGAGCTGGCAAAGTTGTAAAGAGCCAAAGGAATGCCAGCATGATGCTGGTGGGAAAGACAGCCAGAAAGTGATTTCAATCATTTTTTTTATTTGTTTTGGGGGTACCTGTAGTGGTTGACTGTATGTATATATATATATATATATATATATATATATATATATATATATATATATATATATATATATTATAAATGGACTTTTAGTGTGACTACTTTCAGTATATGACTACTTTGTATGCTTGTGTATGTGTGTATGTCTTTAGTTAACTTAAAAAGGCATAGAGATCTCAACTTGAAACTCAAGGATATTGCTTTATACTTGAGCTTCCATAATATACTGTAACTAGCTTTATTCACAAGTTTACAGTTGTGGTAATCAAAAGCATACCATCCCCCCCAGTAAGGTATACACGTTCTGGAAAAATTCCACTGTCACTCCACAGAGCTCATAACCTGAAGTGTGACTGCAGGAATCCCGGAGCCACTTGGGAAGTGCAGTGTAAGGTGATCTGGAGTCATAACGGCTGTCATACTCTGCACAAGGAGCATAAAGCTGGGACCAACAAGCCAATGGCATCCTTCCAGTTTTGTAACATAGGGGAATTCTCAGTAGGACATTCATTCCAATGTAGCTCTTTCAAAATGTGGTCACTGTGGCAAACAACAAAGATGAAAACAATAATACATGGAGCAAAAGGTCGACAGGATGCCCCTGTTTCAATAGCTGCAGCTGAACTCTTTCCTTACCAAACAAGTCATCATTCCATTATTTATTGTGAAAATCATAACTAAGTCATCCTAGTTGTACTAGTACTAAATATCCAATATATTATGCATGTTGTAGAGAGAATTAAACAATTAAACAAATGTTGGCCAGTTTGACATTGATAGAACAGCATACTTTAAGCAATATTACCAAAAGTGTCATTTAAACGTCATCTGTGGCATTCAAGGGGAAAAAAGCTGTGACATTTTAGACCCGATTTTTGTTCTTTCACTTTGCTCGATCTGAAAAATGCAAGGGTGACTCAAGTCACTGTTGCCCACTTAGATGTTATTCATAGAAAATACACTTTAAGTCACTAGGCTTTTGTATGATGTAGTTTAAAATACTAACACATCTATGGCAGAGAATATTGTTTGAGGAATGTTTGCCCTTCGTTGTTTCATACAACCATATAAGAAGAAAAGTCCAGTCCTGGATATCCAGGGTAAAAACTATGTTTTTTGTGATCAGTAGTGCCATAACATTTTAATGTGTCTGGACATTTCTATAAGAAATAAATCCTCTCAACTTGATAATTGATTTCACAATATCCTCCAGGCATATGCAGGCATCCTAGCTACATGTTATTAAACATATCCGCCAAGCCCAGTGATCACAGTGACATCTTGTTCTTCATTCCTTTGGTGTGCCATAAAAGGGTGTATGTTTATGTTGGTATTGGCATGAGTCCTTGTCTGTATTTGTGAGTGTTTCAGAAAGCACACTTGATCATGATTGTGTAACTCAGCAGCACGGAGGCAAGGATATTAAAAACAGATGTGGCCTCCTAAATTGAGAATATGGGGGGGTAGTCTGCGCCTGGGATCTGAGCAAAACATTCCCACATTATTGATTGCTGATCCTCTGGTATGTTTGGGCTATCAGCAGGGTTCTGAGGGCTTAGATGATAAATTATAATGGAAGGGGAAAGGAGAGAAGAAAAAACGCCACTGAGTTACATTCATAACAAGATATGGGAAGTTAAGAGTTTGTCCTGCTTGTTTTAAACTTCCTACTTTTTATAGCATTTGATATTAAACTAGCTCTATTTAAATTGTAAGCAAATGCTAATAACAGGCTATCCAAACACTGACAGATTTATATGCCACACCTCACCATTTTATGTCTTTTTTCTATTAATCGCTAGCAACTTCTGATAATCCCACCTTTGCCACCCCAAAGCCACACATGCACTCATCGCCACTTTCCCCTTTCACTATGTTGTGCAATGGAATTAATTATTCTAGGAAGATACTTTGTTACTCCTCTGCCCCCAATACACATACAGGCATTGTCTCAGATCGACAGTGGAAACATGCTGTTTCAGACATGTTTTATCTGTGGCAGGTTGCAGTGTGAGGCGGAGAAAGAATAAAAACTTCCTTGTGAAAGTAGGAATGCAAAGTATTCCCCACAATGCCACACTGCTGCAATTACTCCAGCGCCTGGTGCCGGGCCAAGACAATGAGATGACAGCTTGTGGTGTTGATGGGGAGAGCAGTTGAACTCCCATCACTCCTCTGTGCACTGTGGGCCAGCAGTAGACCTATCCACACAGTAACTTTGTTTCTCATACTTCTACATGGTGGCCTGCTGTGTCCAAAATGAATGTAATTCCATCTGGTATTCAGATCAGTTGGTTTCAAAACATCATAACCCAATAAAATCTTGCCTTACATTGCAATGTTTTTTTTTTGTTGAGCAACAGAGAGACAAATTGTGCATGCATGTGCTGTGACGTTTTGAATGTGTATATGAATGTGTCAGTATGTGTTAACTGCTCCAGCACTGATTGTCTCCTATATATCATCTCTCTTTGTTCTTTCTGCTCACCATGCTGACTGATAGTTTTCACTCTCACTTGGCAATTAACTGGCACAATCCTCCTCTGTGAAAAGAGACAGAAAAGAAAAGAGCTGAGATTAGCCAGGCTGGGGGGAGTGAGGGATGTGGGGAGCTTTCTGCTGCCAGAGTGTCTGCCTCCCCAGGCCTTGTCCACTGCCGCCAAGGGCCGCCTGCCCTCCCGCCGCTGTTATCAGCTGGCTCAGCAGCGGCAAAGAAACGGCTAAACAAGGCACTGTTTATCTGTGCAGACTGTATTCACTGCACATCCCAGCTGCTGGGCTGCGGCACCACTCAAATCTGTCCGGCTCTGCAAAGAAAAGGCCAGCAGACCTGCTCTCAACAACAGTCTGCATAGAGGTGTCAGGGGTGCAGATCAATAGACGACAGTGTCCCAGCTGTTTTACACTGCAGACCCTACAACCCCAACTCTCCAACCTAGCCTGCCTCAAACTATCTCTTATCCACATTCAGCACAATGCATGTATTTGTCTCTCTGAATTAGACCTTTTGAGCCACTTTTATCTGGAGGTGCATTGCTTTAAAATGAGCTGGCTGACTGCAGTGATGAAATATTCAGCTGTGATAAGGTTGTGTGTAAAACTTCTTTTGTATGAAAACATGCAACTGATTAGGACACAGACCTAAAAAGAGTAGCTTTTTATTGCATAAGTGGTGCAGGGGTGGAGAAGATGAATTTAAAGTGGTTTGGAACTATTTCTTTTTGAGATGCTCTGTCCTAATGAGTAGGCTACCTCTGGCACGAACATTATTTTCCATACTGTAACATGGAAATTCTGATGGAAACCTCTCTACCAGTAGCAGAGGTGCTGTCCTGTAGCTGGCCCAGCATCCGGTGCAGTCAACAGGTAAACATGTGTACTCTGCAGGCATGCTGAAGTTCCATTCCTTATTTTCAGTAACCATAAGTCTCACAGAACTCAGATATGCTGGATCTGTAAGCACTCTCTCACCCTTCTCACACACAAACACACATGAACACACAAAACTGTCCCACTCTTATCTGTGGACCGAGGAGCCCTGACTCCAGTCTGTGCAGACAGTGCTATCTAGCTGGGCCGTGTCTCTATATACACAAGGAAATCACCCACTCCTCATGAAGAAATGAAATCTGCTTCAGACATCCTGGCCCTGAGCTAGGAAAAAAAGAGAAAAAACATATTTTGAAAGGCTAGTTCAGTTTGAGACTAGTCACACACAAGCCCTTGTTGAAAAACAAAAACCTTTGGGCTTTAAGTAGTAGAACAAATCCCTCTTATTCATCTGAGCACGTTAAGGACAATGTCTTTGTTGTGGCTTATGTTGCCTTGGCCTCTGTCCCAGGCCATTTATCTTGAAGCTTGACACAAGCAGTTGCATTTCATTCAGACCTTTCACTAAATGAACTGGGTTAGCCTTTTTCTATTCTTGTTCATAGCAAGGATCTGCATTTCAGTCCCAGGAAATGTTGAAGTTGTGGTGCTGTTCGAGAGTGAGACGGGCAGACTGACAGATGGGCAGGGCAGAGCAGACAGCAGCACAGTGCTAGAGGCAAGAAGTCAGGAGTCAGAGGTCATAGGGAAGTGAGGATGGCGGACCTCTCAACAGGACAAACTGTTTAGTGGTGTTGACTTAACATTGCCCAGACTCTGGCGCCGGTTCTCACCCTCTGTTTTAGCTGACCTGTCCCAAGTGCTCACCACAGGAGAGATCAGCAAGAATCCTCATAATAACCTGATGCGAGACCCAACACAGTGAGAGTTCTTCAACACTGATACCCCCAGAATTCTCAGTGGCAGAATATGCTGACTTATCAACACCACTTGATGAAACACATGTTTTGGATTCCTGGAGAGTGTTTGGTGTTTCCATGTCAGTCAGCCTCATCACTGAAGGAGGTGTCATAGCTCTCACAGCTCCAGCATATAAGCTACGAATTTAACACTGAATTTCATCTCTGTGGCCATGATGGAGGAAGTAAGAATATTTATCCGAAGACTTAGCAATAGTAGGGTTTAGGCTTGCTTTGGGTCTGTAAAGTAAATATATATAAAAAGCACAAGATAATATATTTTAGTTAGGCACTTAGTCAAACTCCATCAGTAAACATATGGCAGGATGAGAACCAGCCACTTGTTTCACTTTTGGGAACCATGAGGGGGAAGTTAGTTAGTTTGTGTTTACAAAGCAGACAAAACAGTCTGAGAGCCTTGCTCCATGAATAATTGATGATTATTCAAAACATGACTCACATTAGTGGTTTCTATGGTAATGAATTATTTTGTCGTCGTGGAGCTATGCAGAGTATTAGGCCTGGGCCTGTTCCCTGCCTCTGGCTAGATGCTACAGAGGCCCTTCACACACAAGCTTCAATCAGACTCCAGTGTCAGGGACAGGACACCATGGGCCAAAGTTTCATGTTGGTGACAGAATGGCTGAGCTGTCTGACAACTGGACAATATGCCCTCTATTATATTGCTGGACTGACATTATTGGGAAATTGTCCTTTGGTTAATGTGCAGCTATCATCTTGTCTTTGGTAGATCATATAGTTCGGTACACTGTAGTGAATTATGCTGGACTACTTTAACCGCTTCCAGACCATGTTTCAAATTGTTGCAGTGATGAGGTAAATGCATTCGATGTACTGAGTTAGTGATAATTTCGCACATCTAGAGGGTTTATATAGGCCTGTCACGATAACAAATTTTGCTGGATGATAAAGTGTTCCAGAAATTATTGCGATAAACGATAATATTGTCGCTGAGAGACCGATGATAATGGCATAATAATGCAGGTACACCTTTTAAAAGATCAATAAACTTTTATTTCTAAAGAATATTTAACACTAGAACTGACATTTTAAATATCCACAACAAATGAATAGAACAACCAAAAACAATAAATAAAATGGACTCTCAGTCTCTGTTAACAAAAAATGCACTGGAATAAAAACCAAACACAATCAAAACGTTAACGTTACCTGAAAACAGCATGTAGTTTCTTTTTAGCATCTCACATCACACTTTCAGTCACTATGACCACTACTATGGTCAGAAAAATTGTGCCAAAATATGAACAATAACGTCGCTGTCAACAGGCTTATCTGCTAATGTTAGCTACTGACCATTAGCTTGAAACCATCCAGCAAATAGACGGTACCGTAGGGTGCCGTTACCTGAAACCGGTGATTTAACATCACCGCTCATTTTACACAGTTTAACAACGAAACAAAACACTGAGTGAACATTACTACGTTTTTCATGTTGGTTTTGAGCGGTATGCACTCCTACTAACCTGGAAAACGGTTTTAAAACAGTAATGTTAATACAGCGTGTCGGAGGAATACAGCGTTCTCCTGCAATGGGGAGTCAAAGGGCCGTCACCGCAGCGTTCGCTAACGTTAGCTAACGTTAGCTTCTTGTCTCATCTGGGGTCTGATAAACAGTAAATTCATCGAATTCAGTGTCCACAATAGAGGGTTTTCACCGACGTCACATTCTGGGCGGTAACCTGGATGCGCGGCCATGTTGGAGGCACTCGGTGTAAACAACTGAATGGAGTAATGGATTATTGTGCACTTTGGATGCTTTAATACTTTATATGTTCACCGCCTACCAAGAGTCTGGGTCTGTCCGAGGTTTCTTCCTAACAAAAAAAGGGAGTTTTTCCTTGCCACTGTCGCAATAGCTACTGCTAATGCTTGCTCTTGAGGCAACCACTGTAATAGTTGGGGCTTCGTAAAGTACAGAGTTTGGTCTAGACCTACTCTATCTGTAAAGTGTCTCGAGATATCTCTTGTTATGATTTGATACTATAAATAAAATTGAATTGAATTGAATTGAATTGAATTATATCTAAACAACAGAAAAGCTCATCAAAACGCGTCCAAGATGCAAAGGCATATAGGGAAGGACTTAGACCACAAAAAAAGGCGTGATATTTTGAGAAATTACAGTTTACTGGCGGTGCAGATCCCTACAAGTTGGCTCCCTCTTCTTGGATCCATGGCGACCCGGTGATTCTTCCTTCAGTTGCCCCGATATAGTCAACTACCTGGTTTTCTCGCCGAGCCCATACACAGCGGAAGACCTTAAATCCTACAAAAGTTTGGAGGCTTATAACCAGATGGTGTGTGGATGGGTGAGGGAGACGCAGTACCAAGTCATTAACGACCGTTATGTTGTGAAGGCCAAAGTAAGTAATGCAATAACGTCTTTAATCAACCTTTCTTTAACCTTAACTGTATGATATCATTGCAATACTCAAGGTGTAGCCAAGTGACTCTCAATCGTTTATTTTCATTTCAAAGACCGAACAAGACAGAGTTTTCCCTCATAGATCCCTCCTTTCCTCTGATAACTTCTGGCATTCCTCTCCCTGGTTTTTAATAACTTTTGGAAGTCGATAATATTCCAAATGTTTTTCTTGGTCTGACCTATTGGTACAACCTAAAACACGGCAATAATTAACCATTTTCATTGACGCCGTTCGGGATCTACTTCAGTGCCTGTGCTTTGTTGTGATGCGGAGTACCTCCAACATGGCGACTTCGCGTCTGATGACGCGTCCGATGACGCGTCGTGAAAACCCTCTATGCTATTTTCCAATAAACTGTAGCTGTCATATTTCACGGGACCCGCGTGAGTGCGGATTTCATGTCGCGGCTTTCGTCGCTGTTTGTCACTTTGCCTAAGATTGAGTGACAAGTGTACTCGCCCTGTTGTTTATTTGGTTGCCATGACTTCACGAGTGACGACCTCCAGTCACTGTTCCAGTTGCTCACCCTAAAGGGGAGAGAGAGCGGATGACAGTTCGCTTGAGTTCAGTAGAGCAGATGGCTCTGCAGAGTCGTGTAATTACGACTTTATGACTTTTCATAAACAGCTGAAGGAGTGGTGGTGCGCGGTGTACATAGCGGAAACCCTGTTGTGCGTCTGCCCTATTTCTGGTGGCGGCAGAGGAGAACAAACAAGCTAATTTTTATTTGTCATGCGATTAATTGATTTATTGACTATCGGGACAGGCCTAGGTTTATGCATGTTGGTTGACTTAATCAACATAAACTACAAAACCACCTAAAATACTGGCCAGGCTGTGAGCACTCGATTGGATGGGCACTACTGGTGTGCATAGTCAACATTAGTCAGAATAATACTGATAACCTAGTTGCCTGCATGACAGCACCTTGAAAACCACAGCTGTCTCCCAACCCAGACACAGAAACCACACCCCACTGCCACAATGTGTCCACAGATTGTTTTATCCTAAAACCTCAAATTACTTCAATCAATAAAGGTCAGTCCTCTTACTTTGGATCAGGCTGGAATCACTCAACATACTCTATGCTAAAATGTTAGCGTTGCACGAGAACACCAGAGCCAAATTTAATATTTTTTTGTCTTTTAATGTTCTCATCAAAGCCATTTAAAAGCATGCAGATGATCAAATGATTAGGCTAAGCGCTACTATTTCCTAATTTGAAGGGCTAAGGTCTGTTTTCACTGGTTCAAGCCCAAGACAATATCATCAAAGATTTTGTAAGATATATATTAACTAGCAAATAATAGATGTTTCTGTATACAGTACATACTGCAGTTTCTTGCATTCAATTTGAATTCTGCACTCTTGTGATATTTCTCCAGGAAAGCATTCTCCACATCTTGCCCTGTCATATAACTCAACCTTATTGACTTCCCAGAAGTTTAATATCGCCAGTGTTTTTAATCATTGCTGTCTGGATGTGGCCTGAGTGACACAGCGGGTGTCTCTGGATCAGGCTAGAGAGAGGAGGAGGGCTTATTTTTACCATTGGTTTGGGAAAACCTGGGCAGCAATCACTGGGAGAAAAGATGGTTCTAATTACAGATCTCTCCCTTCTCTTTCTTTCTGTGTCTCTCTTTCTGCTCCTCTCATTCTGTCTATTTCGCTTTCTTTCTGTATTTCCATATCCCTCTGAAAAAGCTGGAGCTTTCCTTTGTCTGTTTTGCTTATTTTGAGTTTAGACACAAAACGTCACAGTTTTAAAGAGAGAAATAAACTCACAGAAAGAAGTAAAAAGGATAGAGGGTTCTGTGCAGCACTCGGCTCCAAGCTACTCATGAAACAACATCTGCAGCAGCACACCAGGCCAATGATAATGTTGTGTTTAAGCGATAATGGTGGTTTTCACATGTGTCAATTTGAGATTATGATGTACTGCTCTTAACTATGATGGATGAGCGCATGAAAAATCTGTTGATGTTATTTGCTTTTATGCAGGGTCAGCATTGTGTGGACCACCAAACACGATGAAGTACTTCCAGAGGCATATACTCCCATATGTCCGGCAGCTGTCATTGTATGGTAAAAGGTTACATTCATACCAAACTAAACCCACAGACAAAGATGATGGATAAGAGGCTTCCAGGTCCTAGGACCAGTTTAAAAGCTGTCCTTCATGGAGGATGATTTGAAAAATGTGTGGAAAGAGAGGCAGTGGTGAAGGAGGAATAAGAGTAGGGGAGAGAGAGGTAAAGGGATTGAGGTGGAAGGATTGCACTAGAGAGGAAAGAGAGGGGGAATGCAGGATTAGAGGCTAAGAGCAGTGTGGAGAAAGGGATCATAGGCGGGGGGAGTGAAGAGGGGAAGGCGTCTGCGCCCGCCAGCAGGCCATGGCTGTCAGTGGCAGGGCCTCTCTCCCAGCACCAGGGGCTCCAGGGCTGTGGCCACATAATGAAGGCTTGTTTGAGTTCACATTCAAACATCACAGAGAGCGCCTGGAAAAACAGTGCCCCACGGGCTACTTTTATTAACCCGGCTAGGATTCCCAGCCTTCAACCCAGTGCCAAAAGGCTTCCTCGCTTCTCATCTACACACACACTGTCTGTCTGGTAAAAACCTTGTCATGTTGCGCCTGGAACCTATGGCAGTTTGGTTGCAACTCTGATGATGTTGGCGACTCTCCTCTGTCTTCCGTCTTCTGTGAGAAAATTAGCAAAGCTTTTTTCACAAGCAAGGTTAATTGAGAATGGGACTGTTGCACAAGATAGGGTTTAGTGCACTTTTGGCTGTTTCTGTCTCATGCAAAAGCTCATCTGACTGTTCTGCTGTTTGTCTTTTCTCTCTCTACCTCTCTGTCATAACACACATACAGGCCTGCTGAATGATGGCCCTGTGAGATTCACTGGGGAGGATATTTGACTCAGGTTTTTCCGATAATAGGATTTGAAGCATGGTTGCAACAGATAGTGGTTTTGTGGTAAAGGAAAGGAGTATGTGATCCTGCTTCTGTATGTAAATACAGAAGCCGTTTGTGACAGCAGTTATACAAAGATGTTTCTTGTTCTTCTTTTATGGCTGGAGCAATAGAACATGTGAGAACCAACTTCTTTTAGTTTGGATCTTTAGTAGGAGCAGTGGTCTGTTTCACTCTGTCACAAGTCATTTGGGTTGTATTAGAGAAACAGTGCTTTGTTTCTTTGACTTGTAATATTCATTTTGAAAAAAATCTCTCTCAGCTGGACACAGTAGGAAACATAAGAAAAGAAATAGGAAGGCTTTGTTGTTAATTAGTAACCTTGGAGTTGAGCTGTAATATCATTAAACCAAGGGGGCTGGTTGAAATTGTTTCCCAGGGTTGCCTGTTTGAGGGGCCCATCAGTCCTCTGGACTCACACAAATCCCCTTAAAACCCCTGGAGTCACTGAGGGTGTATCAGGCCCCTGGATCTGCTGTGTGCAGGGCTGGGTGACGGGCTGTGGTCTGGAGCCAGCCAGGGGGAGAGGACAGCTACTGTGAGGGCGCCCGGAGAGCTGGGAGTCACTCAGCCACAGAAACCCTGTGTTTGTGTATGGAGCGCAGTGCTCTTATCTCCCGCCTGTACTGACGCCACACTCTTCCTGTTACAAATCTTTACTGCTGATTTTCTCTTCACTCTTGCCTCAGTCCCAGGCAGTCCTGTTGTTTTTGGTGTTCTTGTTCTTTTCAATGGAGATTGCTGTGGCGACACAAGAGACAGAAGCATTTCTGGTTTGAATGTTCGTAAATGTGATAAGCAGCAAAATATTAGCCTGTTTTAAGGCGTTTAAACAATTTATTAATTAATAATATTGACACTCAACAGTGGAAAAAGAGAAGTCTACTACAAAACAGGTTACAACACAGCCGTTTGCTGCAGTTCTGTAAGATGTTAAAAGTACATTTAAATCATGAGAAATTGAAATTGAATATTTGAAGTGCTTATTGTAGTTTAGTAAGGCATACTATGAATTAGAGCTGCAAAGATGAATCGATTAGTTGTCAACTATTAAATGAATCACTGACTATTTTGATAATCGATTAATCGGTTTATTTATTCATTTATTTTAAAGGCTAAATTAGCTGATTCCAGTTTCTTAAATGTCAATATTTTCTGGTTTCATTGCTCCTCTATGACAAAACAAGACATTTGGGGACGTCGTCATAAGCTTTGGGAAACACTAATCGGCTATTTTCACCATCTTGCTTATGAATCATGTGTTGTTGCCGAATAACTTGAATAAATGAAACTGGTATTGGCATCTATGGTGGTATAATTAAATGCCAGGTCAAAATAAAAAAAATCTGTTTTTGAAGGAAGATCCTGTAACTAGTGCCCCAAAAAACTCTTAAGCAGTAGTTGATCTAAACGGCATCATCGTTTTTGCTGTTGGATTTCTCTGTTCACTTCTAATGTTTAGTGATATGATGCTTGATGTGATTCAAAAAAGTAATTATACATATATATATATATATATATATATATATACTACATTAAAAACAAAAGATGTGTCAACAGACGTTCAGTATGTAGAACATCAAAACAGGTTATATTGCATAATTTGCGTACAAAACAAGTGTATTTACTGTGGGAGGTGTCTGTCTTTCTTCTCCTGCTTTCCGAAATCAAAAACAGCCATCTAAAATACATAAACACTGAAAGAGCTGCCTAGTCCCCTACTATTTGCAAGCGTCACTACCAGTCTTCCTCTCCCCTGTCTGGCCTGCCTAGCTGACTGGATGGCCGATTTTGAGGCGCCAAGTACTCTGCAACTCTGCCGTAATCAGGAACAGCAAGGGGCAGTCTCTATCACAGAGAGTTTCTTTCCTTTTCCTTTGTTTTCCACAGATTTCCTTCCTCGTTTTCTTAGATATTCTCTCCCCACTGATGTAAGTCCAAACAGAGACCTATTTAGAAAGTAAACAGATGAATGAGGGGAGGTTCTGGGCCTGGCGTCCGTTGAGTCAGACGCAGAGCGGAGACGTCTCGCTCCACCCGCCCTGTGCTGACACAGCCTGTAAATATACAGCATGACAAATGGCATGGCTCTGCGGCAGTCCCCCAACCAATCTCTGGCAAGAAGGCCCGATGCCGGAGAGGCTAGCCGACAAGCCGTGTCTCATTCACTGTCACAAGAGACACATTGTTTATAGGACAGAGAGACACTGTAACACAAACACTAATACCCCTCGAGTGGGTGACACATTGGGAAAACCCTTGGTTTGTGGCTCCAGTGTTAGCCTCAAGGAGAACATTGCAAAGTGTGTTGCAGCCCCTTATTGAAATGTTGTGTGTTATACTGCCCTTTTAGTATATCCTGCTGATCAATCACTTTCCTGTTCCCAAATTTTTTTCCTGGCTCTCTTAAGATCTCTCCAGAGACCCTGCTCTGGTTACACCAGGCACAGCTTGGCTGTTCATGTTTGGCTTGCACCAAACGTGTGTGTCTGACTATGATTGGAATTATATAAATTATTTTCACCATTGCAAATTTATTTTCATGCTTCTCTTGAAAGGACATGCTCTAGGGGAAAATCCTTAGAAGACCTCATAATAAACAGTTTTTTTCCTTTATGTTTGTCTCACTTTTAGCAGTAACCTTGGCTATCATGCTGGCCCAAGATATGTGATAACTCTGAATAACTAATTGAAAGGCCATACATGGAGAAAGTATTGAGATGTTGATGGATCTGAACTGTTTTGGAGGCAAGGTTTAGAGAAAGGAATGCCTTTGAGGAGAAGGGGGAGGGAAAAGAGAGAGTGTGGAGGCCCCTTGGGGAAAAAGCTCTGTTTGACCTCTAAGGATAGACCCGCAAACTGAAATGGCGACACTTTTTCCGGCTATGCTCTCTACCAGGATTTCCTTCCCTTCTCCAGGCCCACATCTACTGAAGCACCAGGGACATGGGCCACCTATTGTGAGTGCTGAGCAGGCTTACTAGCTGAGGTCACACAGGGAGTCTGTGAGCGCCAGACTGGCAGGCGATCCACAGTTTCCTCCAAGATAGGAGATTAAGTAAATCAGAGTTAGGAGTCGTTGCCCTTTAAGAGTCCTAATGACCACTGCTCCTTTCCCCCCAGCACACAGCTATGTCTGGTGTGGAGCATTATGAAGATGGTATTTTGTGCTATCATCCGTTTTTCATCGACTGGCTCTCCTTTCAGAAAACATGATATCATCCTGGTATCATGGCTAACTTAATGCAGCCAGTATTAGAGTTGTGTTATGTAGCATTAGCATATAGACTGGAGCTCCATTAGTCATGCTGTGGACTTGTGCCCCACATGGATACTGTGTTACCTCTTAAGAGGATCCATTTTTCACAGGCTGCCGAGGGTTATAAAGACAAGAGACAAACCAATTTATTTTAATTCTTTGGCAGTGTCAGGGGAGCCTGTTGGAATAGACACATGGAGATTCATCTCCCAAAGCACGGGTAATGACGAGATTGTAATGACAACTAGCTGATCAGGAAAGAGCTGTTGCTGCTGCTACTAGCTGGAACGCTAGGAAACTGCTTGATTCTGATCATGTATAGCATTATCCATATGGATTAAACCTACATAAAGCCGGAAACAAACTAGAAGACCATTTGCATCTGATTTGCATCTGACCAGCTCAAACAACAGGAACATGCTCAGATTTTCTCAATTTTAGACAGAAAATTAAACATCATCCAATTTGACAATTCTCAACTCTGGATATGTGAGCAATATCACATTAAACAACTGAAAGTGATGATGGGTACATGCTCTTAACAGGCTGTAAAGACGAAAAAAATGTTTTAATTAAGACGCAAGCTAAGGTGCTGTGTGCTTTGTTGTGTGCACTGCACCAAATGAGACAGAGTTTTGCTATAAATCTTTTTTCTCAGCAGAGGACTTAATTTAGAAGAATGAATTCTATATGTTATCTTGGTGAATCTTCTGAGTTAGTCATTTGCCATGGGGCATTGAATTTCACATATCTGTCATAATAATAATAATAATGATAATAATAATAACTTTATTTATATTGCACCTTTAAAAACAAAGTTTACAAAGTGCTTTGAAAGACAAAGCAAGGCAAAAGCAGGATATCCAGAGGTCAATAAAACAACAGAGAGCTGTGGGGCCAAACAACAGCAAGACAACATTTGGGTAAATAAAAATAAAAGAATATAAATAAAAGCAATAAAAAAATCAAGATCAATTAAAGAGAAAAAGAGAGGACATCACATGAAAGCAAGTCTATAAAAAAGTTCTATGATACTTTTAGATTAAAGCCTTAACTTTGGAATGGCCAGAAGGACCCCATCTGAGGATCTAAGGCTGCGAACTGGCTCATATGGGCTGAACATCTCTGCTATGTAGCTTTAAGCCAGACCCAGATGAGCTTTAAAAGTGATCAGTACAATGTTAAAATCAATTCTAAAGTGAACAGGGAGCCAATTGAGCGAAGCCAGGATTGGGATGATGTGATGTCCTCGCCACTGTCGCAATAGCCACTGCTAATGCTTGCTCTTGGGGGAACTATTGGAATTGTTGGGGCTTTATAGAGTGTGGTCTAGACCTACTCTATCTGTAAAGTGTCTCGAGATAACTCTTGTTATGATTTGATACTATAAATAAAATTGAATTGAATTGAAATTGAATTGATGTTGTTTGTTAAAACCAATGAGAAGCCTAGCTGCTGCGTTCTGAACTAGTTAGGTAATGTGTAACTGTGCTGCATGTACGTCAGGAATTTTCAATCCGACTGTTGGCGTTCTCAACAATGTGTTCCTTCTCAAGCTTAAAGGACTCACAGGGATCATTTGCTCACTTCCTCTCCCTCTGCCTCACTCTAAGGCTTGCACAGGTCCAGCTAGGATACACTAGAGCTGCCTTGTTTTCGGTCCATGATTCAATGTCTCCTGTTCTCCTCTCTTATTGATTTATTTCATAGGGTCCGGCAGTGGAAGTGTAGCATCAGGGGCGGTAATTACCCTTCCTGTGTATGACAAAACAAGTGACTCTTCGGTGAGGACCAAAGCCAGGGTAGTGCCTGGGCAGAGGGGAAAGTGTGCCCTGTGTGTAAATCATCATTGAGGAAAGACAGGGTCACAGAGCTGACCCCTCTACACCAGCAGGACTTAAATCACGCCATCCCTGAGTGAAGAGAGACAGTGCAAGCTACATAATGAAAACAGCATGTTCCTTATGACATGGCTGCTGTCTTAACTTTGCATAGTCTGCTTAAACAAGCTCACTAAAATATTTGAGGTACATGTGGAAAATTGAGTGCATATATGGAACAGTCTGAAGATGTTTGTTCCTTAAGGCTGCAGGCGTTCTCTGTATCTTAGGTCACCAGTCAGGTCTGGGAGATACATAGTGTTTGTCCTTTGGCCACAGCCAGAGAGACAGAGCAGGCCTTACACTGTTAGTGATAGTGAATTGGCCATAATCATTATCAGCTCTGTGGTAGTGAGTGGCTCCCACTCTGTACAGGCGGCTCCATGTCTGACCTGTCTGTGGTGTGGCAAGGCTCTGCTCAGTGGGAGAACTAAATACTGAGAGTTGGGGTCACTCAGTGTCTGCCGCCTCCCTTGAATATCTGCATGCCATTAACAGCAATGGCTCTGATGACATGTTCTTCCTGCGCTGGCCTTGTCTGAGCTCCTTTGCTTCGGCTGGAGGTGCCTGTGGCCCCTGGTCTTGAGGCGCTTGTCTATTTTGGGAGGTCATTTGGAGCTGGACACTCTGTCTCCACAACGCAGCCTGTCTCCTGATACTGCTATCAACTGCCGGCTTTTAACAGGGAGCCACGGCAATTTACTAGAATGACGCCAAGCAAGGCAGTTATCAGGACCCCAACACCAGATTAGCTGGTTGGTCTTCTAATGAGCATCCTTGAACAGGAAAATTGATGGGGGGGGGGGGGACGCCCGGAGCACAATAATAACACTATTATCCATGGTCCAGGAAATAATGCACCATCTAAGAGAAAATTAATTTCTCAAGTTCAGAGATGTATACTGATTCAAAAAAGGCCAATTGAAGGACACTGTTTTTTCTTTGCTGCCTGTGTAGAAGAACTATTGGATTTTTGGCTGCATTTTTGCCTTTATTCAAAGTTGGATAATAGAGAGGTGATAGGAAATGAGGGGAGAGAGGGGGGGGATGACATGTAACAAAGGTCCCTGATTGGCAAACAAACAAAGGGGGCATTGTATTCAAAGTATATGGTTCGCACCTTTAACCATAAGCCATCACAATGTCCAGTGAGCTATTACATTTGATTAAATGACGTATCATACGGGGTCTTTCTGATACTACTTGATACAAGCCATTTTATTCCTTTAGGAATACACAATCCAGTTGCCACATCCTAGCTCAGCCATTGAAGGAATGATGTGTTTTATCCTACTTATCTTGAGAAATAATCGTTATATACATGCACCTACAGCCACAGTGGATAAACACAAATGCATGGTCTAGAAACATAATAAAATTACAATGTAACTCAAGACTTTTTCATCTACTTCAGAAAAGAATTTACAAAATAAAATAAATTAAAATACTGTTAATGCTAGGATAAAGGTCACAGAGTATTAAACCCTCAGCATTGGAGAAGGTGTATTTTCCATTTTTGATAGGAGTTGGTGCTTGATCTGATAGGCATCTGTCAATGGAGCAAAGCCATGTCAACCTCAGTGTTCAGAATAACTTTCACTGCACAGATAAAAAAGTCACCCATGAGTTTGTCTAACTCTGGGTAAGTAGGAAAATTAGTAAAACTCTACCACAACTGAAGTTCAGCTGAACTCCAGCAGATGTTTTGCCCATACACAACCAACTTCAATGAGAAAACAGCAACTGATCTCTTCCGCCTCTTCTTTTTGGTTCTCTGAGTTTGCCAGTCAGATCCGGAATGAATGGCTCAACTCACAAAACTAGTCTCTGGCGTTTAGTGTGGCGACTGAGTTTTCAATTGGACTCTGTGGCTTGCTCAACCCTGGTCTCTGTAAATGAAGTTAAAAATCATAAAATGTGTCTGTGTAGGGATGATGTCATACTTGGCATACTGTTTCACTGTGGATTTTAGGAGGGTTAGATTTACTAGCATTCGGGAAACATTAAAAAGTACAGTGGTTCACACTAAGTGCCTGTGTTCTCTGTAGTGTTTCTCCAGCCCCCTTCTGACTTTATGCAATATACCGCCACTGTTGGTGCAGAGCAGTAAAAACAGATATACAAGAGAACCTCACAGAATAATAACTGAAACCATTGAACAAGCGTGTACTCAAGCAGAATTGAAATGTGTTGTTCCCAAAACACCATGCTTCCCTTTGTCAAGCTTAAACATGGAAATAATGAGTGAGCATTTGCATGTGAATGCTGCCAATGTGGGTGTGTGATATGTTCCTGAGGTGCGCACTGCGCATTGCGCACTGCCAGTTGGTCTTGGCTCGAGTGCTCCTCTCCTGGAACAGTATTTTTAGTTTTACTCTGCTTGTATGAACAGCCACGGGCAGTCCAACGTGAAATTTATGAATGCATTAGGTACATTTAGACAGTCCAAATGATCTGAGTGCAAGTATGCAGCTAATTATATTTCTGTGGTAGTTATAATTTTATAATTGCAGTCATCTCCTCTTTACTGTAGGCAAATTGTAGCAGCATATTAAAAATACATAACATCAGCCATGGTTTAATACTTTTCAATGAGTGTGCTGTTAAGTGTAGGCTTGATGGAGGCAGCTTGCAACAGAAAAGTCCCCTGCGGATAGTTCGGACCCCTGGGGCAAGATGGCGCCCACACAAGAGAACATGTGGCACCACTTGGATATGACAGCCAGTGATTATGTTGCATATTGACATAAAAGCATCGGACCAAATGGAGATTTTCCAAAATAATAATAAGAGGGGTGGGGGTTGTATTGGGTCGAGACAGGGTGTGGCTCCCACCACAGGGCTTGTTACCTTTGCTCTTAGACATGCCTAATTTGCAGCCAAGAGGAATGTAATGGTAATTAAGATGAAATCACACTGCAGAGACAATGCAATTAAATGTGCTATAAGTGTATACAAGTGTGTGTGTGTGTGTGTGTGCGTGTGCGCACGCGCCTGTGTGGGGGCTGCAGACTATGGACAAGATTGTATGCTCATGTTATGCTCATGTGGCTGGTTGTGACTCCATCCCCAGACTTTAATCTAAGTTTGTGTTTGTAGTCTTTGAGGTGTGGATTAGTGGGAGTGTTGAGTCAGACCCAGGCGAGGGCCCAGGAGGTCAGCCTGGAGAGAGGCCCACGTAAGCAGGCTCCAGTGCTGCTGAATGGGCCGATAATGGCTTGGATCAGAAGGAATGTGTTCATGGAGCCTTGCTACTGACAGCCGGCCCCTGGGGACACAAATTACTCTGACTGATACAAAAAGAAGATGACAAAAACACTGCCTCAGGCACGGTCTCCCTGGACTCCTTGTCTCCAACACAGCTAAATGAATCAAATTGCCTCCAATTAAAGATTTAACTATTCTTCTTTCCCTTCGGCTCTTCCATTTTCCCCTCTCTCCAGTTTCATGATACAAAAACACTGCATCACTGTAGCAAAAAACTAACAATAGGTATGCTTTGTAATGTTAACACAATTATTATTGGAGTGCACATGTGGTATGCAAC
Source organism: Sander lucioperca (assembly GCF_008315115.2). NCBI lineage: Eukaryota > Metazoa > Chordata > Actinopteri > Perciformes > Percidae > Sander > Sander lucioperca. The sequence goes on along the minus strand of NC_050179.1, from coordinate 11,048,738 downwards.
TGTTTTATATCTGGGTTTTTTTGCAAAGAAATGGTTATATAACTTGGATAATTATATAAACTATAGAAATAAATGCATGTGTGTTGGAGAAATGCAGCCTTTACAATAAACAGGCAATGCAATGACCTTTATAGCTTATGGTCTTCAAGTAGTTTGTTTTTGGGCTTAAAGATTTTAGATTTCTACATACATAATGTATCTAGAAAGCAAATTTTCCCCAAACCACACCTCTCTTAAGTGCCCTTAACTGCCACTCATCTAGTTTGAGCAATTTGGAAATTTTAACCACGTTGCACTCTCTGCAGTGCCTTGATCCTCAAAAGCCATGTCAGTCAGGGTTCACTCTTGCCTCACTGCCTTGTACTTTACTCAGTGTGTTGTAAAATACTTTAATTCTGTGGATTTAATTTCCTTCCTTTGATTTAGTTGAACTATGTTATTTAGTCTACTTTTCTTTCTCTTTAAAACACTTGTCGGTTATGAGTTAATATTACCAGGCACAATTTATAAACCATGCTTAAATGCAACCATGAAATCAGAAAGAACTTCAGATAAAGTAATTATAACCACACACTTTTCTTGTCAGATTATTCATAGCAAGTAAGGAAAGAGACCAGATCCCACACATGCTTTGCTTGGGGAGAGACATTTGAAATAATGATGTAAAAATATTGATTTTTAAATAACATCTTTTATTGTTGTTTTTTTTAATATTATTTAGTTGATAGTTATAAATGTAAACAACAATTATGCATTGGTGATCATACAAAAATATAACTTTTGTATTTATATCAATCACTTGTCACAAGATGTATCAGTTTTGTTATTTTTATTATAATAGGACAACAGCTCTGGCTTTTTTTTTATCATGAATTATATTGTTAAGAATGTATGTGTATGTGTACAACTTACTTTTAGGTAAATTTGCTAAAGATTCAGTTGTTACCAGGCAGTCTAACGTTACTGTATTCTCCAAAGAGGACATTAATACCCCTTTTTTCACCAAACATATTTGCAGGTTTTTAAACTCAGGAAAACCTGCTACAAATAGGCTATAGACTCCTTTCTCATTGCCAGTAGAGAGTAGCCTATGTCTTTCTGTTTTTTTTTCTTGTGTGTCACGTTCAATGTCACAAACGCGCTGGAAAACAGGGTTTGTAAACAGTAAACAGTAGAAAGCAGCATGCAGGCCATTGAAAATGTTATAGTGACTTTCTCTTTCAAACTCGGTGCTGACTAATTTGGAACGATGTTATGAGCGCTGCTTGCACGGAGACAGACAGAATTTGTGGCTGAGATAGCATAGCATCTAACCGGAAAAGGGACGGAAAAAAATAGCATGTCCACCCGAGGTGTCATGTTTCCATCACTGCCAATCGTCGCTGGAGCCGATAAATACCTGTGACTACTGCAGAGTTATTTGTCCCGGGAAATGAATGCCGATTGTAACCTTTCCCACTGTAGACAAAAGCCAGATGTTAGTGGGTTTTTTGTCCAGTGGGAAAGGGGCTTAAAACAGTTGATCAATTAGGGAGCCAGATAGCTGAGATTACCTTTAAATAAACTATAAATTAATTAGGCCCATATTTCATTACCACAAATTTCGGTTCCCCTAACCAAATGGAATAGATACTTTGTGTGGCTTGATACACAGCTTCCATCACAGGTTTATGATGGCCGTAATTGACTATTTGACACCAGTATCTTCATTGTAACTGCAGCATCACCTCAGTTCCCAGTGGCCCGCATTATCATTAAGATGGTATGCTATATTTCAATTAACAGATTTATTTTGGAATAGAAGCCTGAATACTATTAGTCACAGACGTGAAGTCGTTATGCTAATGAGGTTTAAGCACTAATAAGCAACTGCTACACAGAGTATGCTACACACTAGTTTGTTGTTGTTGATGTTGTCTCTGTGTAGCTTTTGGAGTCTGGCCTAAGAAGGTTTACACTGGAATAGGACATAGGAAACCAATGTATTGTCAATAATGTTTTTTCTGTTTGTATATTCTATCTCTGCCATGTTTAATGTGAGTTGCTTGCCCGCTTTGTCTGAAGCGTCAGTTGGGAGCTGGGCTGGCGTGACCACTGCATTATTACCCAGGGGTCTCCAGGGGTGCATGGGTCTGGACCTTCACAGGGAGAGGGGCAGGCCATGGGACAGGCCTGTGTGAACAGCTGTGCCCTGTTTTAGATCTGCGTACTCAGTTACCTCTTACTCTTTGAAGAAGTCTTTCCTTACACACTTTCACACATGCAGCTCACATTAGGAGAGTAGGGCTCATATATGACTGTAGGATGAAAAGTTCAAATGCCTAAACTTTGATTTCTCAATTTAAAAAAAGAGCCAGATGGTTTTAGTGGCTTTTTAAATTGCACTTTTTAAATGATGAATTTCAAAGGTTCTTCAAAAGTAGCTTTATAGAATCATTAGTGTCTGAATAACCTCTTGAAAATGTGTCTCTTTGCTCCAGCTACAGGAACCAATTGTGAATCCGTATAGCTAGTAATCGTCCCATTTAAAACCATAAAGTTCTTTGTAGAACCACAAATTGTTCTATGTATAAGCCATAGTGGTTTCATTGCACTGTAACACTGGAGCACATGGTCATCATGTGGTACAAAAGATTGTACATTCATACTGCGCTGCCACAGCAACATTTCAAAGAGATAGCCTCAATCCTATTTTAAGCAATGGTTGGCCTGACAGTTCTGTGTTAACTACATGACAGTGGAATTCAAATGCATGACAGAAATCACATAAAGAACATCAACTCTGTCTGATGACTACAAAATGTTTCCTTGTAGGGTCTTCTGGCAGCCAATATTGATGCTCTAATAGTTCTGTGTGTATTTGATAATTCAGCAGTATCAGGAATTAGCTGATGTCTGTTTTGCCGCTCTTGTATCGCCAGTTAAAGTGATTAATTAAAGATTCAGCAAAGCTTTGACTTTTACAATTCCAAACACAAATCGTTTGAGCTGATATCTACAGAATGTCAAGCTGCAGCAATATTAGAGGAAGAAGGAACAGTTTGTTTTGAACAGACTTTATTGGCATTGTCAATCAGGACAGGTGCAAGCCGTGACATGCCGATCAGCTTTTTTTCAACTGCAGAGTATAGAGAGCATCTCCAACAACCGTACCATACTTAACAAACCGATGGATATATTAACAATTTATTAATGTGCAGTCATTGCTGATAGCAGCTTCAAGTGTCTGTTTTTGATGATAAACATACATAATGGAGTAATGTATATGTACATACATTTCTTAAAATAAGAGGAGTCAAAGAGCCTCAATGTATAACAGAATGTTATAAAACAGTTTATATATATATATATATATATATATATATATATATATATATATATATATATGTGTGGATTTACATTTTCCATTACACAAGTCATCCAAAATAACTTTGCTTTGTTAGATCATTGAAATTATATGCAGCCATTTGTGCAGGACGCCACACTGACAGACTTAAACTTACAACAAAATAAAAAATAGTTGTTTTCTAATGTGCATGCCACCATACAGTCTTTTGCAACCGGAAGCCTCCAAATTTACAAAATGTATGATTTCTTGTATTTTATGTCAAACTTTGATGTTTTGATTATTTTTGAAACATGTCTTTATTGGTTACCTCATCATATATCCCTTCGCTTAAATAAGTATTCCAGCTAATGAAACCAGATTTTGAGCATTCGGTCTACAATCTCTAACGTGACATGGAGGCATAAACTGCCTTTCTCTTCCTGCATTATATTGTGTTGATTTACACCTATAGATAATGTCTGCTTAAGGTGGATTCATCCAATTAAGATGTCAAGACAGTCTGAAATCTAATATGTTTGTGATTTTAATAAATGACTTGTGTGTACCTGGTTTATGCTAGTGGTTCTATGCAAAGTGCTACTGACTTACTTGTGTTGAGAAAGGAATACATTCAAAAAGTGAGGATGGTATCTAAGCAAAGTTTTGCAAGGTGTCATATATTCTGTTTTAACAACTTTTGGGAGTAACTTTGACTATTTGTCAACTTATTGTAGATATTCGTGCAGGTTCTATAGTTAACTCTACAAGTCAAGACCCTCTTACAGGGTCACTGGATCATCCGTATGTAACTTGTGCTGTTCCAGATTCAAAGCATCTAATATGTCCTGATGCTTTCAGACATTTGTTTCACGTGAATCAGTTCCAGCAGCAGGAATAGCAAAGCAGTCAGCCTCAGTGACTTATGAGCCAGATGGGTTTTCCTTAGACTTAATTGAAAATTGCATGACACTGATTTAAATGAAGTGGTGCTCTGTAATAACAGTTTTCTTTTCCCTGTCTGACATGTGATTGAGTTACAAAGGGGAATGCATTTGCAACAGGTGCCTCTAGCACAGTGTAGGCATGATGGCCTCCATGTCCACCCTCAGTAACCTCCCTCTGCCCCAAAGCCTTAAGGCTGCCAGGGAAACCTGATTCCAGTTCAGACACTGGCACACTCACAGTATCCACTGGTGCGACCCTGAGAGCTTCAGAGACGATGATAAATTAAACTGTAGTCACTGTAAACCCTAAATAGTACTCAAATGAGCATAATGACAACATATTGTTACTAATATAACATTTTGTCTGTTTGTCTTCTGAAAATCAGAATCTGGTTTATTGCCAAGTAGATTTTCAATTACAAGGAATTTGCTTTGGTGCATAGACAAGAAGCATAATTATAGAATAGAAAAATGACAACAACAAATATTATTATGTAAAAATATATTTTATATATATATATGTTTGTTTTTTTAGAGACATTTTTTATCAGCACCATTTATCATTCAGACATACAGAACAAATTTCACAATATGTGCCAGGTAATATTGGATGGTGCACAGAACTGAGAAACATAAAATGAACATGAACAAAAACACTCTCCCACCCCCCATCTTCTGCGGTCTTTTGGAAAACAAAACAAAAAACAAACAGAAATCACACCTTGCCTAATCACTCTCCTCTAGTTCTTGTGGAGCTGAGGTCATTAGGTCTGATATTTGTGCTGCTGTGCTTTTCCATAGGCTGATAGTTGATGTTTTGGCTTTGTTAATCCTTGCTGTAGAGAGCTCAAGTATAACTATGTCTAGAAAATACTCTAACCACTGTTTTATACAAAGCGAGTGGGGGGGGAGCCAGCGTTGAGCTATCATTTTCTTGGTTGCAGTTGAGCCGGCTAGCCAATTCTTCCTCTGTCTCTCGAGCAGGTGTAATTTAGAGTCATCATTAAGTAACAAAACAATCGGGTCAGTAGGAATTAGATATCCTATCACATCAGATAGTATTGATGTTGTTTTATGCCAGAACTCATGCACCTGTTCACACTCCCAGACCATATGCAGGAAAGTTCCAGTTTGTTCAGGTTGACAGAACGTAAATAGGGAGTGGGAATGGCTTTCAAGACATATCTCTTCTGAGGAGTCCAATATGTCCTATGGTATATGTTGAAGTGGATATACTGGTGATTTAGGTTCTTGGAACAATGGAAAATGTTGTCCCAAACTGTCTCCCAATTAATTGTGTTCCCCTCAGGGCTCAGCTCTCGTTCCCATTTCTTTACTATTGGGAGTTTTCCTATGGGTATTTGCAACAGCTTAGCATAAATCTTGGACACTAATCCTCTCACAGGAAAAAAGAAAAAAAACATTTAATGACTGGGTGCAACTCAAGACGAGATGGCACTCCATAACATTTTAGGGCTGATCTTAAGCAAAGATAAAAGTAGAAGGATGTCCTGGGGACCTCAAAGCTAGCTCTCAGGTCTTCAAAACTCACCATACCTTTCTCATTGAATAACTGGTCTATAGTATAAATACCCCTGTCCCTCCACTGCTTACAAGCAAAAGGTTTGTTACCAGACATTAAGTGTGTATTGTGCCATATTGGGGTATTCACGTGCCACTTATTGGTGTAGCGCAGGTGCTCCTCCACTTGTTTAAAGTTGGCCAATGATTATGGAGCCATAGGTTAGCCTACACTTTTTTTGGACAAACACCTGCAAAGGCCAAGTCTTGCAGTCTTAGACTTCCAATGAGGTTTTGCTCTATTCCTCTCCATGGAACTGTAGATGAGGGGTCCATCCACACTCTAAGGGCCTGTAGCTGAAAGGCCTTGTAATACATTTTAAAGTTGGGGAGGGCCAAATTCGTTGAAGATCTTAAGAATTTTTGGAATAGAGTCCTCAAGATCAGAGATGTACAACAAAACCTCATCTGCAAATAATGATATTGAGCTGCTATCGGATTTAATCTGGACATTACATATTTTATTTTGTCTTATAGCTTAAATATTTTATATATATGATATATAGGGATGCATCGGCCAGTTCCGATGTCTGCCCTATTTACTGTCATCAGCCCATTGGCAAATAAAGGGGACATAGGTGATGGCAATAGCCGATGTTTATCTATTTTTGCGCTGCCTTAATGTTATGTTATTGGTCTGACTCATTCAACGGTAGCCTACCCAGCTTCGAAAAAGAATGTTCCTGTGACATTTTAAGTGTACAACTATTACCTGAAAGCTAATTGTTACAAGGCTAAGCTAACCTGGGCTCGTAACACAAAGGAACACAGCTACTAAAGGCTAACCGGTAACACTTTACTTGAAGGTATCTACATGAACACATGACACTGTCATGACACATGAACCCTAACTCTAACACTAACCCTAACTTCTCATGACAAAAACAGAATGGCACTTAAATTATGACACATTCATGACAGTGTCATGTCACTCTTATGTAGATACCTTCAAGTAAAGTGTAACCGGCTAACCTAGCCGGTAACATTAATCCCCCTGTCTCCTTTTCTCTGCGTGTTATTTTTTAAACGATTAATCTAGCGATTATTTTTTTGATTAGTCGACTAATCTAACGATTCATTTTTCACTTCTTTAACACTGCACTGTTCAAGTAAAATAAATTTGTAGTGCAACCTGAAGCCAGATGTAGGCTATCAATCCAACAACAAAATAAAGTCACTTTCAGGAGGAATACAAAAATAAAAACTTAAAGTAAACAGAGCAAGTGCAAAAAGAGTAGCCTGTATTTGCTTTTTTTAACAGTAGTAGGTAAAATAATGAATAAGCTCTTGTTTAACATCCAAGCTCTTCTCCCTTTAATCTTACAGTAAAAATGTTAGCAACATATGAAATCAGATGTATCAAATAAATCCAACATAAGGCAGAGTGTCTAATATAAGAGTCTGTAATCGGTTGGGTCACTCATGATGATGGTAAACCAAATCAACGGACTAACGTACCGTTGGGCTACTACTGGGAACACATTCCGTGTCACTGTGTTGATAATTGCACATGTTTGGGAGTAAAGCTTAGATCGGGCACAAAAAATCAAGCCCGACCCTACCCGAGCCTGTGCACGTTGTATCCGAACCCGATTTTAACCCGACAATTTTTTAATACGTGGGCCGTTATAACTGACATTATAAAGGACTCGTGAGATATCTGAAACAATCTGGCCTGGTTTCGCAATTATCAAAGACAGTGCTACAGATGGGGGAGACATGATTTAGCACAGTTTACCTCACACTCAAGTCAGTGCAGGACATATACCCAGAGCTACCGGAGAAGCTGGAGAGGCATACCTTTCTCCCCACCCAATTAGGTTAATAAAGTAATGATTAAAAAAACACAAATGCTTGATCAAGGGCCCAGTCCTGACCCGGCCCGTGGGTCAAGTTCGGGCTCGGGCAGAGAATCTAAACTCTAGCTTACTTGGGAGGGAAAGGGAGCAGAGCAAAAAGGTGAGCAGAACTTACGGTGTTTTTCTGCTGTTATCCTGACTCAGTGATGCATTTTACAAAGTCTACAGACTACCACGTTGTTGTTGGCATTAAGAGTAAAATACTCCCACACTTTAGAAGACTGTGTGTGAGCCTTTTTCTCAACGTGTTGTTGAACTCGCGAGGAATCCATACTTGCGCTGTTGCTGGAGGCAGCTATGTTTTTATTTTTATTTCTACGCGTTTACGTAAGCCCTAGTTGCGTTTAATGTGAGAATGAGACTAAACTTGCCTGGATGAGTGTATGTCTTTCCTACTTCTAGAGGAGTTGTGCTGTGTTAAACTGACTCACCCAGACACTGCACAGTTTCGCGTTTGAAGATGGCTCCAGACGGAGACAATCTCCTGAATGAATCTCATCCCACACAGCTGCAAAGGACTGAGTTATCAATGTCACACAAAACATGCTCCCTCATGTCACGTGTCAGCACTTGCCCTATCAGCTAACTACTCAAAACCGCTAAACTGATATCATAACATAATAAAAATAGAAGAGATGACCTGGATGCCATAAGAGCACAGACCGACAGAACAACTCAGCCCAAGTTAACCAAAGCTTTCGAGAAAGTGAAAAAATTCCCTGTGGACAGTGTGGCTTACCAGCTGGTAGCATACAGCTATAGATGCTTACCAGTAGCCTGCACTGCTCTTTTCCAGACATCATGGCCACTGCCGGAGATGAAGATGACGGAGATACAACAGAAAATCCTCCTGCTTCCCGAAGTTACTGGTGTGGCAACATTTTACCTTCCCCATGAGTGAGTTATGTAAACAAACGAAGCATGTGGGCTCCAACGAGGCTCTAAGGTGCCTTCAGGTACACTTGTTCAACTAATTCATTCAATTGTGCCACTACATTTTTTTTTGAGAAACTCAAACTGTTCATAAATTAGTTTTATTGCATTTCTGCTCATTCAAAGTTAGTGCGATGAAGATGGTTACATTTTATTTATTTTTTTTTAAATAAGATGTATTTGATTATCTGTCGCAAAAGAAAATGACAAACATCGGTATATGAAAATTCTACACATCGGTATCGGCTGAGAAATTTGCAACTGGTGCATCCCTAATAATATATGATAATATAAAAAAAGGATATGTACAATTGGAGTGCATGGTGCCTACAGTAAGTAGCTGGTAAGAATCAGAACAGAAACAGGCGTTATTTAGGCTTCTGTTTACCATGACAGGACAAGAAACACAAGATGATGTCAGTGAGCACGGCAGGGATTTGCATCTCCATTGCAACAGGGATACCTGCTTGAAGGTGTGTCTTTGACTGTCAGGCGCTTGTCTTGAGACGTGCAGCGAGCTGATCCATGGCTGTGACTAGTTGTCAAAGGATCGGCTGTAAAACAGTGGATAATCACATTTCATTTCTTATAAATTATTTCACAATTAAAGATGCCGTAGGTAAGACTTATAAAACTAACTTTCTGTCATATTTGCTGAAACTGACCCTATGTTCCAGTAGAACTACATGAAGGTAATTTAAAAAAAATCTGGCTCCTCTGACACCACCTACAGCCTGTAGTGCGATTTGCAAAAATCCACCGCTCCCTGTTCAGATGCTCCAATCAGGGCCCGGGGGGGTGTCTAACTGTGTGTCAATCACTGCTCATGCACACACATTCATTCTCCCTTGTGGGGGGAGGGGCTTAGGAGACCATTTTGGGCTTTAGCAGAAAGGGGGGGAGGGACTGAGAAGTTGTTGATGTTCAAATTTTTGGGCTAAGTCCTGGATCTTCACAATCCTACCTACAGCACCTTTAAAGCCCCTGTTATTTTGTTATTTAAAAGATTTTATTATGAAGCAGCAACATCAGGACATGTTGGGGTCAGCAGTAAGTTACAGCTGAAAGCAAACAAGAAACAGTAAAATAAAGCAGATATTTAAAGGAACAAACAGGAGAGAAACTAAACTTTAAACCACAGAGATTGAGTTAGAAGCTACAAAAGTACTGAGTCTCGAAATGCACGCTTGTTTCAAGGGGAGAAGGATGGTCGTCACGGCCATGGGTTGGCTGCGGAGCGTAAAGATTAAATTCAAAACCCTCAGAGGCGGGTCGGGCACACTTTGGCCCGACTTTGGAGATGGTCCATCTCAGACACGACTGGTAATGGAAACACAAATCAGCACAGTATGGTTTGACTCAAAAGTGGAAAACGTGTCTCCAGCCAACATTAAGACAGCTGTCTATGTAAGTGTGAAAGGTCAGGATTGTAATTTATGTTTTGTCACCTAAAGTTGTTCTAAAAGCTAGGAAAGGTTTAAAAATAATCAACTTTTCTGATTAAATATGAAAATATACTAGTCTGTTGTCTAATACCGTGCAGTTCCCATCATGTCCCAGCGTTGCCAGGAACCCAGCAGAGGCCTCTTCATGTTCAAGTTCTGACAAACTTACTTACATGTTACTTTTTTACTTTATACTACCTTCATGCTCCATGTCACTGAACAGCCTACCTGGTATTGTAATGGTAGTATCATCACTACAACTTGAACATACTGCATTTATATTTTCAGTCGTAAGGTTACTGGGTTAAAGCTACATTGTGTAAGAATTTCTCCCATCTAGGTGAAATTGTATCTGACAACCAACTGAATATACTACTACTGAATTCTGAAAAAAGGGGGTTTTGCTAAGAATCAACTCAAAAAATTACAAAATGGAGCTTTAAGGTTGTCTCCAGTTAACATTTAAATGTTAATCTGACAGCAATGTTCAAACAAATCTTTTGTATTGGGAAATCATTCACTGAAATCACTGCATCTGTAATGTACTTGTAGTTTTTTGTTTTTTAAAGGAGGGGAGCTGATGACTGGCAGGATGTTGTTATAGCCTACTTTATGTCTTGTTTTATTGTCGTTTTATCTTTCTTTTTTATAATCCTCATAAAAAAATTACAAAATCTAATTTGGCAAGTGTTTATATCATGCAATTTTAAATTGATGCCCATGTTTCAGTGTCCCCATAAAAAATATAAATGAAAAAATGAACTGTGGCTTTTTAGTGGGGATTTAAAAAAAAAAAACAACACTCACAGGCATTAAACTTACTCAGTTGCTGTTTTTTTCAATCACATCCTGCCCAGCACAGATGTACATACGTTTTTATTAACTTTAACTTAAAAACTAGAGGTGGGTGTTTCGCCTTTAAGAGTTAAGAAACTTGAAACTGTTTGCGCAACAATCAGTGCAGCTCACAGCCGCCAAAGTGTCTAGACAAGCACATGATGGTAGTCAGCCAATGGCTCCACCGCTCTCCTCGGGGGCCCCGTGTGTGTGTGCGTGTGTGTGTGTGTGTGTGTGTGTGTGTGTGTGTGTGTGTGTGTGTGTGTGTGTGTGTGTGTGTGTGTGTGTGTGAGAGAGAGAGAGAGAGAGAGAGGAACGGAGAAAGAAAGGGATCCGGGCTGCAGTTTGGTTTAGATCTTAGTAGAGAAGCAGGAGCGCGATTCAGCCCCGGATTGATCCTCTCATCGTGTCATTTCAGCTCGCAAGGATATTTTGTTGGGATTGTAAAAAAAAAAAAATAAATAAAAAATAAAGTAGATAAGAAGTGCACTGACATTTCAAGAAGACGACAAGGATCCTGATTTCTAGTGTATTTTCTTGGGATTTAATCGCCTCGAAGTACCTCATGCTCTACATGCCGGTGTAAAAAGTAGATTTGAGCTTGTTAAAAGTCCGAAACTGTTTCAGGCTGCGAGTTGCCGTCTTGGGTTGAAGGCTACTGGCTTTGGATTATGTTCCTATCCAAATAGAGTATATTATGTTATGTTATTATGTATTCTACTTTTTTTATTCGCTCGTAACAAACATATAAACAGGCACTTCCGCAGCGATCCTGGATAATAAGTCACATTTTCACCCGCTTGGTTATTTACAGTAGGTATAGTCGGCTAAATGAATGCATTTTGATCGGAATGCTGCAGTGCATTTATTGCGTGGTTTTGTTGTAAATGCAACAAAATAGCCTTCACTCTCATGTTGCGATTTTACCACCAATGCTCGTCAGTTGGCTGTGCATGCATTGCACGGCATTTCACAGACATTAATGTTTTGCAACGACCGGAGAAGTATCTGTAATATTCGGATATCCGTACAAGAATAAAACCCTCATATCGATTGTCAAGTTGTCGTATGTTCAGGACGAAACGCTCAGGTCTTGTGCGGCGACTCTGGAGAAGCCGTTTGATCCCAGATACAGAAGGGGAAGATGGAAATGGCAAAACTTGTGAGGGCTGTGGGGACGATCTGTTCGGAAACAACCCAGAGAAGATTCCCAAAAGGGAGCTCAGACCGATGACCCCTAGCGGGGCTCTTGTAGGGGACATAGGGGGTGTGTGCACCCGCAGCCCCGTGGAGAGCAGCGGCTTGGGGGTCACGTCGGACCAAAATGGGGGTGCGGTGTGCGTGCAGGAGCAGGGGAGCCCTCGCTCCATACAGGACAGAGAATGCAGGACGGTAACGTGCTGCTTATTTAAAGACCGGGACCACTGCGAGCTTAGGGGTCCAGAGACGGCTCGGGGTACCAGGGATCCAGGCTCGTGTCACTTCGTGTTGAGGAACCATGGACCACGGGATAGCGGCTCTCCCGAGGCGCAGGAGGCGATGCCACGCACGTTGTTGGAGCAAGAACTGAAATCAGCCACATACTCACTTTTAAAAAGGCTAAAGGAAAGGGCGCTGGATACCTTACTAGAGGCAGTGGAGTGCAGAGGAGGGATGCCAAGCGACTGTGTTATGATTTCCCGGACAGAGCTGAGGTTGGGCAGCAATGTGGCGTCCCCACAGCTGCTTGTGTGTAAACTGTACCGCTGGTCCGACCTCCAGCACCCTGCCCAACTCAAACCGCTCTGTGAGTGTAAGAGCTTTGAGGCCCTGGACAGTCCAACAGTATGCTGCAACCCCTATCACTACAGTCGGCTCTGTGGGCCAGGTAAGAGCATCTGCCAGAACTGTATGTATGTAGCACCTTACAGGCCTATAAGATGCTGCTTTTGGGGTGCAAAGTCACCAGGTAGTCCATTCACAGATAACCATAAGGTATCTGGGTCTATACTGTTTGTTTTTCCAGCATTTTCTCTTGACTTTGTCTTGAACCACAGTCATGTAGAATACCATATTTACTTCTGAACATGCCTGTGTTCTATAAACATACAAGTAAATCCTGCATATCTTAACAATTAGGCCTATGTTGTCCATTTGCCAAACTATTATATAGAGAAGTGAAAAGGTCAAATTGATACACACATGGCAGAAATTCGCTTTTCAAGATTATAAAACTGTCAAGGGCCTTTTAATATGCTCAGAAAATCTTTCCCTAGCACCATGTTTTATTTGTCTGGTATTGTTTGGCTTACTTTATACTTGAAGATAGAGAAAGGCTGGCCATTTGATTAAATAGTTAATGATTACTAAAGTCATCCGTATGGCAAGGTGAACAATAATAAAATCCTTTAGATCTAAAGTAGATTTGACAAAACAAATGTGAGACAGTCTACTTTTGTTGCCAGTTTGATGTTATTCTGATGGTATATTCAAGAAAAATACCAACATGCATGCAAAATATTGAATCATTTTAAAATATGTGTTACTTTTAAACATTTTAGTTCCCTTGTAAGTTCTTTTTTAACAGTTTGGTGCTACAACAGAACATCGCTCACACTAGCCTGTGACATCTAGGCCTTTCGATGAAGAATGTTTGTTTGGACTGCTGTTGTCCTTATTACTCTTCTAAGCCTGAATGAATTCCATACTAACATAAAGTACATGACATATTTAGTGTGTCTGAATAGGTCAGTGCCTTCAGTGTTCTTACCTCGTTCCTTGCAGGGTTATTGCCAGGTAGTCCAATCAAGTGTATGACAGTGTACGATTGTATAGACTCCCTCAGAGGTTTGGACCTGGTGCCATAGGTCAGTTTAGTTGTTGTGGTAGAAGATTAAGCTTTATTTTCACAATCAATGAGCTATCTATGGCAGAACCTTCCTGACCTATATTAAACATTCAATTTTGGCATGGGGCAAACCTGTGATTTGGCAAACCTAAAACGCTGGGCCACTCGACCCCACTGACTCCCGAGAGGGAGAGGGGCACATACCCCATATTGGGACTAAGGCTCGTAGTAGACATAGCTCACATGCGCTCATGCGTGGCCCGATAGAGCTGGTATTTCTTTCATGCTATTCAAGAAGGGGGGGGGGCTTCAAATCAAGACCTTAATCACTGTTTTTTTCATTGTTTGCAAGTGGGGAAATAAGAAATATGGAATTGTATGAGACAACATTCAACACATTAAAGACACTTTAATTGAAAAACAATTTAATCCATTGTAAAAACGCAACTCAAAAAAAGATGCATAAAAACATCTAGTTAGCATTTGTCAACTGCAGTTCCATCTACTTGAGTCTGATTTTAGAACTATTTGAAAATAAACTACTTGTCTCTGTTTTATGTAAGAGATTTTAAAGAATAAAACAGTACTAATGTTTGACAGATGGCTTGGATTGAAGTGACTTAAAACTTTTCCCTTTTATTTTGCCAGGCATTATACTTTTAGAATGAGATCAGTTTCAAGTTGCGCTTTAAAAGCCCTTTTGTCCTAAGGAGGTCCCCTCATGCTATTTAGGTGAAGGAGTGGTGATAATATACAGTTTGCATACTACTGGCGCCAGACTGACTAGCTGTGTATCTGAGTGACTGAGTTCAGATCCCAGCAATTACTGCCGCCACTCTTAAAGGACCCGCTGCTATTATGCTTTTCTCCTTCCCCTTTTTCCCTGTAGGCGAGGTCACAGTGTGTGCACAAAGTTTTCTTTCCTTTGTGCTTGTCCTTCTTGTGCAAGTTATTCTCTTCATTTCTTTTCTTTCTATTGGATAAAATCAAGGTCTCTGAACAAAATGAAGTTAAAAAGCAAAGATTTACTCTGATTTATTCAACTACTAACTAACAGTTATGGTTAGTCTCTGGTTGCTGTAACCACTGCATCAGTTAAATAATATGTGTGCAAATAATAGAAACAAATAGTGTTCTGTTGGCTTTATTATTAGCTTTTGAACAAAATGATTTGATTCTCCAGACACAAAGCTGTGAGAGTTGAGATGTAGTCTGGTGTGTACTTTCAAGTGGAAGTGAACATGTTTCAATAGTTTAGTTTTTTGTTCAAGCCTTTATGATGTCTTGAAGTTTGTTGTGTTGCCATGTTTCTTTTTGCTTTTATTAAAGACTCACGATAGGACTTCACACAAAATATGATTGAATTACTGTAATATGAAACATTGACTAGATTGGGATCTATATGTGCAAAGAAGCATGTATATGTGTTACAATGTGTTTACAGTTATTTCACTCACCAGCTTTGTCAGCCGCTTTACACCAGAGGCTTTTAACTTGTTAACACACAATTATTGTCTCTCAGTATGAGTCAATGTTTCCAAACAGTGCTTAATACATCTCAGTTAGACCCCCAAATAGTTGATTCAAGTTTGAATTGCACAAATATGACTTTCCTATGTTTAGTGAATGAAGAGTAGTTTTACCTTTCTTTCTTTTAAATAGCATGTATTCCCTTTATTAGGTTATTGACATGACTGTTTTGTGTTACAGAGTCCCCCCCACCTCCTTATTCAAGGCTTTCCCCTAATGAAGAACACAAGCCACTGGGTAAGTGACACAGATGAGCTCTGTGGCACCTGAAGCTTTCTATTCCATCCTTACTTATTGTTTCATCTGAATTCTGCTATTAATATTGGTCATCTGTGTTATGACTTGTAACCAGGTAGTTGTAAAAGTGTAATTACTTGATTTATTATCTTTTTCATTCATAATTACAGATATTATGAGCCTGCAAATTGCAAAGGGCACGGCCAGTCTTTTGTTTAGGCTCTGATTTTACAGGAAGAAAAAGGAATTAATTGATTTGGGCCATTTTTCTGGCTCTAATTAGGCACAGTAACTTGCTAACTGCATGAAAGCTTTGAAATGAGACCTAGGTCAGCATGTGGTATGATGTCAGCATGCCAGCCAGAGCCAGTGTGGGTAGTATGGTGTGGGTAGTATGTACTGTGGGCTGCTGGGACTTTGGAGCCTGGCTGCTAGCTGGGCTGCAAGTCTGAGTACAGCTGAGGTTTCTGGCAGCATTTGGGGGGATGTCATCAGGTAAAGCCTGTTAGTGAAGTTGCCAGGTTATCCACTATGGGATGAAGCCCAACATGGTGTTAATTGTTGTGAATTTGATAAGAAAAATAAACATGTTCTCGTCTAAATGAAGAGATACACAGAAGTAGCCATTGAGTCTCCTGTGGGGATGATTAGTGAGAGTTCAGACTTGCTGCAGATGAATAATTTCTGTTTTATTCCCCACAGATCTGTCAGACTCCACATTGTCTTACACTGAAACTGAGGCAGCCAGCTCACCAAATATCACACCAGGTGAATTCTCAGGTGGGTGTGTTTCTCCAGCTGTCACCAGTTTCTAAATGAGGAGTTTATATCCGATGTCTTTTATAAGATGTCTTATACTGATTTTAGAAATGAATGATCCAGAACTTTATCATCCAAGAGGAGCCGCTTTGTAATTACTAAAGTAATTTGTCAAACAAGCCAATGTGTTTTTCTGTTGTGATGTACATTTAGTAAGAGTAGGGGGCATTTATATTTTGGTTGGCACAGTAGACATACTGTATCGCTTTGGGTGGTCAAATGCTGTCTGCAGCAAAAGTGTGGTTGGACATACAGTACACAGAAGTGAGTATGGTTCTAATCATTTATTTATTTTTTATGACACGTATCACATACTAAATATCCGCTTTAATTATTTTTTTGACTTGATTTTGGAAACGTGTGAGCAGCTTTTTGAAGTAGGGCATCATATAGTGTCATTACCTAGCTTGAATAAAGAGTAAATGTATTTCTACAGAAACATAACTTGAAAAAGAGCTTCCACTTCATGTGAAAATATTATGCAGTATTTAGTGCTCTGATTAAAACCGATTCTTGATGATGAAATCCTCCATTTGGCAGAGATCATTATTACATGGATTAGGGGCTTTGCTTTTTCCCTGAAGTATGATTAAAGTTGATAGTTGGAGTAATGAAGCACATAAGACAGATGTTAGTTTGTAAATAAGAGATACAGATAATGTGTTTGCATGTCTCATATATGATAAAAGTACAATCTATGAATCACCATATTATCATGGTAATAAATCACGGTGCTTTCATGACTCTGATTCAGTGCTGCATTGTCCTGTTTTTCTGGCTTTGAAATGGTTAAAATAGACTAGCTTGGAAAAAAAGAAAAGGGAGGTATAATTCTGTCAGAGTGTACTTTAACAACAGTTCAGTGCCCAGAGCTTTTGAGTGTATCTGGATGAATATGCAAAATTATGAAGGTAATTTCATTTTGATGTTGCACTTTAATTCTTCTTATTAAGGGCCATTACGAACAGTCAGAGTTTTAAAGATAAAGGTTTCATTGTGAGCGGTGCAGAGGTTCAGTGGGGCGTGTGCGTTGGCCACAGAGCCGGCCTCCCCTCCTCTGTTTTTCTTTCAGAAATATTTGAGTGGGATCAAACTGTAATAAGATCCAAGCTTGCTCAGAAACACACACAAGCACACATAGTTGTGCACATGCATGTGCACAGACACTCACACGTACAACTCTATCAAGCCTGGCTGTAAGTGGGCTGCAGGGAGGGGTGGGTTCAGGGAAATGGAGTTGCTCCTGTGAATGGGGCCACACCAAAGGAAGCGAGTAGAAACAGTCCTGTCCTCTGATTTGAAATGAAACACTCCTTTCTCATGGCATAGAGTAAGCATGCCTTCCCTCTCATACTAGGGCCACAGCCAGCATGCACAGTATCATGTGGACGGGGAGTCAGAGCCCTCATTTTGGGGCTTGAAGGGAACAGCTTTTCCTGTTAAAGGGTCTGCCATGGCTCAGAGGCCTGGACACTGAGCAGCTGACATGGCTACCTGGCAGTGAAGTATTCAGTCAGCAAGGGCCCCTCCACCCCAGTACACATGCTGTCACCACCTCAGCATGGCCCGGCGACACTCCCTGAGTCAACAAATGAGGAGCTTGTCAGTGCGCGCACCACAATTCCTCAGAGACTGTGGTGAGGAGGGAGGATCTCGACATGCTTGGCTTTGGTTTCTTCCAAACAACTTTGTTGCTGCTTGTACGTCCCGGGCCAGATCACTCTGCATTGGCTGTGACACACTCAGCAACTTGGACTTGGGAAGCAGAATGACCAGCGCTCCACAGGGTGGTAGTTTTCCATGCCATGAGCTAATTTGTGTTGCCAGTTCGTCTCTGATCTCTCAGTTGCATTTGGCGGTATGATGGTTCTTTGGTTTTAGATTAAAAAAAGAGTGTCCATGTTGAGTGAAACAAACCATTAGCATCTTGTCAGTGAAACAGATCTTCCATCACGTATTGGCCACGCATATTCCATCATAAGACCGAGAGCCTAAAGGCCTCCTTATGAGGCCTAGTTAGTTCTGCTTTAATACACAGGCATGTACTGCATATTGTCATGTTATCCTGTGTTAAACATGTTGCTGACCTGGAGATGACTTTCTCTGTGAATCGCCCTGCAGTTCAGATAGAGAGTGTGTAACCTGAGTTCTATGGTATCCAGATTCCACCCCTTTTGCAGGAACAGGTAAACCTCTTTAAAAGCAAGTCTAGGGGGCACTTGGTGAATGGGTGGGGTGTAGTCAAATAATCAACTACAGTTTATAGCCCAGGGCTACATAAATACCCACTGAGCATTCTTCTGCATCACACAATGGCAGAGAAAAAGATCGGAACTAGTTAGTTTGGTAGATAAGCTCGTTCTTCCACATCAACCGAAGTTCTAAATATATACAGTGGAATTTGTAGTAGTAGTAGTAGTTCTCCTTCTGCTTTAGATTATGTAGTTCCATGTTAATATTTGATATGTCTTTAAAACAATACACTATGTTGTTAAGTTAATGTTACAGTATCATTCAAGTGCATATACATTTCTATCATCCCTCTGGCTGATTGTGGCAGTTGTTCAACATGCTAAAATGTTCTTACTCATGCATTCTTAAAAAGCTTCACTATGTGCACATTATTATATTACTCTCTAAATGTTAAACTCATCTCTTTAGTTACTGTGCATAGACATTTCAGACCATTCACAGTGTTTTATTTAAACGTGGCTGTGTGGGAAAGAGACAGCCCAACCAGGCACTCTGTGATATCAGTTTACGTCATGAACAGGCCAAGCTTGCATACACAGTATACCTTAGTACTGTGTGTGTGTGAGGGAATGTGCCTTTGCTGGTGTTACCCTCCTAGTCTGCCTGCACACCTGTTTCCTCACTGCCTGGGCCTCATCGTGTGGACATCAGAGTAAAGCCCTTTGAAGCAGGTCTCATTGCTTCCTGTATGACTGTCTGAGGGGGTGTTTTCCCCCTACACATTGACTTTATTATGTCAGTCACATTGTCTCTGACATTGGGGGCTCTTTATGTTTGTCATTTCTTCATTATAATGCTGCTCTCAATGTGAGGAGGCATGCCAAGATGTCTCTGCGTTGCTACTTAAGAATTTCAGTTGTTGAAGATCTTTTTACGAGCAATAAGTGTCACTGTGTGTAGTGATTACCATATTAACAATGTTTATGTACAGTAAATGACGCAGGCCTTCCAGTTGTGACTGGTTTAGGTTTGTGAAAGCATGGCTCCAGTCTGCCTACATTCTTCAGTCATTAGAGGTTGTGTCCTCAATCAACGCAGTGGAATAACACTGAGTGTACACGCTCATGTTGGTGTGAGTTGAGATCACTTATGTGAATGGAGGGGCTCCCTCAGATTTCAGGGTCAGGTGACCAGAAGACATGCAGAGTGACCTGAGTCATTGTCCTTTTTTTTTATTGCCCTCTTTTTTTCTTCAACTTCCTGAGAGTGCAGGAAAGTTGGACTGGATGAGCGGAAAGAATGAAAGTTGTTAGATGTGGATTACACAGAGTGCTGTAGCGCTTGCTGAAGGCAAGAGGGCATCAGCAGGTATTCACGGTTCCCACACAGTAATCATACAGTGCTCTCCTCCGTCTTCCCGCCTGTCTCTGAAGGAAAGGCCAGCGCTGTCTCTCTAGATGTCTCGTCTGCAGACAGACAGTGTCAGGTCCACTTTGGTATTGACTGATTCTTCCAGGCAGAACAAGGCAGTTAGTAGAGATAGATGGGAAGGGCCTCATGTGAGTCACGTAATAGATTGCTCAGGGAAATTACAATGTACAATGCGTAGGTGCTGGGGAAAAAAAGCAGCTGTAAAGCTTTTGTTTATACATTTTTAAGTCTATGTTTCTTCCTCAGGGTCCTCATACAAGTCCAGATGCATACTGACATACATTCACACGCAAGAGCAAAGCAAATTAAATTGTGCAGTCAATACTAATCACAGCCCGCCCGTCCGTCTGTGTCAGGAAGAGGCCAGCACTAAACATCAAACCATTCCCTCTGTCTGTGTCAGAGACAGTGGAAATGCACGGAATAATTAGACAGTCTAATCAAGGCATGTGATGCTTCTCTTGATTAAGGTAGATTAGATTGGACCCGTACTTCTTGATCTGACTCTGAAGGCATGTAATTCCACTTCTGCGATGAACCAATTAAATAGCATATCTACTGTACACATCTAAAATAGATAGATTGCACCTCTAATTTCCCCCGAACTGTCTCGTTATGTTTTTCTGCATTAGATCATCTATTCAGTTTATTGCAGTGGCCTTGCTATTTAATGGATGGCTTTGTTGTTTTCTCTCCTGAGTTTAACTGATGCTGGGTGACACAATATAGGTGGCACATTTACAGCACACCCAAATCCACAGCCGCAGAATGTATAGCTCTAGAACCGTCATATTCAATTGAATGCTAATAATTGTGGTCCTGCTCCTCTATCTTTTGAGAATTGCTTTCAAATGTAGTGTGTTGAGTATATACAGCATTTCTTTCCCACCGTGAGACATCTAGCTGTCTTGTAGCAGACAGAGGTATGGTCTGATGGAGTGACAACTGCATCAGCATATAAGCGATGTACCCCTCCCACCTCGGGGCATGATCCTCCTGCTCCGTCCCACAGACCCCAGAGTGATGCAGCACGGGCTCATCTCCCCCTGCAGCCTGGCACATGGCCTCAGGTTTCCACCGCAGTCCTGAGCCTTCCCAGCGCCTGGCCGCCCACACTCCCTCAGGAGCCCCAATGCTCCAGGATACGGGATGTGGAAATAATGTGACTCGAGTGCTTCCACCCTGCCTCCCGAAATCAGGTTTTGCGGATTGTTTATTTGAGGGGAAGGAGGCCTCAGACAAACATCCTGTTTTAAAAAGCTGCCTGGGTTTTGTAGCAGTGCAGGGCGGTGAATTGCCCCTTTGACAGCGGGGAGAGACTGAGGAATGTTGAAGAGAAGGCCAGCATCTCGGGGGAAATGAGGGAGCTCTCCTCAACCATTTGTCATGTCCAGTTTTCTGAGTCCATTTTAAGCAGGGGGCGAAGGGTTGAAGCTATACATCCTGAAGGGTCTTGTGCTCTATTCTCTCTGTAGTGGTGAAGGTCCTGTACCCACAGTCCTAGTCTCAAGTATCCATTCCTGTCCTGGGAGGCTGGCTTCCGTTTCCCCTTACGTAACACACATACACAGAAAAAGAGCCATTGATAAGAGCAATAAGGCCATTTTTCATTTTCCCTTTCTCAGCATTGTTAGACTGTGGTGTCAGAAATCCATTTTCAACTTGTTCTCTCAGGGGTTATGACATTAAGGATCCTCACTAGAGTTCTCCGTGGTCTACATGACCTATTGGCTCACTAATATATGTTTGTTGCTGTGAATGGAAGGGGTATTGCATGTTTGTGTGGTTGCAGTGTAGTTTGTTTCCCATCTGTCAGATTGCGTCTTCTGGCCATGAAATTAGGATCTTTTACTTTTTGTTAACAGCTTTTTTGAGTTTTGTAAAGACTTTAAGATGTAAGCCAAGTCAAGATTAACAGCATTTCCAATAAGCCTTTCCATAGGTTCATAGTAGAAAAATCTCCTTAGTGTGGGCCTATTGTGTCAAGCAGCGGAAATGTGAGTTTGTGTGAGTAAGCACTTTTTTATCATCTTAAATTGAGTGTAGTTGTCATTGTGTTGAGATTTCTTTCTACACTAAATTTGATCTAAGAGTTGATTTTCAGTCAGAACTGGCAACACAGGTCCTAGACATGGTGAGGTAATGTGACCTCTACGTGCAGAGTGAAAGCTTTGCTAATCTAAAGCAGTCCTTGGAGAGGCCTGAAACCCCTTACATGTCAACAGAAACTAGCCTGCTGAGCTTAGTATTTGTCTGTCTCTGCTTGGCAAGCCAGAGTGGTGCCAGTGCTGCTGGGTGTTTAACGAACTTCTGAAGGGCTCACAGATAAAGATAAATCTATAGCCTCATACATGACTATGAGTCTAAGCTCACAGTGGTGCGCTTGTCATTTGAATTTACAGACTGTACTGTGCTCAGGATAAGGTGGACTATGTTCCATTTTAGGGCTCACCACACAGAGAGAAATTACATTCTGTAGAAATAACAGGAGGTGTGCTCAGGCTATAATTCCTGCCCCATATTCTACCTTAGCAAACAAAGAGAGTGAGCTAATCTTGTCGTGTGCTCAGGGAAGGCTGCTGTTACCATCTTCTCTTCCTTCACACCGCAGCACAGCACCAACCTCCACCAATAGCTCCATTCATTCAGCTCAGGGCAAAGGGTTACAGCAACAAATAAAGAGCGTCCAATGCCATTAAAAATGTATGGAATGTCCAACTGTTAGTTTAGTGTTTATGTGTGCCTCCTCTCAAGGCTGAGAGGGGGAACAATACTCCATTTGAGCTGGCCACTGTAAATGTGCTAGCCTTGCAACGCCTGGCAAGCAGTAAGGAAGGAGTTGCCAGTTGTGGATGCTGTTTTTATTTTCTGATCATTTTACTCACAATTATAAATCCAGACACTGGCCTTGGTCAGCTATGATTAAGGCCTGTGGTCTGATTGCTGGCGAAAATAGATTTAAGATTTTTTTTCCCTTCCTCCCCAGAGGAGCATTGACAGTTGTGCCTAGACCTATGGCTGTCTGTATTTTTAAAACTCAGAATAGCCAGCGCATTCTTTGAGTCTCCAGAATGCTGTGTGTGGATTAACTGTAGGGGCCCATGTCATTTCGACATCTCTACACAAACCTTTTACAGCCAGAGGAAAAGGATAGGAGCTTATTGTTGATGTGTTGAGCAGTACACCCCCACTGTATCAATGCCTGGTTAATTTTCTCTCTGTTGTACATGTGTAAACTGAGAGAAAGAGACTTGAATCTTTTTTTTCTCTCTTTCCTTATCTTGAACTTGATCTACTGGAGCTATATCTTCATTCCACTCCCTTGTCCTAACATCGGGCCAAGTATGATAGACATCATTCAGAGCCTTTGATCTTGTTCCCGAAAGATGAAGCCTTTTAAATCTGAGCAGAAAACCTTTATTTTGAGTGATAGTCCAGCAAACACCCCTGATAAGTTAGTGTTTACATGGCTTAGCCTGTTCAGACCATGCTATTTGTTTCCTGGGCATGTACAAGTATTTATGTCCTCAGGTTCTACACAAAGCGCAACATGACAAGGCAAATTGTACTGTAAACTGTACATTGGGATAAAGTTTTTGCAAGTAGTAGTTATTACAGAGTAAGACATAAGTCATAAACATGCTTTTGTGAAAATTCTCATTGATAATATTCCCCAGGGAAAATTGTATTTACTTTTGTAATGTGTTTTACTTATCTTTTATTTGTGTGCATTTCTGAAGTCTTGGCTGTGTGGCTCAGTACGTGCAGTCAGGCTGTCGCATTTCAGGGTACGGTTTAGATTAGAGGTCTGGCTGTAGCTTCCCCCTCTTCCCCTCTCTGTGACTGCCAGCACATAATTTACTTGATGAAATCCTGCCATTCCCTTTAGCTTCAAGATTTGTTGCAGATGTTGACAGGGAAGGACTTTGTGAATTATTGGAAATGTTCACTCCTGCATTTTTAATGAATGTCTTGCTTGTTGTGAACGGGCTGACTTGTCAGAGATGGGGGAAACAGTTGTCTTTGTTTGGGGAGCTGGTGTCTGGATGCCCGCGGTGGAGCAGTGTGGGTTACAGCCCAGCAAGTGTTGTGATTGAAACAGAAACTCTGGTGCCACATTATCCTGACAGAACACATTCTCCTCACAGACTCTGATCCACTGGGCCGATCAATAGGAAACCATTGTTTGAACGGCCACTCTGTCCATCATAGCTGGTTCACCTCCCAGCCCAGTGGAAACCAAATACCTACCTTTCACCTTAAATTAGTCAGATTAATATAACTCGTAATAATATAGTTCCTTGTTATTGTTCATTTGAAACTAAGCTTTTAACATAGCTTGAGTATATAGGCCAGCTAAAGTCTTGCTATTTGACATGTGAGTGTGTAAAGTGCTCATATTATGCTGTTTGGCTTTTTCCCTTTCCTTTATTGTGTTATATATCTTTTTATGCACGTTATAGGTTTACAAAGTGAAAAAGACCAAAGTCAACCCCAAAGGGAGTTACCATCTCCAACAGAAAACACTGTTCACAAACTGCTCCAAACAGCTCTATTGTAGTCCAGCCTTTACTTCAGAGACAAACGTGCGTCACTTTGTAACAGAAGTTATAATGCTCGCCTAGCTGCTAGCGTGGCACTCCCTCATACTCTGCTTCTGATTAGCTAGCAGAGCTTACATAGGTACTGCGCATGTGCGACTCCCAACAAAGATGGAACAGAAGTGAGATGTCTCACTCTGTAGCTAAAACAGAGAGCTCAACACACAGGGTGAAAAGAGGAGCTGCAGCAATGTGCAGTACAACAAATATATGGTGTTTTTTGGAAAATTAAACCACCATGCGCCAACACTTTCTCTCTCACGTGACATGTGATTTGGTGAGAATTTTTCAACCAACGAGACTCTTAAAGAAGAATGAAAGCAAACTTCTGGCTGCACCCCCACCCCCTACAGTCCTGACCAGAGTAGGAAGTTAGGAGGCACAGCGAGGGGAGGAGGGGGGAGTTCAGGAATGTGCATGGTCTCCTCTACTCAAACACTCCAGCCTTCTTGGCTAGAACCTCTCTCACACACGCAAACAAACACAATGACACACACACACACACACACACAAACAGATAGGTTGTATGAGGAGGTGAAAGGGCACAGCCACCCAGCAGGATGTTCGCTGAGTGTTTTGCTTTCTGTGCTCTCTTAGACTTCGCTGGCCTTTAACGCCGCCTGTAGATATGACATTTACAAACATTCCCCACAGTTTTCACAGAGCTTTTACATGCCCTGAATGACTCTCCTAGGCCTCACTTGCATCACCACCATCACTTGTGCTCTGTGTCTCTGACACATTGCAGAGCTTTGGAGAAAACTTTGAGGAAATGAGCAGCACATTCTCTTCCCCTAAAAAGAAAAAAAAAGGTCTTCTCCCTCAAACCAGTGGTCTCTTACTCACGCGCCCAGACGGCTCCTCCATATTTGCCTCCTTAGTTTCCTGTGCTTTTTACACCCTCTGTTGTTTATTGATTTAATTTATGGATTTTGTTAGTTATCTGCTATCAAGGGTAGAGCACTTTTCCTCCCTCATGGGGTCATCCCGAAACAGAAACGGAGGGAAAGTGGAGAGGAAATGGATGACAATGTAAAGCATTCCCATTGTGACAAGCCAGGCTTGGTGACTGGATTCAGTTTCTCCCGCTCCCACAGTGTTTTCTCCCAGCACATCTCGCTCTCTCTCGCTCTCTCTCTCTCTCTCTCTCTCTCTCTCTCTCTCTCTCTCTCTCTCTCTCTCTCCCTCTCTCTCTCTCTCTCTATATATATATATCTTTCTCTCTCTATCTCGCTCTCTCTCTCGATATCTTTCTCTCTCTAGCTCTTGCTCTCTCTATCTCTCTCGCTCTTCAGAGAAAGGCCAGACCTCAGGGAGAAAAATCTATAGACATAGAAGAGAAGCTCCAGTTAGCGTGTCTGTCTGATAAAGCCGACTTTGATGGCAGTGATAGCCCTGACGCCAGCCTAAATGTGGCCTGCTCAGGGGTTATAGTTGGCCTGCAGGAACCATTGTCTACAGAATTAAAGCCTTACCACACTCTGAACAGAGGGGGAGGCTTTCGCTTAAGTTCCACTTTGTTGTTTTAGTTGTAAAAGAAAGTTAAATTGAACAAATTATAGTAGGGGGGTTGCACAGGAATGCACAGAAAATAATTTGTTCAAAATTTTCACACACACACACACACACACACACACACACACACAGGCACACACAGTCGTTATGCCCCCCCCCCTCCACCAGCCCCCCAGCCTATCAGTTCATTGGTAGAGTCTAATAGCTGGAGGGGAATCTAATCCTTGGCACAGGATGAGAGACTGCTGCTTTCCCCCTCCTCTCCTGGCTGCTCTCCTCCCCTTGACTGCACTGCTTAAAGGGACTCGCAACAGTGTTTTTCTTTTTTTGTTCCTCTTCAGCAAAGTTTTGCAGGAATGAGTTCATCTCTGCTCCCCGCTCTGGATTAGGAGAGATGAAGTATAATGGAGGTGGCCCCAGAGCTTGGTGGTGAGATGTTAGCACGGAGGGGAAGCTGTTGTTTGTCTGCCTGTCCCTGACACTCGGCCTCCCATTCATCTCACTCCAAGGCTGCGGAGCTGTGTTTACCCCGGGGCAGCTCTTTTCTGCTTCTTCCTCTGCCCTTTTTTCCCCCTCCTTTTCATGCTGTCTTTAAAAGCATTACTGGATGATCATCAAGGATTGCCATTGAAACTTTCAAGCCCCCAATTTTGTGTACTTAGTAGTAATTATCCAGACTCGACCTCGCAGGATGATTTGCATATGTAAACTTGCGGAAAAGGCTTGAGCAAGTTGTGTTTAACAGGCATATTTAAGGGTTGTGTTAACAACATCTTGGTCTTCTCATAACAGAGGGAAAACAATTTAATAGCTATAATCATGATCAGTATTTGCCGTTTATTTGGCCTGTGACAACCACAGTAGTCTATATTATCATTAGTGGTGGAATGTAAATAAGTACATTTATTCAAGTACTGTGCTCAAGTACAACTTTCAGGTACTTGTACTTGAGTATTTCCATTTCATGCAACTTTGTACTTCATTTGACAGCTTTAGTTACTAGTTACTTTTTAGATTAAGATTATACAGACAAAATATTTGAAGATCTTATAAAACATAAAGCACTGTTATAGATTAAACACAACAATTTAAAAAGGAAAGTTCAAATTAGCTCCACCTCCACAAACTAAAACCGTAAAAAGCTGCTTATAAACGAATGCATCAGCAATAGTGATCCAATAACATCATAGTATAACACTCACAGGGGGCATTTTTCTGAATTATGAGTAATACTTTGACTTTTTATACTTTAAATACATTTTGCCAATAATTCTTACATCCATTGCAAGGATCTGAATTCTTCCTCCACGGCTGATTATCTTTATGCACTCTCATTTTTCATGCAGAATAACAATTTGTGTTAATATCTTTCAGCAAACTGATAAAAGTCTGTGTTTGTTGTCAGACCTGATGTCCTGCTTTTGATACTCCGGATTCCTCCAATCAGACAAACCACCGGAAAACAGAAAAATAAAACATACGTTTCAATGGAGCTCACGCCTTGTTATGGAAATCAAGCGTTTGTTAAATCTCTGTTTACTATGTGACTGTACTAAGACATGTAGTACGTGCATACAGAGGCATCCAAAAGTGTCCGTGGGCTTGTTATATTTTGAGTGTCGTAATCTGTTTACTTATTTCTTGACGCTTAAGGGAAAGCCAAACAGAGACTTATCATCATCATTTACTTATCATATTGCTAGAACACTGCTAGTTGTTCTATTCCACGTATTTCGTATTGGCCATGGAACATTTTGTAGACCAAACAGCTTCCACAGATCCATGTATCTCCACTTGTCTTTATACCAGCACTTTGTGTCTGGTTATGTAAGGCTTCAGAATTGATTAACTCTTTCAAGTGTTCAGATCATTGACCCAGGCAGCAGGAACAGGAAGTGCAGCGGCCATACTGTGGCTGCGTCCTTTGACTCTGAGACTGACACTAAGAGGAGAGGCTTTTGAGAATAAAATAACAATAATAACATACGCTACTATTCTAATGGGTACACAGAGCTGTTAAAAGGTGGCAGGGTTAAATGGATGCAGAGCACCAGTAATTGCTCCCAGCCCGTCATGGCTCCGCCCTGAGCAGACCCTCTGAAAGCCCAACATGGAGTCGCAGAGAGTTGGGTGTCTTTGCTGTGGTCAGAAGGGAGGAAGACACACGCCCTCCCTTCACCGCTTAAATCTGACTTTTAGGTTCGGTCTGAGCCTTGGCCTGGCCTGTATCTGTATTAGTTTCTGGTCATAAAATAATAATTATAGCTGGCTTCATACTCTCTTATATAAATTTGAAAAAGGTAAATAAACATTTACAGACACATGCAAACATCGCTGAAGAAACAAGGCTTTCTTCAAAATCTCAAAGACAAGCAGAAGGCAGCTTGAGCTCTGGACTAGAGGCCACAGTTGCTGTGGTGATATTGTCCAAACAGTCCGCAGATTGTTGATAGCTCTGCTCTGTTTAAGAGATCCTAATGAGTACTTCTCTCAGGGCCCTCACCTTAGCACCCACACCTAGCCAAAACACACACGTTCAGGACAAAAACACAAACACGCTGGCTGAAGTTCTTCCTCGTCCAAGCAGACGCATGTGCGCACCAGGCACACGTAGACGCTTAACACAACAGAGCGACAGGAAAAGGCCTGGCTCATGGTGTGCTCATTGTCTTCCCTCAGGCTTAACATTTGATACATTTCTAACCTTTGTCCTGCTCATTCCTCTTCCTGGTCCTCGCAGTCCTACTGGCTACCTTAGTTCCAGGCTACGTGTGAAAACTAGACACTATTGACCAAATTGCTTTTGCTTTATTCTTGCCTTCTAAAAAGGAGGAGACGGTAGCCATTTGGTCTTTTGTGTTTGTGTGCACAGTTTCAAAGTGAGTTTACCTTGATGTGTGGGCTCCATTTGATTTGAGACAATAGAGGGCCATAAACAAGTTGAGGCTGAGTTCTTTGTGTGGCCGAGCCGTGCTGAAGTAAAAGCTGAGCTCAGAGTGGAGGAGCTGGAGTGTGGAATTCACTAATGGCACATGCATGTTGGGGCCCCTGAAGAGAGGGGGTCATTTCAGCCATCAGTGTGTGCGCAAACACACAGAGAGCCTGTCTGCAGCTTCCCTCCACCCCCACACATCCCCACTCACTCTTTAGCCTTCACAACACAGAGCCTTGAACCAGCAGGCGTTTTGTCTGTGCAAGTCTGGTCAACGTTTTTGCTAATCTTTGTATAAACCTTACTAGTGTGGGTCACTCAGCAGAAAGGTTAAGTTGGGTGGGAGGTGAGCGAGGCATTTTGTTGCTGTGTGGATCTGCAATGCTCCACCTTAAAGGCGTTTGTTAATGGGGCGGGCGGTCATTAAGCCCTGAGAGCAGAGAGACTGAAAGGAATGAGGCCACAGGCCCAGGCTTTAAATCCTCTGTGCCAATAGACTCTCTGAAGCAAAATAATGGCATCACTCTGTGTGTGAGTTAATGGGAGCTGATAGCATGAAGGCTGGGGGGTCAGTGGGTCACGGGCTTGTGCTAAGTTGTCAGGGAGCTGAATGCCGTCCCTGGGCCCACAGCAGGGGGAAGAGCTGGGGGGAGGGGGAGGGGGACCCCCTGCCTGGCCCTCTCCCGTCACCCCCACTCTTGTGGAATGTGACGAAGACGAGGAAAGAGGAGAAAAAGGCACCCTCATTCTGGAGAAGTAAAGGGTGAAGAGACGGATTTAAGATCATGGGACTCTCAGTGCTTTTTCTTCCTCTTCCACCAGACCCTCTCCTCATACCACAGCTTTTATGAGCAATTTAACTGTATGACAGCTATGAGCAGTGTGGACTGAAGCAGCCTCTGAAAGTAGTCGACAGAGTACTGGGTGTCTGTTCACTATGGTGAAGATAGAAGTCCACCTAGGGAGCAGTAACTCATGTTTGGAGTGCTGAGGGCTGTCACTGGAAAGAGTTCACCGACTGCAGCCATGAAAACTGAATTAACAAGCTGATTTACTAGACAGAGATATTTAGGAATGAGATGCCAACTTTGTTCCACTGTAAAAAATGAAAATGTGTTTTTGTCTTAAACAGCGTTTATTACACACTGACTTTTCAAAAAGTAGATGTCTTTTATCCAGCCCCAACACACTACTGCAGGGACTTATTTGCCAATTTTCAGTGGAAACACTGAGTGTAATCGTAAATTAATTTTAGTAAACATGATCTGTTTTGAAAGTGCATGTGTGAGGAGCAGTGACTGCCTCTGTGCTGGGTGGTCAGTGTTTAATCATTACATTGCCCTCTTGAGGCAGAGGAGGAAACTGCAGGTCTTTAGTTGGACTGACCTCTCTACACTCTCCACCCCCAGGATATGTATAGTGTGTGTGTGCGTGTGCGTGTGCGCGTACGTGTGGGCATCCAGCGGTATTTACACAAGGCTTAGATTTCAATACAGTGCCTCCTTCAGTATTTATTGTGTGGCCATCTGCTCTGAACAATAAAAAGAGATAGTTAATCCGGTAAAACTTTGGCCTTCCTTTTTTCTAGGCCTGTTTGCGTTTGTTTATGTTTTGTTTAATGACTGTCCCTCTGTCTCTTCTAGATGCCAGTATGTCGCCTGATGCCTCTAAGCAGAGCCGCCACTGGTGTAATGTGGCTTACTGGGAGCACCGCACACGCGTGGGTCGCCTCTACACAGTGTACGAGCACTCCGTCAACATCTTTTATGATCTACCTCAGGGCACAGGCTTCTGCCTGGGCCAGCTCAACCTGGAACACCGCAGCAGCACTGTTCAGCGCACACGAGGCAAAATAGGCTACGGCATCCTCCTCAGCAAAGAGCCGGATGGCGTTTGGGCGTATAACCGCAGTGAGCACCCCATATTTGTCAACTCCCCGACCCTAGACGTGCCTAACAGCAGAACTCTGGTGGTGCGAAAGGTGATGCCAGGCTACTCCATCAAGGTGTTTGACTATGAGCGTTCGTGCCTCCTGAGGCACACCACAGAGGCTGACCTCCTGGACGGACCCTATGACCCCAACAGTGTGCGCATCAGCTTTGCTAAGGGCTGGGGCCCCTGCTACTCAAGACAATTCATCACCTCCTGCCCCTGCTGGCTGGAGATCCTCCTCAACAACCACAGATAACACAGACGGACCCCACAAACTATCCCAAATATCATCTACCTAGATTTAATATAAAGTTTTATATATTATATGAAATATATATTATACTTGTAAATACGGAGTCATTTTTACAATGTAATTATTTATGTATGGTGCAATGTGTATATGGACAAGAGGAAAAAATGGAAAATGCACTTTGGCTTATATATATTATATATATAAATATATATAAAGATAAAAAAAATCTTTCAATACCAACTTGAGAAATTATACAGCAAAATTAGGATGAGCCTGGATTTGGTGTATAGTTTTCATATACTATTAATATCCAGACAAAAAGCTAACACCATTCACACATTGATAATAAAGTATTCGCATAATAATTGTCTTTGTTTGGTTTGCATCATTAGCTGTTTGTTTACAACACATTTAATATTTCTCTCTGATTTATTTTCATGACATCTTAACAAGTGTATTGATACCCTGAGGACATCAGTAGACTAATAGATTAGATTAATCCTACCTGTTGTGATTTGTCTAAAATACCAACCATCACAAATCTCGGTATACCACCATCTGTTATACTCATGTATTATATTACATACTGTATAGGTATATATTATGTATACTGAAATAAGGCATATGTCCTTGTGAGGCATGTGACATTTAGGCCAAGGGTTGGGATCCCTTTTTCCCAATTAGCCTGGGAGCAGATGATATAAAGATCCGAGTTGAACTTGTTTTCAACTTTGCCAAGCAGAAAATGATCAGAGCTGTCATTTCCCTGTTTACATGAGTAGTATGATGTCTGCACTTGTGGGTACAGAGGAGTTAATTAAAAGACCAAAGCAGATAACTGATTATGTTTATATTTCAGTAGCATCTACAGCATTGTGTTCATAACTAGATTTTAAGACAAGCTAACTCAACTGATCCACATGTCCTTGAGGTCCTAAGGAGCCTCAGTAATGAGGAGCGAGAGGAGATGGTGTAGTGGAGGACAGTGTAGGAGGAAATGATGAAACTACTCAGGCGATCCTTCCGAAGTTGTTTCTACTTAAGCACATCATCGTTGGCCCGTGGTCGCAGGTCTCAGGCCCCCCACAGCCAGCTCGTCTCACAATGGACGTTGTTATAACTGACCAGGGATGCGGCACCCTGAAACCGCCACAGTGATACTGGAATGTATGCAGAGAAACCAAAACGTTTTACAAGCCTACTGGAATCTTAAAAAATACAGCCAAGGTGGATGTGGTTTAGCTGGCTTCCTTCATAATTGCTGGTGTTGGGTTGTCAGATTGGCGGTGCTGGTAGTGAGAAGGGGGGGAGGGGAGGGGGTGGGGGGGGGCCAGGTCTCTGCCAACATTCAGCAATAAAGGCATTCAGTAACACTGATTC
Source organism: Sander lucioperca (assembly GCF_008315115.2). NCBI lineage: Eukaryota > Metazoa > Chordata > Actinopteri > Perciformes > Percidae > Sander > Sander lucioperca. The sequence goes on along the minus strand of NC_050179.1, from coordinate 11,016,161 downwards.
TGATTTAATGAGTGCTGAACTGTGCAGTTACAAGGAAATGTGTTTTTAAAGTGGGTTCTATAAGACATCGAAACTGTTGGATGAGCTTTTTGAAGTTTGAGAGGAATGTACTTTGAGCAGAGAGGCACAATGAAGAGGGCTGGATTTTCAACACAGAATTGTCAAATTCTGTGTTGAAAATGCTACTTTGCAATCGTGTGTGCTGCTGAGTGCAGCGTCTCTCTCCTTCCCCTCCTCCATAAAAACTCAGACAGCCTCCTCCAGGCCTGCTGACTGTCTGGAGCCAAGACTGTGTAGAGTTCAAACAGCAGAGAGGAGTGGCTCCACTCCGCCTCTGTCTCTGCCTCCTCTCTTCCCTACAACTGGGGGCCATTATCCTGCTCCTTTGTGTCTCTGTTATGGGAAAAGGGCCCACATCACCACTGGAGAGGAACTGGCAGACAATTATATGGGGTGGCAAGGAGCTAAGACACATAGTGGGCAGATTACACAAGCCACCACAGACGGTATGAGAGGGGACCTAATTAGACAGGGCTGGGGAGGGGCCAAGCGATAATACACATCTACTGAAGCTGCATCTCTGGAGAGGCGACTGCTCTGCTCCAGAGCTGGAGTAGTTGTGGCAGGAGGACTTTGACTTTGTGCAAGATGAAGTAGGGAAAGGAAAAGCCATGTAAGCAGCTTTTTGTGCTCCATGAGCTCAGGAATGGTATTGATTAGCGGGCTGCAGCCCTCAATCATTTTCTGGAGAAGTCTGTGTCGTTCTCTGCCCCAAAAACCCAGGCGCCATTTTGTTCCACTGTTTTTGATAGACTGAGCTATAGTTGCAGCGCTGCATTGATTAGAAACGTATGGAAAACAACATAGCAGCTACTTTTCACAACAACACAAACATGAAGCACTCTGTGTAGGACACATACATGCTACATGTGGATATACGTATCTGCATTTGTGTTTCTGTGCACAGATGAGTCTCTCTTAGCTGGTGTGCGGACTGCTTTTTAAAGCTCTGAGTTTCGAAACCCTGTTATTATGGCTTCTGTTCTGCCAAAGCCTCAGTACATTCCTCAGACTGTAGATTCTTGTCTGTAAGCCTCTCCTAAAGCCTGGTTCTCCATGTTCACAGTTGGCAACAAAGGATTGAAGTCTCTGATAATTACAATCAAGTCACTAAACATATCTGTTCCCTTTTCACAAAAATTGAGCACACCTGCAAAAACATCCCTCAGTTAAATGTAAGAATAAATGAAAAGTGAAGAGTAATAATCTTAACCAAAAGTGATTTCAGCCTTTGCTGTTGCATTCATAAGATACTAGAGAGTTAAAACAGACACAAACTGTAGAGTTAGTAGGTCATTTGAGCCGGGCAGATGTGGAACTACCACAGCTTGCTACTACTCACTCCATTTGATGACCCTGTCCTGCACATCTGGCCCCAGTAAAAACACAGTGAGGTAATAGCACCTTTTGAAACAAAAGGAGATTACACAGAGCGCCTGCAACACTTCCTGCTCTCTCTCTTTCTCTCTCTCTCTCTCATGAACACCGGCCCACGGAAGTCTTCTCACCTTGGTTGAGGGTGTTAATTACGGCTCCTCGCAGCTGCCATGCTCGCCACTTACTGGGCGTGCTGACACTTGCCAGCGCACAGGGGATCCACGCTCTCAGAGGGGATTATGGGCCGGCACGCAGGGCAAGCCAAAAAAGGAAGACTTTTCCTTTTAGGTGTTTTTCCACCTTAATGGGCTGAATATAAGACAGACGGATGAGAAGCAGTGTGACTGATGTGTCTGTGCTTTGGTGTGGGTTGCATGTGTTTTTGCCTGCACCGGAGTGTGTTGTGGCTCCACAGACATCATAAAGCACTTTGTTAATGCTTCTCTCCGTGCTGATAAATCTTGCTTCCAAAGTGATATTTTTGTTTTGTATCTCCCCGATGACAAACCATGATTCTGCTACTGTGCTGCAGACCTCTAACTGTGCCTGGAACAGACCATTGAGTAAGCATTTAGGTGGTTTTTCAGAAGCCAAAAGCAGCCTGGTCCTGATGCTCCTCTGCAGATCCCACCCTCCCTCTGGTAATTACAGGGTGCACAGGGGCCTCTCTGACGTACGAAAAGGATTTATTTTAGTGAGTTTCCACAGAGGTTAAAAGAATGCCACAGTGTGAGCACACGCACACACACACACACACACACACACACACACACACACACACACACACACACACACACACACACACGCACACCCTTAGGCTCAATTCTGACAGCATTTATCAACAGCCTATTGCTGCCTCCCCTTGTCCAACTCAAATCAAAAGAGCACAGTGGTCCTTATTGTTTCATCCAGTGATATTAAAGATGTGTTGGGGATGTTTGGATTATCTGGATGATCTGAATTAGCATGTCCAATTCACGTGACCTTAAGAGTTTTTCTTTGAATGCTGTTATCAATTGTCATTTGTCGGCATTTGCTTCGAAAGAGTAAAAGGCTAAGGTGGGCAGAGTGACGTCTCACTCTATCTTCACTATAACACACTCAACCTGACTGAACAGAGGCGTCTCTTTTTTTAAGTACACACAAGCATGACACCGCTCAGTTTTTGTCGCCTAAACTAGGATGTTTTTTTCCTCTTAAAATCAAAATTCCTCCTTCAGTTAACACGTTCCAAGGGACAAGGCTTCATTCACAGCAGAAACAGCTAGAATTGCATTCTTTAATATTCCATTTTTCTTCCTTTTCTGTCTGCATGACGACTTTCTCTAATGAGAAGAAAAGATGTTTGCTGAGTTCTGTGTGATATTGTCTACAAAAATCTCTATAATTTAAGCCAGCCTTTAATAGAGTTGTTTTATAATCAAATCCCTCCACACCTCTCTATCTACATTGTAAAGCAATAGCACATGAATGCTGCAGCGGTGCTGAGATACATATTTTTATGCCTGCATAGTTGTGGTTGTGCCTGCCTGTGGGTTTTCTTTAAATATGACTCTTTGAGAGAACCAGTCACGAATCAGTTTTACACTTTCTGCTAAGTAATACAAAATACATTCACTTAACACTGAGTCTCACATGTTTTGAGATGTAATCCTATATATTAAAGTATGTCATGCTCATTGATCTAGCCAAAAACTCAACAACTTTTTTCCACAAGCCCAGTTTGTCCTTTTAGAAGTCTGACTGAGTTTTTTTTCCCAAGGGGCTGTAAAAAAGAAGATCTAGGAACGCGGCCCCCTTTTTTTCTACAGGGCTCCTAATATGTTCCATATTGTGAGTTTAAATGGGGTGGACTCAGGAAATGCAGTCACACTGCTTTGCTTTCCAAGCTTCCAGTCTGAGGTTTGGCCTGCAGTGCCGGTGGTTCTGTGGACTGGGGCTGATTGGGCGGCTGGAGCTGCCGAGGTGGTTAGGCTCAGCCATGTGGGCTTTCTTCCTCCTCTCCTCAGGAGCCGAAATGTCCACGTCGCTGGTTCTGTTTAGTTATGTTTCTCTGCTTGCAGAGGAGCTCCATCTCATGTAGACAGCACACTGGCCCACTCACACTTTGTTTGCGTACTGTTTGCGTACTGCAACTTTCTCAAAGCTGCATCATTGTTGCTTATTGTGCAGAAGTGCTTAAAGGAATGACTTGACATTTATGAAATGTGCTTATTCACTTCTTTGCCAAGAGTTAGATAAAAAGATAGATATCACTCTTATGTTTGAATGGTAAAGATGAAGCTACAGCCGGTTAGCTTAGCTTAGCATAAAGACTCTAAAGGTCCAGACACACAAAGCCGATAATTGGCCGTCGGACAGTCCGGTGAGGTCAGTGACTTGAGTCTGTTCGGTGTGTTCTGTGCCGTCGTCCGCCGGAGGGGCCGTCGGCCTTCATTTTGGCTGATTTGACATGTATAATTGGCGGGGCGGGCACTGCCGTCAGTCTGACTCAAATGACCCATCTGATTGGTAGAGTGCTAACCCCGAAACGGGGAGTGGAATGAGCATGACTAGAGTCTCTCAAAATCTGACGAAAATCTTTTAAACTGACCTTTGTCGATCTGAAATGAAGACAGATTCAGCAACTGCATGGCCTATTTTTCGCTTCAAATGTTTTCAGAAACACGTTTCGGTGAACTATTTTCGTAAAATATGAGATCGTATTCCGAACGAGCCGCCATGACAGTCTGTCTTTGAATTTCCGGAGAAACGTTTGTCCAATCAGCTGCCGGTTTTCATTTTTGGGCGACAATACAGATTAGCGCCGCCTGCTGTTATGGAGACGTATTACGTCTCGTCGCTTTGGTGTGTTCCGAGGCACTTTTTTGACCAACTCAGGGAGACTGATCAGTCCAACTGCCTTTTTGCCGAGGGTCGGCCGTCTGGTCGGTGTGTCTCAACCTTAAAGCTCACTAACCAAGAAATAGTCCCGCACTCAACCCCCCTGTCAAACCACAACTTTTGTTTTTTGTACAGATTAAACAAACAAGATATAACGTGTTAATTAGTGAGCTTTTGTTACCTTTGGACAGAGCCCCCCTGTTTACAGCCTTCATGCTAAGCCAAACTAACAAGCTGTTGGCTGGCTGTAGCTTTGTATATACTGCACAGACATGAGAGTGATATCAATTTTCTCAACCAACTCTCTGCAAGAAATCGAATAAGCATCTTACCTAAAATGTGAAACTATTCCTTTAAATGTCCCTTTGTCTTTTAAACAGGAATCACTAATGCTGTCCTCTTGATGCTTATTTCGTCTCCAATGTGTTGTGAGATCTTCATTTAGCCGGAGCTTTAAACCAACCCTTTAGTTGTTGGAGATGACTTTATGTAGCTGTTTAAGTACTCTGCTGGGCAGTACGAGGCCCAGCTATGAAAGCGTATCTCTGAGAAGAGTGAAGATGAGTGAGGAGGCTCAAATTCTAGCCCAGAGGTCAGGTTTCGCATTCCTGGGGCACACACCACCGCCTGTCTCCACACTGACATACCTGCTGAGTGTATGAGTGCCAACAAGGGCCCAAGAATGTGTGTGTGTGTGTGTGTGTGTGTGTGTGTGTGTGTGTGTGTGTGTGTGTGTGTGTGTATATGTGTGTTTCATGCAAACTAAATGTGTCAAAGTGAACATATTACATTCCATTACACATCATCAAACATACATACATACATACATACATACATACATACACAAACGTATCAAAGCAAACAAAAAAGTGAGCTGTTTCTTTGTGTGATACAGGGGGACACACACACACACAGATGTAGAGAGGAGTTGGCTCACTAAATCAAACCAAGCACTCATTACTTCATGCACGGCATTCATAATCAGCTCAGAGGGTGGGTGAGAGTCCAAAAGAGCAAAAAAAATAAAATAAAACAGGGCTCCTTCTAGTCTCATTTGAGCAGAGCTCAACTGGAACTCAGAGGAACCCAGAGAGTTGAAACCGCTGCAGCTTTTAACTGCTCATGGTGCCTATCAGGCTGCTGTGCTGCAGCATTTTATTTCAATGTAAAAGCCTCGCTAAACAAAACTGTTTGTAATTGTTCAGTCATTTTGTTGTGATTTTAATGGAAAGAGGGATATGAATACCAGTCCAGCCATACACAATGGTTTTCATTATCTTAACAATAGTGTTTATTTCACAATCTTTGAACTGGGCCTGTATGAGTAACATGAGGGAAAGTAAATCACTAATTAGATTTAAATGTTGCTTTATTTTTCACAAACATAGTTACAAGACAGATTTAACTTGAGTTCAGAGCTACATGGATTGTTTATGCATCCTTAGGCTTTAGCTGTAGGGACACTTCTTTCAACAATAAAACTACTAAAAATGCACTAAAACTTACATTAGTCCAACCCTGTGTAAAAGTTTTATGGGCTATGACATCGTCTTGGATGTTAAAAGCAGTATTCATGATGCTATCGCAATACAAAATTTATGTCAGGCTTGGCAACCCCAGAGCAGTGTAACTTTACATTCAATACTCACCTCTTTGCCAATTTAGTTGCAGTAGATGAGGTGGCCTCTGGCCAGGAATGGTTGGCTCATCTGCTCAATACTATGGATACTCACCTCTTTGCCAATTTAGTTGCAGTAGATGAGGTGGCCTCTGGCCAGGAATGGTAGGCTCATCTGCTCAATACTATGGATCAGCAACACAATACCTCCCAGCAGTAAAACGTGTAGTGTTTTTCAGTTTTTAAATCATTTTTGAGTTTGTCCAGGTTGAGAGTTATCGAACAACAAATTGGATGCATCAAACTTCACCAAAATACAGAAACCTTGCCCAGAGGACGGGTGTTCAGTCTCCAGGCTCTGTGCTTTAGTGGGGTCCCTTGAGAACAGAAGCGTCCCCCGAGGACTTCCCAGCCATCGAGAGAAGCCAATGTTAATAACATGTCTTATTCCTCGAGGGCTGTGCAACATGATCTCCATTTGACATTCCTGGGCTTTTGTTTGTCTCCATTTCCACTGCGCTCCAGCCCCAACTGCTTCACTCGCCCCGTGCCATCCCATATGAGGCTGTTTAACATCTTAATCTGCTGCTGTCTTTCATCTGGCTCCTGTTAAAGCCTTAACAGAAAGATTGTGAATGCTAACTTCTGTCAGCACCTGGCTGTAAGAGAGCAGGGGAGAGGTGGAGAGGAGCAGACAGGAGAAAGACGGGGAATGGAGGATTTAGAAAAGTGTGGAGGGAGCGCACATTTGTTCAGTGGTGGAAGAAGTATTCAGATCCTTTCCTTAAGTAAAAGTACCAATACTATAATGTAAAAATACTCTGTTTCAAGAGCAAGTCCTGCATTTAAACTTGTATCTTGTATATGAAATTTCCTCTGATGTTAATAGATAATTTATTCGATTTGGACCCGGTTATTTAAATGAAATCATCTGAGAGGTTTGGAGAGGAACTCACTCTTTGGTGGACAGCTAACAACTAACTTAGACATCTGAATGGGCTCATAAGTGATAATGGCTGGGAACCAATGGTTCATCTATAAAAATGCAGTGTATTATATAAGATTGTGTGTTTTTTATGTAACATTTTAATCTGAAAAGTATCTAGTAACTACAGCTGTCAAATAAATGTTGTGGAGTAGAAGTACAAAGTAGAATAAAGCAAATACACAGGTTAAGTCTAAGTACCTAAAATTATACTTGTAATTGTTAGTCCTTGAGTACATTTTCTTTCTTATAAATATTATATTATATTTCTTTCTTTCTTGTACATATCTGCTGTTGCATTTGGCTGACCCTTCACCTCCCCTACATGGATATGTATGTCCCTCCTGCTGTAATTTGTCATACTGTAGATCAAAAAGGTCAGTGTATGACATGCGTTCATTTTCTGATAACTCTTCCCTCTGTGCCACTATCTCTCCGGCTCCTACCTGTTAAGATGAGGGTTTGCCTTCATCTCCACGTTTGCTTGCTTTGTTATCTCTGCTGCTCTTGTCAGTGTGTTGCTGTGCATGATGGCACGGTTCTCCCAGATTCCTCTGCAGATTTATGTGAATGCCCATCCCCTCGCCTGTGGCAGCAGGTACGAGTGGCGGCAGCCTGTCAGACCTGACGGGCCTCATGATGTTCTTACAGCCATTAACAATCGCTAATAGGAATGAGCCCCCAGCTACAGAAGCCAGGTCAGCTTCAGTACAGTGGGCCCCAGTATATCAAGACAACTGGCGATCTTATTGTTGTAAGGAGGACAACAATGCGTCACATAAAGCAGCACACAGATCAATGCAGTCACTGAGCACATCGTCTCTCTCCACTGGCATTCCTCTAATTGCTTCAGTCTTTTTTTCTTTGGCCTGTATGAACAAAATTAAGCAATCCAGGGGAATTAATATAAATGCTGTAATAACCGCCCTCAGGGCTACTCAAAATCAGGATAATAGCAGGCGCCTTGCAAGCAGAAAGAAAAAGAAAATCCTCATTACACTTGCTTCTGCATTCTTCCTGAATGGCCGACATGCTGCAGCTTGTCACTTTGGCTTGGAAAGTGTACAGGTTTATCTGTGTTGCTGTTGTTCATTCCTCCTGTGCCCCAGAACAGACTGCATATTGAAAGAGGAGGCCTGAATCTGCCTGAATTATGTGTTTCTGAGGGATGTAATGATTCATATTTTTATGTAATGTGTTTTATGTCCCATGGCGCTGTGGTGTGAAAGTTCAGTTCTTCTCCAGGAATCCAAAGCTGCAGTCTCGAACTCTCATGCCAAACTCTTACTCTCGGATATAGGTTTAAACTAAGGGCAAGGTAAATTTGGTCCTCAGTGTTGGATTATTTTTCCTGGCACGCGCACGTTTTTGGGCACAACCAGTCATCTGCTAGTATTTCAGGTCTTTGGCACGGCCTCAGTCGGTGAGGTACAGTATCAGGGGATTTCTTGCCTCTGGCGATGGCTCCAGTCCAGCCTAAGAGGCCTGTTCACGTCTAAAGAGAGGCCCCCTGTGTCAATGTGATCACTGTGTGAGAATACAAGAGAATAGGCAGGTGATTGTTATAGCAGGACAAGTTAGAGACTGAGGGCCAGATGTACGTACATTTGCGAATGTAGCGTTATCAGCGCCATGGCCAACCCGCAGAAAGCGCACGCTGTGATACTTCAGCTCACGCTGTATTTACCAAACCTGCAGTTCATCGGGTAATCAGCGCCTTTCTCCGCCCACTATACCGTAAATTGTGCGTGTCTTTCTATCATGGATCAGCCACCAAGTAAGTCAAAGCAGCGAAAACAAAGATTTAGCAATAACGAAGTTGATCTGCTTGTTCATGAGGTAACAGCTTGATTGAGATACAGCTGACAGACTGCGCTATTCCCACTGCTGATGCTATGCCAATATTTGTAATGTAGCGAGGAGTTTAACAACTGCTGGAATGGAATGTGAACGCTGAGTCGGAGATTCAATGTCGTCTTTGATTTCTTCCATTAACTGTAATATTGCATGGCTGCTTAATCTGTAACGTTTAATGATTTTGTGTTCACTCAACTGAAAAAGTGTGATCCTTGTGGAAAAAATCTTTTCAGCTCGTCTCCTTGGCCTATGTCTTCGTCTTGCTCTGATTACTGCTGCCATTTCACCAGGAGGCATGCGAGGAAACCCGCTTGCGGCTGGTTTACACCTGCTTTTAAGAGGCGGAGAATTTTCACCGCAAAATAGAGGCACGCTGTATTGGGCGGTTTTTGTACATACCGCGGAATACATAATTAGGCGCACTTTACGCTTCCCCTCCTATCTCTTTATGGGAAACTCCCACTTTCCCCTTCACCCTCCCATGAATGCATATGCATGACACGGAAAAGCGCAATTTGCCATTTTCAGTTCCCGCGACAGGCAACCGCGCTTTTAACTCAGTGCGGCCTGTTTGTACATACCTCGCCATGCTTTTATGCGCACGTTGCGAAACAAATACGCCTGAAGTGGGCGCAAAAGCGTTAGTACATCTGGCCCTGAGGCTGATCAGACTTACTACATGAGGAGTCAAAGAGCTGTTTTATTTTGTTTTGACTGGACAAATATTTGTGAGTCCATTATGAGGTTACACCTACAGACATGGGCTTAGGAGACAGTAGGAGTTTGTTTTCATCCTTTTCATCTTTCCCTCGCGGCTATCCCTCTTTCCTCCCTACTCCAACTCTCCCCCCTCAGCAGAGTTTTTAATATCAAAGTGCGCTGTCTGACAGGGGTAAGTCTCAAACAAGGGCTCTTTTGTTGGGTCTCCCTCCAACCGGCCAGGAACGACAAGAACTTGTCAACCCTTGTTCAGTTAGAAAGGAAGATGAAGAGCGGAGGAAAAGGTTGGGACAGAATTGGCTCTTCTACAATGTACAAAAGAGATTATTTAGGTGTCTGGCAGTAGGTATGAAACTGAATAACTTAATTTCAGCTTATTAAGGAGCAGACATACTGTAGATATGAAAACACTATTCATTTTTCAGATTCCCCATATTTAATATCTCTCTGTGTCTGTGGGAGAGGGGGAAGACTGTTGTGACTTTGCCAGAAATCAGAACGACAACTGCAGCCAGGATAAATATAATACTCTCTCAGTTTGCCTGGTATTTAAACATAATGTCTTGTCATCTGATGCTGAGGCTATATAGGTACATCCAGCAGTGGTGGAAAGTAACCAAGTACACTTTCTCAAGTACTGTACACATGTACAATTTTGAGATACTTTACTTGACCATTTCAAATGTATACTACTTTATACTTTTACTCCACTACATTTCAGCGGCAAATAATGTGCTTTTTACTCTACTACATTTATTTCTACATATGATCAACTTACAAAATAAAAATTATGAATTAAAGGCCCTGCATAGACCTACTCAATAGGAGACGCCTTAATCAGACGCCAAAGTGAGAGTGTTGATAGAAAAACGCACGGCGTGTTGCGGATGAGTGCAAAGAGCATTTTTGCTGATGGACAATAAATGATAACACTGTAAGTAGATTGGTATAGTTTCTGCCTTCTTCTATTTGTTAACCTAAATGAATTTGAAACTAATGCCAAGCTCAATGCACAGTTGGTGACACGGGAAAAGGACACCAGGCATCTACGCAGTCGATTGAGCGACTCTGTGGGGAACTAGTAAAGTGACAGCGGAACGTTAGCTGAACTTGCATCCTCTTTTGTTGTTGGCAATCAAGGCATTCAGCGTATGCCTGTTACTAGCTGGTACAGCTGAAAGGCTTAGTAATAATTAAATCCCCCTAGACCAAACCACAAATCATTACATCATAACTTTCAGGGCTACTTAATATAACACCTTTTGATTACTTTCAGTTTGATATTTAAAGTACATTTTTGTGGTAATACTTATATACCAATTTTGAATGTGGTTACTTGTAAATATTATTACATTATGATATTGTTGTTGAATTCTTCCTCCTTATAGCTCATAGTACTTGGGAATTATTTCTTCCAAAGAATTGCGTGCTCTTTATGGAAAGAAATTAAATGCCTTCAGCTCATGTGACATACCACAGTACTTTTATGTTTCTGTTTATGATCTGAACATCCTCATACCAGCTTTGTTGAGCCGACAAAGATCTTCATGCTGATTTCAGAACTGATATTTAACTTGTTCCCACAGTTGTGGAGAGCAAGGATGAAGTCACAGCTGAGAGGGTGATCATTTGATCTTGACGATCTTGCGCTGCATTTGTGCATTCTTTTAAGTTAATCTCTGTCTGATCATTGACCTGCCATGTCACCCCACCTGATTCAGAGGGTTCAATCTCTGTGAAGTATTTGTTTATGTTAGCAACATAGGTCCTGTGACACTTAAGATGAGCTGAAAATCAGTGCTATTTTTTGCTTGAAACACACCTTCAAACAAACCAGGATTTGCACTGAGGCAAGATGTTCTTCCCATGCTATGTATAAACTTTGTTTGACCTCTGTCCACAAAGAACTTTTCCTATGAGTTGTGGTTCAGGCTGTAGGTATGAAAATGTACGTTTACAGTGAGCTGTAATGTACACCAGGGGAGAAGGAGGAGGGAGTGCTTGTGGCTGGTGGCCAGCTGAGGCCCCAGATGTGCAGCGTTGTTTGGGCCTTGTCCTGTGTTGTAAGTGTGTAGTGTGGAGTCGGCTACCGGACACACACTGAGGGATCTGGGCAGCAGATGACGTCTCACTGTTCCCAGAGTGTAAGATAAACTGTTGGCTATAAAGGATTTACAATATGAAAATGTTAACAAAAAGAAATCCTTTGTTAGTGACAAAGGAAAATGTGTGTGTTAAGAAAAACATAGTTAAACGATAATGTGGGGAAATTGCTCTTATTTTGAAATGAGTAACGTTAATTTTAGCTTCCATTTGATCAAGTCAAACTGAAACAAATTTATCAGGTGAAGTCCAATATCATACCATTTTCTGCTGAATATCTGTGCCTGTGATTTCATGTTAAACAAGATTGTTCCCTTCCACAAAATAAGATGATCAGATGATATAGTTAGCTTTGCTGTACAAAAATGCCATCACACCATGACTATTTACCCCACAATTTCTCCTTTAATATCAGTTACTGCAGCTCACTCTGACAGTTGCAGGTCCCACCATGTTGTATGTGTAATAATGTACAGCTCTAATTAAAATGCTACTGCATGCAAAGCATGTCGATGTTGGCGTAGTGAGCAGGTCTCTCGTCTGAGTTTGAGTCATTGACTGCAGGACAGAGTGACACTGCAAACACAGACACAGACAACACAAACAAGAGACACCATTGCCTAAGGTAGGAAATAAAGTAACTTATCTTGAGTGTGTTCAGATGTGCATGTGTGTATGAGGATGAAAGAGTGTGTGTGCACATGGCTGTGTTTAGGGCCTAGAGGCTTGTTTAGCTGACCTCAGTGAAAGCAAACCTCATGACAGAAGGTCTGGCATTGTCTGTGTGCCCAGGCTGCTCTGGAGCCAGACGGTCTGCCGGCCGCCAGCTTTGCTTGCTTATAACGGCTGAGAACATCCGATCCCCTTGGGGAGGACAGGAGGGAGGGGGAGGGGGGTCTACTGCACCACTCGCCACTTTCCTTTCTGTCTTTATCTCTGCTCTTTAGACAAGGAACAAGCATTAGCCAGGTCATCAACTAGTATGTTTATTATGTATGTGCATGAGTGCATTTGTGTGTGTGTGTGTGTGTGTGTGTGTGTGTGTGTGTGTGTGTGTGTGTGTGTAGAATGAGAAGAGGACAAGTTTGGATACAAAGGCTTGAAATAAAAATGGAACATTTTGTCAATGAGAACACAGAACACACACAGGGAAGAAAAATAGATTTTTCTTAAATTTGATCTGCCCGATCGCAGAAAAACATTCCAGTGCAGGTAATCACCGAACGTCTCAGTGTCAAAGTACTTCATTGATGAGTGTGTCCCCCTTTTTTCCCTTTTATCCAGTTCACTTCTACTAATTCATCTATCATGCAGAGAGAAGGCTGAAGCTTTGTGCTCTGACAGAAACAAATGGTCTCTAATCACCACCAGACGCCCATGTGCAACCATGACAGAACACTTCCACTCCTTTCCCGAGCTGTGTGTTCGCCATGCCCGTCCAACAAACCCTTCATGGACTCCACATGTGGCCCTCGAGGAGTGTTGGCCATTCTTGAAAAAGCTCACGAAGGAAATATGGAACATTTTTAATGTTTTTAAATTGCATAACTTCTGGGTGGAGTATTTTTCCCCCTCAAGTGTCCCAAAATAGTAAGGTTTCATTCTTCATGTGTAGCGTAAGGTGGAAAGCAAACAATTTGGTAGGAAGGTAGACAACCATTACCTCTGCTGCTGCAACTCTCTGTTCACAAGTCAGTGTGGGAACAGGTAGCTATCTCCATGACTGCATGGAAAAAAGGGAAAACCGAGGCAAGAGGAGGACAAACACAGATTTGCATGCTTGGAGATGGAAAAGAAAAACCTGAAAATAGTTAAAGGAGAAGATGTGTAGAACGCTCAATGGTGTTTTTTGCCTCCAACGGCGCCTTCCAGGCAGCTAACCCTAACCTTAACCCTAAACATAACCATTGCCGTGCTGCCTGGGAGGAGACGTTGGGGGCAAAAAAACACCAAAGCGTAGAACAGTGTAATAGTCACCCACAATTAGGGGGCACTTTACAAGATGTCAAAAGATGCAGAACAACAACAAAGGAATGAGAACATTTGAGATATATTCCTTTTTGCTGACAAGAAAACAAGGAACATGAGAAAAGTAGATTGAGCTTTTATGATTTTGAATAACCACAGCAGTGTGGTAACCTTATGAGCCAGATGGTTTGTTAACGCAGATCCATCTGAGAAGCCGTCATTGGAAAAGGGCAGGCACTTTAAAAAAAATACCTGGTATGTGATTGGATGAACCATCTGTTTATACCGTCCGCCATTGTTGTTTTGAACGAACGAACACGATCGTGGTAATCACACACCGTAACCATGCCCGTAGTTGTGAGTAGCTCCTCATCGGACACTGATTGATTTGGTAAGCTTGTAGTTCAGACACAAATGTATTACTTGAAGCCTGACAAGATGGATTTTCTTATGATATGTGATACCGCGATTATCGCGTGATCTCATGATATCGCGAGAATCCAGCCGACACGCAAGGTACACAGTGTGGTGCAAGATGTATGTACTATCACTAGAGCTTCCAACCTGTTGATGTTTTAGTGTCTTTCAGCTCATTGTTTTGTTTTTTACGGCCTACAACTTTACCGTTTTGATTCACTCTCAACGCTCTCATAGCATTGTTTTTGCCCACCGGGGGCAGCTGTTTTCATAAAAAAAGCTCAAAAGATCCAACATACATTAGTCTGCTCAGCACCAAACAGCAGGTGAACAAAGTTAGCAACTAGCTGATGAACATAGTGGAGCATTTAGCAGCTGAAGAGTCAGATATTTCCCTCAAGAGTTAGTGATGACCAAATACAGAGATAAAAGGGAGTGAATGATGGACTCATCATAACAAATTATTAATACAGGTGGCACTGATACATATACCTGCTCCTGTACACTGTATCATTAAACGTGACATATATTGTTTGTGAGTAAATTCAGACAGCTGTCGACTAGTATTGATAGGTGTCTTCAATATGTTTGTCCACCTTATACATATGTAGAAGCTAACTATTTGGAGCACTTTACAATATAATGCAATCCAGTGGTGAAATTTAACTAAATACATTTATTCAGGTACTGTACTATACAGTTTTGAGATACTTTACTCAGTATTTTTCAAGGAAATACTTGTAATAGTTGTACTTTTTACTCCACTACATTCATCTGACAGCTACAGTATAGTTACTAGTTACTTTACAAATTAAGATTTATCAGACAAATAATAAAAATAGCAGTTTATAAAACATGTTATATAATATTAGCTTCAGCTCTCCACCAGCTACAACGTGAAAATGTTGCTTACACAGTAATACATCAGTACTAATAATCCAATATGTGTAATAATACAACACTACTCTGTTGTATTTATGAAATCATATGGGATTGCATATATGTTTTTTCTGGTCAGTCAGTGTAAGTGAGTAGCTTATGATATGTGCAAGAACAATATGTAAAACTACACAAATAAGTCAACCAAAAAGTAAAACTGAAGGTTTTTGCAGATCCAACAGTCCTTGAAAAAAATTGAAATGCTCTTTAAGTGTTAAATTATTCTCCACCACTGTCAGACAAATCTAGCATCTGTACAAACTTTTAAAAATAAAGTTGCATTAGCTTGAGAAATGTTTTGCTGCTCAGCACGCGTTTGAAATGACTGATTCACCTTCTGCTTGACTGTTTTAGAAAAGCCTATTTGCACATTTGTACGTTTTGCTATTCAATGTATACAACCCCACGTTTGTTGCAACAGTGTTTTATAGCAGTAATACACTCTTTATGTCAGAAGGGATAGTTGGACAGGAGAGGAGGGCTGCTGTATGGATCTGGTCTCCTGTGTTTGGGGATGTGCCAATCTGCCTACACTCAGGAGAGCAGAGTAACTTTTGTGAGTGAGTTATTCCAGCTGAGGCTTCTTTGTAGCCTGCTGCAGCTGTTTTTGATTTCACAGTCCATCCCCCTCCTCTCTCCCAGCCAGCATCACAGAATGGATCCCCCGCGCCACCCTGCCTCCCTCCCTCCCTCCCTCCCTCCATTACCACCCCTATACTACACACTGATACTCACTCACATTTACTCTCACATGTTAAAATAGCCGACATGCACCACAACAGGTGTTTACACTCGCTTGTCTGTCCACACAGGTTTTAGGGTGATTTATGAGGGACGGGAGGAAATTAAGCATGAAGGATTACATTGTGTTTAAGACACCGACAAGACCTGCACAGTGTGTGTGGTGGTCTTTCTAAGAGCCTGCTGGCCTGCAAATGTGAGTCCTCTGATAGACTGATTCAGAACAATTATGGATACTGTACACATCAACACATTTATAAAAGTTAGTGGCAAAAAGCACGCACAAATGTTTGTGATGTCAGGGATAATAATGAAGAGGATGTTTTATTTTTATTTGGGGGGAAAAAGATCTAGGATTTTTATAGGGAGTTAAAAGAACCAAAAACTGAATGTATGGATTTGTCAGACTTACATTTTTCTATCTCTTGTACTTTTTGGCCTTCCAATTCAAGTTTATTTTTGTCTGTCAAGGGTACTCAAGTGTACAATTGTATTAAATATAAAATGTATACTGCATCAACTTGAGACAAAGGATTAAGCCAAGAGGAACAAACAACCCTGTCATTTTAAATTGAGAAGTCTACAGTGGTGTCTCTAGAGAAGCAAATAACAGCTACATGCTCTAAAATGTTTTCTTTTATCCTCCCTCCCCTTTGGCCTGCTCCCACTCTGCTTACTTGTCCATCCTTCCCTCCTATATCTTCTTTTCTTCCTTCTCACCCACCCCTGTTTTCTCTCTCTCTCTCTCTCTCTCTCTCTCTCTCTCTCTCTCTCTCTCTCTGAATGAGCTGCCCTCGGATTACTGGGGCTTGTGGAGGTCTATCAGAAACATGTGTGGAGGCTCATGGGAAGTCCTTCGTCAAGCGGCTCACCCTCATTTCTACCAAAGAGCACGAGCCAGTGGGGAAGAAAAACTCTCAGCGAGTTCAAAGACAGAAACTTATTGGCTTTTTACAGGAAATTATTTTCCATTGAATGGGTAAACAGGAAAACACTTCTCACTCTAAACCACTCTGTAAAATACAGGAGCCAGTCAGAAAACTGGATCATTCACCCCCCTCTCAGCACTGCCTTCAGTCATCACCGTTCCGGCTTTCAGCCTGTGATTCTCCTGTCTCTGTCTGACAACCCTGTATGTGTTTGACTTCATATAATAACATCAGTGACATGACATGTTGGGATTTTGGATGATCATATATGATCATGGATGATCCCACTAAAACATGCCAGTAAACTTCAGAAAAAAATGCAGCATAATCAAGATGTCCTCATAGATTGTGCAGTCTGCTGATTATAAATGTCTCATCAGAACAATGTCAATATGTGACAATAGTAGAGGCAGCCACTGAAGGAAATTACACAATGAATTTACTTTTTCTAAATTAATTCAAACACGTGTTACATTGCCACCTTGTGGACTCTAATTGTATTGCCCTAGTGGGCACACACCTGCAATAAGATTTTAGTTTGCACTTTTAAAATAAACTATTTTCAAACCGCAACACTCTAAACATACAAGCATACACTAAAGCTGTGTGTACTTTGCATGTGTTTTCTTTGTTTCTGTGAGCACTCACCTAGAATGATCAGTGGGGAAACAAGTACTCAGATCCTTACTTTAAATGTAAAAATGTAAAATACTCCATTGCAAGTAAAAGTCATTAATTCAAAATCCTACTTGAGTAAAAGTACAAAAGTATTATCAGCAAAATGTACTTGAAGTATCAAAGTAAAAGTGAGTGTGGTGTTATTATATATGACATTATTAAATGGTTAATGCT
Organism: Sander lucioperca; assembly: GCF_008315115.2. Taxonomy (NCBI): domain Eukaryota; kingdom Metazoa; phylum Chordata; class Actinopteri; order Perciformes; family Percidae; genus Sander; species Sander lucioperca. The sequence continues at coordinate 10,998,712 of NC_050179.1, read as the reverse complement.
GATGCATCAAATTGTACGCAGCATTTTACTGTTGTAGCCGGTCATGGTTGAGCTAGTTTTATCTACTTTATAAACAGTTTGGTAGTTCAGTCCAGCGCAACCCAGAGACCAGACTCCTTCAAAACGGTCACAAAATAAATGTGAGCGGCCGTGAGATGATTGATGGGGACGAAAAGAAAAACCAAACTACCAAGGTTTGTTACACAAATTTGTAGGCTATTTATTTTTTGGGAATTTTCTGTCATCTTTGTAATTTTTTTTGGTGAGATCAAATGGGTCTCAAACACCAGTTCTGGTGTAGCAGAAGTAAGTGGAAGCTAAGCTAGGCACATTAAACATGTATCAGCATAACTGGATTTGTATTTAGGCACTTCTGTACTTCTGCTCTAACTGACAGTGTGCAAACAGTGAGGGTCATGTGCAACAAAGATCAAAGGTCTATAGCACCTCCCTAACCAAAACACTTCATCACTTCTAGTCTATGTGGTGTTAATTCATCAGTTACTGTAAGCGCATTAAAAGATTAAAACCAAGTCTTTGTGCTTACTATGAAGCAGTCACTGCAGAGGAATACTGCTGAAACAAGAAAATGTATTCCCGGTCTCTCTTTCAGCTACTGAGTCTGTGCCGCCAGAGAATGAGCCAGAGAGGGAATGGAAAAATCCACGGCATTTAGGTAAAGCCATGTCATAAAGGCAGCACTAATGAGCTGGAGGTTTTAAGAGAGGGAGAGGAGGAGGAGGCGGGAGGAAATGGTTTACATATGGATTTGAAAGAGCACAGGCATCACAGCTATGTTGTGTATTTAATGAAGCAAAGTAATCCTGGTGCACGTCTCTCTCCACTGCTGCTGTTACTCTACCACTCCTCTTCCACACTCACTTCTGTTTTATCTTTTGTGAGACTTTTGTACAAAGTAGTATTAGAGAATGGTAATATACTTTGAAGAGGATTGTCTTGTGTCAAGGCACACTGTGCGTTTGTCATTTTGATTGCATTAAAAATTTTCCCGTATCTCACTTACAACATCTCGCTTTTCTCAGCACTAAAACAAATCATTAGATTGTGGCTAAACTGCTTCTTAAGCTTAGCAAAATACGGATTGACCAGAGGGTATAAGAAAATGCGTAATAGATAAATGCATGTAGGCCAGGGGTCTCAAACTCGCGGCCCGGGGGCCAATTGAGGCCCGCGGGCTGATATTTTGTGGCCCCCCTACTTGACATCAAAGTTTAGTGTCAGTGCGGCCCGTGCGTTGTTCTGAAATGCACCTTTTTGCTAAGTCGTTGCGTGTGCCGCGCTTGCCACGCTATTTTTTTTTAAATTTTTTTTATCACTTACGGGCTACCATAGCTAGTCTCGTGACTGTGGCGTTTGTTGTCAACGGAAGTATCAACGTTAGTCACTTGGTAGAAACGTGTTCCAGAGTGACGGAAAATATATGCCATCACCCAGTTCCAGTCATGTCTCTCTCAAAACGTGCCGTGAAGAGAAAGGTTGGCGACGAGCACAGGCAATTTCAGTGAAAGTGGGAGACGTAATATTTTGTTATCGAGCACAGGAGCACCCCTACATGTCTCATACGCACAGAGAAAGTTGCGGTGTACAAGGAATATGACTTCAGACGTCATTACTCAACTAGACATGCTGAGGAGTATACAACATACCAGGGAGATGAGAGAAAGAACCGGGTCGCCAATCTTAAAAAATGTCTATTGAGGCAACAAGATTTATTTAAGAAAGCAAACAAAGAATACTTTTGTTGAATACTTGATGCGGCCCAGCCTGACCCACACTCTGCCTCGAGCGGCCCCAAGGTAAATTGAGTTTGAGACCCCTGATGTAGGCAATTGCTGAAGACTACAACAAGCCTGATAGCTTTCATTTCCTGGAGCCACATTAAATCATCTTCAAAGCAATATCGAACTACATTCCCATTACAAAGATAATAAGATTTCAGTTTTAATTAGTAGTGATACTGTAGGACTCAGAGGAAGACAAACATAGACATCATAGATGTTTCAGGCTCGTTCAGCTGCTTCATCTACATATTACATTTAGCAAACTAAACTAACATCAACTTTGAAACGGTGACATTGGAAATCTCCTAAAATCTGATATATTACATTCATTACATTAACAGACCATGCCGTTGGATTTGCACTGCAAGTCCCATATATACATAACATCACAGTTGACCATTTTGTAAACCTGTCACATTTATTAATGTACTGTTCCACCATTTCAGGCAGCCATTGTTTTTATTTATTTATATACAGTGTGCAATCAATAAGCAGCATATGTTGTGTCGATCACAAATGTATCACTATGAACATCAAGTCTGCATTCAATTTAATGAATGTTTAATTATTGTTAAAAGCGTAGAATTAAGATAAAATAAGATGTGCTACAGCAGCTCAAAAGATGAAACAAATTAGCAAATCTGTCTGCACTTAAACTGCATAAACTGCAAAAATTAATGCAGGCATGATGTTCACTGTGATAGACCTACATTGCACAAATCAAGTATGTTTAAAGGTACTGATTTTCATATCGTACAGAATCGAATGAAATGCAATAGCTGCCTGGAGCGGAAAAATAGATCAAAATACCTACATTTGTGATACATAGTTCACAATATAGTTATCATTCAGGGTTCGTTGTTGAACAGCATTTTGACAGGATGGGCTATGATGGAGACATGACATCACAATGTCTTCTCTTAACAAACGGACCATTTTGCCAACAACAGAATTAGTTTGGACTCAAATGTACAATAGGCTTTTGGATCAATGAGTTGGGGTCTCAAAAAAAATAAGTTTGTGTCTGTTTTGTTTAGACTTTTTAGTGATCTAGATAGAACACGCACATCAAACCTTTATTTTGGTGTTAGGAAAGAATTAATTTCACTACCACATACATCATGCTTTAAAAAAACAACTAGCCTAATTATTGTTTGACATTTTTTGTAAAAAAAAAAAGATGCAGAACAAAAAAAACAGGGGAAGGATCACTGCACCTTGTCAACAGGCAAGCCAGGCAAATGCTTGGGCCCCCAGGCCGTTAGGGGGCCCCCGAGGGCTGACAAACTTTACTCCACAGCAATGACTCAAACTGTGGCAACCACAGTGACCGCAACTCCCCTTCCCCTTAAACAAATAAATTACTTTTGCAATGACATTTCAGTAGGGGCCCCATGTCATTCCCTAAAGGCATGATAACCAAAACTTTTCAATTGAAAGTCAAAGGAAAATGAAGTTATCCTTCTGGGAGAGAAAAAAGAAAGAGTAAAAAGGAGGATGAGGAGAAAAGAAAGCAAGACAGTGGTAAGTAGAGCAGATAATGAAGATTAAGTTGTGTAACAGTAATTGTCTGAATGCTGTATAGCTAGCATTAACATTAGACAAATGGCATTAATTCTTTTGCGTTTTTGTTAACTAGTTAACCTAGAAATTGGTCCAGTCTTAAGCGACAATGCTGTCAATGGCAATAAAGCGCTTTTGTGAAGGTAAATTGAATGTATTGAATTAAACAGCTTACATTGTAGCTTGTTTTGCTGACTGCCGACTGCAGCGGTCTTGGTTAATACTGGATCAATGTCAAAGATTGTTGTTCCCATCAGTCACTTAGACACAAAAAATAAACCAAAGTTACCCTTTAAAAAATCGGTTTAACATCGGGTTTATTGATTAATTGACTAATCATTTTGATCTCTATTTTATTTTCTGTAATTCAATTCAATTTTATTTATAGTATCAAATCATAACAAGAGTTATCTCGAGACACTTTACAGATAGAGTAGGTCTAGACCACACTCTATAAAGCCCCAACAATTCCAATAGTTCCCCCAAGAGCAAGCATTAGCAGTGGCTATTGCGACAGTAATGCATACTTTAGAGAAGTTCAGCTTCTGGATCTCTTTGGAAACCTCGGAATTGTCCTTTGTCTGCTTTTAACTCTTCCAGTCACTGTTGCCTCTGGAGAGAGAAGCTTCTCAGTTTTAAAACTCATCGAAACCTATCTCAGGTCAACCATATGTCCCAGGAGAGACTTTCAGGACTGGCTCTCATTTCAATAGAGCGAAATGTGCAAAGGTCTTTAGATCTGAAGGACATAGTGTAGCCGTAGCCAAGGCCTGTAAGCAGCATTTGTAGAGTTTAGAACGTGATGGTGATGAACACTGGTTGTGAGGGCCCCCCTAGAAAGGTTAGACTCTGGAATCGCCACTGGGATGTGCTCATAAAAAAAACTTCTCAGGCACTTGATTAAGATCAAGTGACTTAAGTGTTGTTTTCGTGTAATTACATTTTACTGGCAGCCCCTCAGTGTCACGGACATTCTTTACTTTGACCACTGAATTAAAACTGCAGAGGTGATTTGGTTGTGTGTGAGTTTTTTAAAGACACTATTTTATGTGACACATAATTAAAGCAGTTTGGTCTTTTTCTCCCCCCCCACCCCCTTCAGACTTTATCCCCCACATCCGTTTTTGAGTCCAACCACACATTTGACAAAAGAAGTTAAGAAGATACAACAACAACTACAATGCCTCAGTTTCAGCCTTTTATCCAAACCTTATAGTCATATCTCTGACTTCGCTACATCACACTTATTAAAGACCCAGTTGTTGGGGCCTGCAGGTACGCTGCCATTTTCTAACATTATGAACCCCCTGTAGATTGGATTGTGGGTGGACACAATGGGGATGGCTGCAGCAAAGGACACAGACGATGCAAACAAGATTTACCTAAACACAACAGCTGAGGGACAGGACGGGTCTCTCCTGTCATCGCCCAATCCTTAGGAATGTGTTTACTACCCTGAAACATGGCCTCCTGTTGCCATTGCAGGTCATTCAGCGCATAAATGACTACCTGAAGGTTGGTTGCTTGTTGGAAGGTCACAAAATAAGGAAAATGGGTTGCAAGTGTAAAATGCAACACTGCTGTATTATATTAAAGGAACAATATGTAATACTGACAGCTAGCATTTAAAATGGTTACTGCAGTCCAAATTCAAAATACTGAAAAGAGTTGTCTCCCCAGCCCCTCCTCCCCAGCGTCGAAGTTCACGGGAGTTGCCAGGTTGAAAACGCTAAACCCAACAGCACACAGTCAATGTTAGCTTGATGCTAGTCTCGCATTGCCAGACATTACTCCACAGCACAGTGGAGTTGCTAGATGCTGCTATGTTGACGGTTATAAAATCCTGTGCTCTCGCGGAGCTCTGTACGCGGCTGACATTCTAACTAACAGTAACAACAACGACCGCTAAAAAGACTGCGACCTTGCAAAGCTTTGTGCCCGACTGGCAACCACCTTTTCTGGGCTTAACATCACTGCAACAGCCCACTAAAAAGGCCGTGACCTTGCGGTCATCTGTACCCAGGGCACAGTCACTGTCTGTCGGCTACTCCCGCTGAACAGAAGCGGGGGAACAATTTCGGCTTTTTCAAACTTTGTGTTTCTGGCATTTGTCATGGATCCTATGTTAGCAGTTAGCGTGTGTTAGCATGGCATGTCAGGATCACTTCACCAGCTGTCTAAAAAATTTTTTTGCAAGTAACTAACTCGAGTACACAATTTAATGCGAGCACATGAATGAAATGACTAACGTTATCGCTACGTTAGCCGTGATATAAATGAATGAAGCTCAACGCTTACCTTTTTAGGAGGAAATTAGTCAACTCAATGTCCTTTTAGGCTCTAAGTTGTCTCCTTTTAAATGCATCTCCAGTATTTACCCGTGTTTTACCTCGTCTCTGGTTATGCAACCTTAGAAAGATGGTGAGGTTTTTTTTAGGGGGGGTAGAATGAATCTATCTCCGCTGATCGTTTGTTTGCTGCTTCCATTCCTGTACAGCTGTAGCATACTGGGTTTACGTTTTTACAGGTATATCAGGCAACCGGGCCCAGCTGTCAAAATGGGCAGTTGATACTAACACACAGGCCAAAACACAGAAACGGAAATTTCAAAGGAGAAAATACTGGCTTTAGCATTGTTGTCAGTAAAGATAGTATTTCGACTTAGCATGTTTCCTTAATATCTGATGACAAATTGGGGTCATTTTTTGATTAAATACAGTAAATATATTACATATTGCACCTTTAAGGTACATGCCGGTATATACAGCACTTTCCCTATGAAACGTTTATACAAAGATTTCTGTCTTAATATTTCATTATATTTCTTGGAAGATCAGAAAACCCTAGAAGAGAACATAATAAAAAGCAATACTTTGAATGTATTTGCATGCACTATTGAATATCACAGAATCAATCATTTTAGTGAGGGTTCAAACAACTAACGCACAGTAGTGCACAATTAAAAAAAAGTATTTCTAAAAATGTTTCACAAAGATTACAATTGTTAATACACTCTTACTAATGAAAACCCATTTTCAGGATACAGTGAGAGAGATCAGAAAGTTTACAATTGCTCTCATACTAATGAGAACACATTATAAGGAGACACCAAAAATAGTGATGAGTCCAATAAGAGCTCTCCTCTGCCTGCAGCTCTCCGAAATAAGCAAGTTTTAATGTTCAAGAGTAATGCTTAATTATCCATACATGGCCATTTACAAGCATATTGCCACAGGGCTCCGGCTTCACAACATTTCCCCAATCTAATAGAAGATAGCATTATTGCGTGCAGTCAGAATTATTCACTGCATTACCCACGATTCATAGCATGTATTAACGCAAGCAATTTCATGCATATGGATACAGTGGGTCTTAGCAGGGGAGCTCCTGATTGCTCTGAAACTAATTTCACAATCATTAGTTTTGGTAGTGGTGTGAGTGACAGAGTGTATTTACCAGATCTCAGAAAATGACGAGTTCCACAAGCTTTGTGGAGGAAGTTGTAAAGATGAAAGTCTGATCTATGTGAAGCTCTGTGTTTAAACTGTACAGTGACTGCAGTGTTGTCAGTCAAAAAAAAATCGGCTTTGATTTCCAAATATTTCTTTTCCAAATACAAAAAGGACAAACTAATAATAAATAATCATAAGTATCTAGTGTTGATTACTTATGATATCAATGTCCACCATAAAATAGAGTCACAGAGGGGGAGATCCTTTGTAAATACAGGGCCAAGTGCTTGAGCTACAGGCCAAACAGAAAGCCATTTTAGCCTGGAGGTGAAATTAATGAATCATGGCCAAGTGCTGCATTCCATCCATATGTAAGATGGGGAGATATTTTGCAAAGCCTCTGAATCAACTTAATACTGTTATGGGCCATTGTTCACAATAGACATGTAAATTGTGTTCATGGAGTAGCATATAAATCAATAGCACTGATTCACAAATAAATTATAATCACAGTGAGTCCTAGTCGTACTTTGGTATAGGCAAAGAAGAAGAAAAAACATATACACACACACACAAAGGGAATGTCCTTTTGTACATAAATCCAAACTAAGAAAATATATTTTCATTGCATTTTAAGCCTTCACATTTTGACATAGTAGAAAAAGCATGTGTTACTAATAACATTAACAATTGCTCTGTTCTATTTAAGTGTACCGATAAACCAGTGGTGGAAAGTAACTGAGTATATTTTTGCTCAAGCACTGTATTTAAGTATACTTTTGAGGTATTGTACGGAACTGGAATATTTCCATTTTCTGCTACTTTATCCTTTGACACTATGTTCAGAGGGTAATATTGTACTTTTGACACCACTTACAAGTTACTTTTCAGATTCAGGTGAATAATTCAAAATACAAACAATCAACAGATAAAACATAATATATATTTTTATGCTAATACTGTTGTATTTGTACTTAACAAATGTGTACACATGACTTTATTACACTGTATTGCTACAGTACTTTGACCCTGTTTGGGTGAAAGTAAAACATCTGAGAACTTTTTCACCACTGCAATAAACCATGATGGTGTGACAGTGAGCCAGCATGCACAATACCAGGACCCAGAAACTAAAACAGTTAAATGGAATTTAGCCATGATTAATTGTATTATTTACTCCTGCTTTTCCTACTGTGAGATGTCAAAATTTATTCTGTGAAAAAAGGCCTGTAGATGAGAATTTTCCTTTAGATATTTAAGATAGGTAAGTAGATACCATAATATAAAACTATTTGACACAAAAGTCCACAAAAACCAGCCTGGTGTCTTGGTGTATTAATGTACAACATTAAATGATGTAGTAATAGTTTTGTACCACTAGGTGGTGATATGTTATCTATCTTGTTGATAGTTGTATTTCAGCCAGTGTACCAACTTGTGCATGTCATGGATTGATGTGATGAATTTAATCTATATGCTACAGATTTGATTGGAATTTTGGAAAATATATGAGGATTATATTCTAGATAATACTGTAAAATCAATGCAGAACAGTACTGCATGCTCACATTCTTAGGATCTAAGTGTTAATGATAAGGCGCTGTACCACTTTCTAATAAGGCACACTTTATGAATGTTTTTTAAGTCACAACTAAAGGCATTGTTATTGGTTAAACACAATTTACTAATGCTTTATAGATCATTTAGAAGCCAATAATAAGAAAGAGTTTTGGTTAGTGATGACCCTTTATCTGGTAATAATACGGCTAGGAATATTGGTAATCCATTAATAAAATGGTACCACACACTAATATCTGCAGGTAAGTAAGAGTAAGGGACCGCACATGCAGGCACCTGTGAGACAAACACAAGAGAAAAGAAATATACAGAATGGAGAGAATCACAGTGAGGAGGCAGAGAGAGAGGAGGATGTGATGTATCGCCTCCATGGGTCCGGAGCCAGAGTAAGAGGATTCGAGGGTGCTTTGGTTCAGGCCAGAGGGAGGGAGAAAGGAGGGAGGGCACTACTGCCCCAGATTTTGAGGTGCCACTGTCTGGGGAGAGATTGATGGCTGCAAGCAACAGATAACAGCTTGCAGTGTGAAGGGAGATTAAAAAGGAGGCAGAGATTGCAGGGAGAACTGGACCCCACCCATTTGGGTCTGTGCTCAACAGCCACGTCTGATTCTAACACACTGCAATTAGCTGCTGAGGCAAATACAGGTTTGTGGAGGGTAAATGTGAGCTACTCTGATTTTTTTAATCATGCTGGAAGCTATCATTTGTCCTACAGAATTTGTGTTTATAGCAGAAATGTGATCGCAATAGAATGATGCTTTAATTTTTTATTTTAAATATTATAACACTTAAAATGTCACTACAATTTGCCCATATGGACACACAAAAGGCATATTTACTCGAATCGCTGCTCCAGCCTTGTCTAAGTATTGTTGTGACAGCAGCCCAGCTGATCAGTCCCCTGCAACACATCCTGCTTGTTTCCCACGTAGCCCATGAGTGGTCCATCACAATGCCATTGTTATCCTGTCCGCAGTCATTACTTATTCACCCAGCCGTCGTGCCTTTTGTCCAAAATCATTCTTCTTGTCCCCAAGACCTTCTCCTGCCTGCTGCGGCCCATCTGCCCCCATCTGACACATACTAGCCCCCCATTTTTCCTCTCTCTCTCTCTCTCTCTCTCTCTCTCTCTCACACACACACACACACACACACACACACACACACACACACACACACACACGCACGTAGAAACTCTTCATGCCAGCTGTCCAGCTCGTGTCCCCTGGCAGTAAAAGGTGCCGGCCCTGAAGCACATCATCAGAATACACAATAAAGAAAGATCTGCAGTCTGTTTCCTTTGCCAATGACATTTTAAACAGTGAGTAAAGAGTAGAGTGAGTAGTTTTCAGAATCAGTATTATTTGAACAGTATGATTAACATAAACACGTGTACACAAACTTCTGACCCACACTGTTTGGTAAAGAGTCTAGATTCCATGTATGCAATATATTCCATATGTATCAATATGTGTCAGCACTATCTTATCCTGAATAAGCAAGATTAATATATAGTTCTTTGTCAAAAAAGCACATGCAGTTGAATTAAATTGAATTATGTCTGACTGAAGATGTTGCCTCTTGGCTTCAGGAAACTGTGATTTGTGAATTTTTCTATTTTCTGACATTTTATAGACCAAATAATTTATTGTTAAATTAAGAAAATAATTGGCAGATTAATCCATAATGAAAATAATCGTTAGTTGCAGCCCTAACTGTAGGCCCTTCAGTGTTTATCAATGGTTATTACTAAGAATAGGGCATACGTTTAGATACACACAACTGACTGTTCTACAGAGAGCCTTTAATTTTATTTTCCAGGTGCTACTGCCAAGATAGCCATAATATTTATTTAAGAAGGAAGTAACAAGCCATGCCAAATACTTGCCTAAAAATAGACAGCAGTCATTGATGGAGGTTATAAATAGAGAGAAGGAAAAGGGGCTGGTCCTGGAGGAGTATATTTATAGCATGTGCACACATGTGTTTACTGGAGGCAGCAGCCAGGGGTGCACTTATCAATAACACCATTAAAAAAAAAATACCACTGAATGTACAGTCACCCCCGTCATCTATTTCTGGAAAGATGCATCTGTGGTGAAATGAAATCACTTTTATGAGGGGATGAAAGGGATTACTCCAAAGGGTTTTCTATTCATGGACTGTGAATGCAGAAGTTGCAGAAGATCACTTTTCACCCTCTGCATATCTCTGATTACAACATTTTTTCCATTTCTTGGCTCCTGAATTTGACGTATGTTGAATAGATGCATACAACAGGGTCTAAATCACTGATAACCCAACATGAATAAATTAAGTGGACACATTATTTAAAAAAATGTAAACATACTGCATCTGAATTGGTAATAAAAACAAATGACCAAAACCCAGTGGTGTAAATGTAGTTTATCAGAGATAATGCTTTTATTACTACATTAGTTTAGTTGTTACTGTTTAATTTTGTTTATCCTAAATTTAAAGTCTAAAGGGACGTGGACATTTGCTGTTGCATTTATTTTTCCTGTTTAATAATATTTAATCCGGTGGTACTGTAATGTGTAGGATTAGGAGCATGTCTTGACACACATGGTTGATGCAGGTGGAGGACAGACCAGCTGACTGAGGAGCAGGAGGAGGGGCAGACCGACAGCCTGGCTGGCGGGGGAGCTGATCCACTCCAGTCCGACAGACGGCCAACTTGATCGGAGTGAGCCTGCGACACAAGCCGCTGCTGCAGACTCCCCCGGCAGCGACCAGCCGCTCGTCTGTCTGGGAGTTTGTTATAGCAACGACCAACTGTACTGTTAGCAATTCTGGGTATTGAATCAGAGTACTGTAACTAATTGTTTAAGTTGCAATTTAAAATGTCTATATTACCGTTCACTCCTCCAATCGTGAAGAGGCTTCTTGGCTGGAAGAAGGGAGAGCAGAACGGACAAGAGGAGAAATGGTGCGAAAAGGCTGTCAAAAGTCTTGTGAAAAAGTTGAAAAAGACGGGGCAGTTGGACGAGTTGGAAAAAGCCATCACAACACAGAATGTCAACACGAAATGCATAACCATACCCAGGTAACGACACAAACTGCGAACTAGCTGCCTCGTAGTTAGCTAGCTAAACTGGCAAGCTACTGGCTGATGGCAGCTAACGTTAGCTAGCTAGCTAAGTAGCTTGCTAGTTAGCGTGAGCTAATATTAGAAGCTTAACGTTAGTGCTTTTGTTAGTGAAGCAATTGTATTTGTTAACTTTGAATAAATTACCAAATTCATTGATTTGATTTCAATTTCAAAAAGTGTGATGTTATGCAGTGGGTTTTGATTGCATTGATAGTTAGCTTTAGCTGCTATGGTTAAAAACAATCCTTAGTAGAGCTAACATTAGCTGATCAAGTTAAACTTAACCTGCTTTTCAGCTTTAGCTACATTTTTTTGTGTAAACAGGTAACGTTAACAGCCAATTGGCATTTTATCAGTCTGAAATACCAATACATGGCAACTAGCGTTAGTTGAGTTAGCTAATGTTATGATTATGAATGTCAGGTAAAGAAGACTTGATGCGCCTCTGGCCGTAAACACATAAGTTACATGTGAGAATGTTGTCATTATATTGTTGGTTTGCACAACTAGCAGAACCGGTAGAGCATCGGTAACCTATAAGTTACAATTTAAGCAATTGTTTTCTTAATACAACCATGAATGTGACGTACATAGTAGTAAGTGTTTCTCAAATGCTTAAGCAAGTTTTTTTTTTCTTAATGTCTAAGCACGTTTCACTTGCTGACATGGAAGCTGAGGTGCATCTATGCTGCATAAGCAAAAAACGTTATGTCCTCAGTTCACACGTGTGATGAATAGCAGGAGAAGAAGGGTTGGTTCGGTGAAGCAGTTCTCTGACTCATAGAGGATGTTTAGACTGGAGTGTGTGTACTCTGGGAGAGTTGGAATAAGGACTCGGTTTGGGATTCCCCATATGGGATACCCATTCTTCTAAGACTAGTAATTCAGAATACTATAATATGAGGTAGATGTTTTTTGGGGTGTGATGCAGGACTGTGCATATGTACAGTTTTATTTTAAGTGGTCTGAATGAGTTTCAAACGTTGATTACATGTTTTCCCTTGGTTGGATGTTGAACCATACTATTGTACAGCTTAATAAGTTTACTTGTTGGACACTGTGAGCCAGTGTTAGCCTTGGATCCTTATTTCCATCTGTTGTCCTGTCCAGATTTTAAAATGTATCCTTAAATAAAAAATAGTTAAGAAATTCAATGATAACTCAGATAAGAGACATAACAATATAAAGTAGACTGTAAATACATTGCATAATTTCTTCAATGTGAACTATTACTGATGTTGGCACAATAACTTTTCCATTTTATTTTTTTTAAATAATTTTGTCTCCTTAGTCATTACTTTACTACATAAAATAAATAAGTAAGATACACATCTTGGCTCTGCTGGAAAAAGGCATTGTAGAAAAAGCTAGAATACACCCTTAGTAAATTCTTTAATTAAGCATCCTTCAAAGTTTCTTTTTTGCCAAGGAATATTTAATCAAGCACAATTGCTAATGAAACTGGGAGTCCTGACTCCCGCATCATGGTGTATAGAAGTGTGTTAACCTACATTAAAAACTTTTTCTCAGTTCTTGAGAATGTACACCAGGCTCTAGGAGGGGCATGGGTTACTGTTTGGATTGTGGTTCAATGTCGGTGTGTCCATAGACTGTGGGTTTACAGAATAACAGCTGTCTTGCTATCTGTTGGGGATACAGTAGTCTAAACCTACGACGTTCCACTTCCGGGTTTGCTCCGGTGCTGCAGGAAATTCCGCCGGATGCATGTCTTTTCGCCGATGTCCGTTTCCTTCCGCTTTGTTGTGTTTGAGTTTTAAACTCTGTTCGATTTATGAGGACTTTGGTTAACTGCTCATCAGATCTCTGCAGGGTAAATTGAGACAGCTAGCTAGACTATCTGTCCAATCTGAGTTTTCTTTTGCACGATTAAAACAACTTTTGAACGTACACGTTTCACCAAAACAAGTTCCTTCCAGAGGCTATTTTGCAGCGACTCCGTGTGGAGCTTAGCGCTTAGCCATGACTATTGTGAACCAATCACTATTGTGATTGGTTTAAAGAAATGCCAATAAACCAGAGCACGTTTTTCTCCCATCCTGGAATGCTGTGTGGACTAGCCAGACCCTCTTCGCAACGTGTGGAGGAAGGTCTGGCAAAGTGAGACTAGGGATACAAGGATTCAGTGTGTGTGGTATGCTTGCTGTTGTTACGATTCTTCATCTGTTTCTTAATATGCAGGCACTGAGCAGTATTGTATTGGCTCTGGGACCAAAACTCGACAGGAAGTGGTTTCTCTCCCACTCAGGATTGTGACAGGATAAGAGGTGCTGCATTGGTGTTGAGATGCCTGGCTGGCTGATGCACAGTTGTTGTTTCTTCTGTTGGATAAGAGGGTTGCCTCAGTCTAGCTGGGTGACAGAGTGGTCAGCATTTCAAAGTGGCAAATCAGGGAGACCAGACAAAGCACTTGCCAATCTCAGTAGAGGTATGAGAAAGCTGACTTCAGCTGACCCCAAAAATATACCCTCTATGCAGGAGTCAGTGCTGGAAGATGAGTCTGAACCCATCTCTTTTGCTGTGGTCACTAATGTAGTCTGGAAGCTTGGTGGTCTTGTGTGTGTTTGGAAGATGTTTCCAACTATTTAGGTATCGCACTGCTTAAACTTCACTGGTACGGTCTTTTTTTTCCAGTCCCATCTAGCATCTTTGCTTGCTTGAGGATATATATATTATTTTATTTTATGAACCACTAGCCAGAACTAGGCCAACCACACTAATGGGCCACTCTTTATGTCATCTAACAATGCAAATGACATACAGTATTTTGTCTAAAATAAGATATATTTTTGAGCTTTATACCTATGATTTAGGAGATTTTGTTTTGTCTTGGAACATTTGACGAGTTCTTTATCCTCTTGCCATCTGAATCATGAAATGGCAGTGGGAATCTGTTATTGCAGGTGTCCCTTGTCATCATTGAGATTAAATGGTCATGGCAGCTCATTGTAGTCTTAGCTTAAATCATGTCAACAAAACACGTCACTTCAAGCTGTAAATAAGTAATGCCATATTTTAATAGGAAAGATTTCACCTTATTTGATTCAGACCACAAATCTGTGGCTCATTTAGATCTATATCACAGCTGTGACAGGAAATACTGGCTATTTCATCTTCCTCTCGCTGCTTTTCATCTTGCCAAATAAACATGCCAGAGGTCTGTACCAAAATTGTAATTTCCAATGTGATTGCAATGCACCTTATTCCCTCTGAGATTAAAATAATAAATATATCTAATCCTAATGTTTCTTTGAGTTTTCTAGATTGTGTCAAATGTTTGATGTCATCATCAGCGTAGTCTAAATGTATATCATTATTAGAAAATATGATATTGGGTTTGGTACTGGAAGTTGCTTTGTTGGTCACCTTGAAACTAGCACCAAGCTAGCTTTAATTTTCTTGAACCCCAAGTCCTCTCTGACATACTTCACAGGAGGCCAAGCCTTGGTAAAGAATGAAAACCATATGTTTCTCGTCTGACAGCCTGAACTGTTGAGTTCAGCTGGAAAAAAGTAATCACCACACTGGACTCCATGTGAGTCCTTCCTTTCCTTTTTTAGTCATTTAAGTTTCATGGCAATATATACATGTAGTCTGTGGTCTTACACTTAACGGTTACATATGTTTTTTGTGCAAAGGTCGAAAAGCTCTCTTTTTATACAGTCACTGCAATTTAAACTTCATAGTTTGTCAGTATCGCATCGTAATCAAAAACCCAATTTCCATAGCCTTTTGTTTACATTCCAAAATGTTTATTTGACATTTGGGGTCATTTTAGGATGGTTTAGACCGTTGATGTTTCCCTGACCGGTGCTGCTGTGTGGTAAGGGCTGAGGGAATGGTTGGCAGAAAATATGTTCTTTCATGCTGACAGTATTTTAATACAAAGCATTAAAAAGCACACTGCATAAGTAGTATCGGAAAAAACATATTTGTATCTGGTCTGATGTCAGTGCTTTGGTGTTCTGCCCTCAGGTAATGTTGATCTATTCTGAACCAGGAAATATGTTAAAGGTTGTATCCTATAATTCAAAAATACTCTGAGCGTAGAGAAAACCAACACATTGATTGATTCAGTTCAATCTGCATGTACCACTACAGTCTTTTTGGTGCTGTCTTTCAGATCTTTAGATGGGCGTCTCCAGGTCTCCCACAGAAAAGGTCTTCCTCATGTGATCTACTGTCGCTTGTGGCGGTGGCCAGACCTGCAGTCCCACCATGAGCTGAGGGCTGTCGACCATTGTGAATTTGCCTTTCACACCAAGAAGGATGAAGTCTGCGTCAACCCCTACCACTACCAGAGGGTGGAGACACCAAGTGAGTGCAGTTAATTGCCACATGATCCAAATTACTGTATTTAAAATAATGCTTTTTCCATACAGTTTACAGAACTGAACTTGTCCTTTTAATGAAAGTATATGTGTGTCTCCAGTTTTGCCTCCTGTCCTAGTACCACGACATACAGATATCCCCGCAGAGTTTCCACCGTTGGGTGACTACAGCCCATCCATCCCTGATAACACAAACTTTCCTGCTGGCATTGAGCCCCAAAGTAACTATATTCCTGGTGAGAATAACATTGACCTAAAATTTACACAAACAAAATAGCCGAAAAGCCGTCATAACGTCTCAAAAACATGTTTTAGCAATTTAAAACATGTCAAACCTTTGATATGCTGCGATTGGGAGTGTGTAAATCTTTGTCTATGTTTGTATGTTATAGAAACTCCCCCACCGGGGTATCTCAGTGAGGATGGTGAGACAAATGATCACCAGCTCAACCACAGCATGGACACAGGTGACTCACATGAAAGTACACACAATTCAAGCTCATGCTGTTCTAATTATGCCTTATCTGGATCATGAACCAAACCTCTATTACTGCTCTATTTCAGGTTCACCCAGCCTGTCGCCCAATGCTGTGTCACCCACAAACAGTAATCTTGGTAAGCAAAACCAAAGGGGTCAGCTTAATTTACAGAGCATATCATTCATTATGTGCACTTATCTGGTTGGTAGCAATGACATTATGTAAGCTATAATACTGCTTATACCATGACCTTTTCCCAACAAACATGTCATATGTAATCAAATTACATTATATCACGTCATTCATTTACTATGTTAGACATTTTTGCTTTTGTTTTCCTGTTTTACATATCATGAAATATAGACTGTGTCTGAAATCACTCCCATGTTCACTCATTCACTTCTCGCTTTATAATTCGGACATTTGCTTATCATCATCATTTTCAAGTATCAAGCCGGTTTGAAGCAAAATTTGCACAGTCCCATTAGGCTTTTTAATCTAATTTTGTATTGGTTACACATACTAAATAACACATCCAAGTTTTCTAGCTAATCCACTGAAGCCTAAACTGTACTATAAAGTACATTGTACCTGTTATCTCCATAAAGGAATCATCCTTACTATAGGAGGATATTTTCAACATTATTATTAGACATGTTATCTGTAAAACTTCCCTCTTCTGACTTTGCTGATGGACATGAACCAGTCAGTAAACCAAAAATTCCTGATATCTTATCGATGGTGCTGTTCATATTAAGTCCACAGACTATCAGATTAGAATATCTTTGTAGAGGTAAGTGTGTGTGAGAGAGACTGATGCGCGATACACAGGAGCAGTGGACTCCGTCTGGGAGGCTTAGCCTCAGGGCAGTAACAGAGTAAGTGTGGTATGAATGGAGTCTTTGTCTATGGTCTGTCCTTCGTCTGTGGAAAGGCCAGCAGCAGACAGCTGAAGGTAATGCAATAATAATAATATCCGGTTGCCAGGTTATTCTATCTATTTGGAAAGCCACCAGGAGGTCATTGTTAAAAAAATAAATATTTACGTCTTGTCCATTCCTGGCTGGGGCCGTGAGGGTCATGGGAAAGGGAAACTTTATCAGCTGTGTGCATCTTCACAATCAAACGGTTGTTTGACCACAGAGCAGTACATGTTCTCATGGATTTCTTAATTTTTTTTCTCACGAACCTCGGCGCTTGTATCTTAACTAATGTCTCTCCATCTAACCCCACCCTCTGCTCACACAGACTTACAACCTGTGACATACTGCGAGTCTGCCTTCTGGTGCTCTATCTCCTACTATGAGCTGAACCAACGTGTAGGAGAGACTTTCCACGCCTCCCAACCCTCCCTCACAGTAGATGGATTCACAGACCCATCCAACTCTGAACGCTTCTGTCTAGGCTTGCTGTCCAACGTCAACCGCAACTCAGCAGTAGAGCTCACACGCAGACACATAGGTACTCATTTTATTTCACATGGACTTGCCTTTTATATTTGCTCTTGACATAATCAGCAGGTAGCTGTGCGCTGAGTGACGATCTTCTCTTTTCCCTTTCTAGGACGGGGCGTAAGGTTGTACTACATTGGTGGAGAAGTGTTTGCAGAGTGTCTCAGTGACAGTGCCATCTTTGTCCAGAGTCCCAACTGCAACCAGCGCTATGGCTGGCACCCTGCCACTGTCTGCAAAATACCTCCAGGTTAGCATTAGAGGTTACACAAACACTTGAAGCCATCAGAGGCAAAATGAGCAGAGCATAACTGAGTTCTAACTAAACCATATATACTATATACTGTTTTTTTTACAGGCTGCAACCTGAAGATCTTCAACAACCAGGAGTTTGCTGCTCTGCTCGCCCAGTCAGTCAACCAGGGCTTTGAGGCCGTCTACCAACTCACCAGGATGTGCACCATTCGCATGAGTTTTGTCAAGGGTTGGGGAGCTGAGTACAGGTAAATAAATACATTTCAAACAAATTAAGACGAATATAATTAAATTTCAATTATATATATATATATGCATTACATTTGTTTCTGAGATTTACCTGTTATTGACTAAATATCTTAATAATAATGTATACTTTATTAATCCCACAAGGGGAAATTACAGTGTTTTCACTGTTGTTATTACACACATTACACACAGGCCTGAATTACATACACATGCTCAGTACCTATACATGCACTAATGGAGAGATGTCAGAGTGAGGGAGCTGCCCATGGAAAGGCGCCCCGAGCAGTTGGGTTCGGTGCCTTGCTCAAGAGCACCTTGGCAGTGCCCAGGAGGTGCCCTCTCCAGCTACCAGTCCACCACCATACTTTGCCAGCAACCCTCCGGTTCCCAACCCAACTCCCTACTGACTGAGCTACTGCCACCCAATCTGACATACGTATAATATGCTGTT
Source organism: Sander lucioperca (assembly GCF_008315115.2). Taxonomy (NCBI): domain Eukaryota; kingdom Metazoa; phylum Chordata; class Actinopteri; order Perciformes; family Percidae; genus Sander; species Sander lucioperca. Next base: position 10,979,971 of record NC_050179.1, on the reverse strand, counting down.
TACTAAAGATGCCATATTAGAGCGATTCAAATCTTTTTTTAATGAGGTAATTTCCAGTATAAATTCCAGCTATCAGGTCTGAGTAATCCCCAGGGTGTGAGAGAGGGGCAGAGAATTTAAGGGGGTCTTAAGTGGGCCCTTTGTGAAGCTGCGCTTCTCTGCTCAGAGCTCTTCTCTTGGTAAAAAATGTCATTCTGCAAACACAACAGCACATAAAGACATTTACAGCCAAGACCAGACACGTGTACCTTTCCTTGTTTTTTGTTACTTGTGTAAAAAACCAATACATAGTTAAGTGTTCAGTTAGCTTTTATTATTTCAGCTTTCCAAGGTGGGATAAAGCACCTGCCTTAACACACCGGCTATATATTGTTGTCTTTGTCCCAGCCTGCTTAAAGCAGAACACAGCGAGTGGACGCACGTCCTGTGTGTCGGCTTGTCCAGATGCTCTCCACATACATATTTAGTCATACACTTAGGAGGCGCGCAAAAACACCTATGCGCCTAACACTTATGTGCCTAAGCCGTATAATGGCAGGGAAAAGCCCTGATCAGTAAACATTTGCTTTTAAGGGTTCATTGCTCTTCTTTTTTTCCTTCAGTCTGTTGCACTGCACACATTTAGGACACAAAACTTCCATTAAGCTTTGTGCTCCAAATTTTAGAAGAAAAAGGTGAGCGGGCCTTGATGTTTATGGTCAGGATAATTGACGTCAGTTTTGGGGGAGAAAAAATGAAGGGGAGTTGTGCACAGACGGTAGCAGACTTGGAAAGGAAAAAGAGGGCGATGGGGGGTGGGTGCTGCTGTGAGTTGGCAAGAGAGGGTTGAGTAACGGAGGAAGAATGCAGCAGGCATTCGTGAGGGGACATGGTGTGGGAGGTGAACACATTTCAGACACCCTTTGCAAGGGGGATTCCCACTGGACTATGAGTGGTGCATGTTATATTTCTGGCACCAAACACCTTGGAGGAAAACATCTCTGACAGAAACTTGAATGACTTTAGAAATTGCATGTAAAGTTGGTTTAAGTGTTGCCGCAAATTCAACTAAGACAAGAAATACTGAGAAGACTATCTTTGCATTGACTAAAATGAAGTTACATTAAAAATTACATAATGACAAGGATTTTAAATGTGTGGTACTATGATGTAGTATGAAAAGCTCTCAGTAATGACAAACTGTGCTGCCCCTCTCCTTCTCTGTACCCTGCAGACGCCAGACAGTAACCAGTACCCCCTGCTGGATAGAACTGCATCTCAATGGCCCTTTGCAGTGGCTGGACAAGGTCCTCACACAGATGGGCTCTCCCAGCATCCACTGCTCCAGTGTGTCATAGGAGCAGCACATGCTTCACAGAAGCCCTCTTTCCCATTTCAACACTTATTTACAAACCACGTATGAAAACTCAAGCGTCCCTTAGTGAAAATAAGGAAAGCAACGCTTTTCATCAAATGAACAAGTCACTCTCCTCCCTCACTGTCTCTAACATTTCACCTCACATCTATAGCACTTTGCTCAGTACTATTTAGTGTTTTCAGTTGATGGTTATTTCAGGACTTGTACATTGTTTTGTTTTTCATGTGTTCAACGGGCAGCCACAGGGTATTTGCAATAGGTTTCAAAAGACAACACATTTTCTTCATAATTCATTCAGACATGTCTATGCTCAGTGTTGTAATATTTTTTTATAAAGGAGATTGAAATGTTTGTTTCCCAAGTTAAAGGGATGGTACAGTTTCAGCTTGTTCACCTTTTACATGTTTCGACACATTTTTGATTCTATGAATTAGCTAAAATACGCTATCGTCACTGGTGTTTCAGTGTCCCAGTACCACTCTTTGTAATCACTGAATTAAGAGGCTTATTTATCAATCAAACCATAAATTAACATGAAAAATGTCATTCTGAGGAGTGATTAAATAGAATATATTTAATTATTATCTTGAGTACAAGGTACTTTGCCCATATTAATGTATCTGTATGAATTAAAGTGTCAATTATCTGATTGATCATGTAATTGGTATTTTATCTATTTTAAACAAAATATAGACATTAGCACTATTGTTTCTTGAAAAGAACCCTTGTATGAAAACTATTTTGCTCAGTGAAAGAGACATTTTATAAGTTATTTTTGCATACTGTCCTGCATGGGAATATATTTTTTTTATTGCCTCAATATGATTGTACATAAATATTTATAGCTTGCGATTTCTTGTAGTCATGCAGTGTTTGAAACAGTGGACCAGACTGACCTCTGGCATGAGTAGATTCACAGAAAAACTTTGCTTTAATGACCCAAAACCTAGCCTTCTAACCAGGGTCAACTGGTTCTTAAGTGTGACATATAGGATTACCGTACTGTACTGTTATTTTAATAGGGACATACAGTATGAGTGATCATAGTGAACTGGTTGGATTTAGGAATCTGTGTGACTTCAGTGTGAAGTGTACTCACTAGCAGCAACCATGGCTTTGGTTCATCCATCGATGGCATGTAGAGTGAAAACATAAATGCAGATCTTTTCACATTATTATCTTAACTGTCAGCCTATAGTACACTATGCCCCTTGTGGATAATAATGCAGTTCTTAATGTACTGTGTTGATCAGTGTAAAGCTTTAGTTCTAGTGGTAATTTGCTTGTCCAGTAAATACTGTATATTACATACATATGTACATTGCTACAACATAAGGCATGTGTAATATGCTCGCTGTCATTGTCTATAAAGCCACCATGTTCATCCTGCACTTATAGGTACTTAACAGTACATAAGACTGAGTCACCATGTAATTTATTTAAAACAGTTACACAGTTCTAAACTGAAATACTGTGTGCTACAGTGCATCAGGTAGTTAGTAGATCTGTAGTAGTACTTGTGTTCCTTGATATTCTTAGTTGGTTTTATGTTCCAAGTCTTATGTACATGATTTTTCATGTAGCCTAATATTTCTTCTCAAATTGACCATTGTTTTGTTAACTGTGAAAATTAAATAAATTGCAATCAAGTAAAACGATTAGGTCAATTATTTATTTTTTTTTAACCATGGCTTGTTAATACAGTGACTAGAAAAATTGAAACCCCTGTACATGAATGCAATCCAGTTTTACTGTCCTGTATAATTACTATTGTAAAACTATCAGACGTGATGAGGCAACCTTTGAGGCAGTAGTTTGTGGTGGTGTTATGTTGGATGTCATATGGTAAGGCATTTTACATTTCTGCTACTCCACAAATGTAAAGTTGAGATAGCATTTCCAACACTCTTTAGTATAATGTAATGTATAATACAGCACCACAACAGCATTTCATTTTTTGCGGGGGTACTTAATTGCAGCATACAGGTGTTCTTATTTTTCTACTCTGCATATCTTCTTTATAAGTATAAGGTGTTTGCACCCATGTAGTGGAACAGTCGTGTTCACAATAAATACGTCACACACAAATTAAAATCACAAGTCTTTATGTTGATTCAACAGAATGTGGATTAAATGTCTTACAACTAAGGATAAGGCACATTATGTCACTTGCAAATATATGTGACAACTGTACCTAAGGGACATACACATAAATCAAAGCCCACATAATTCTGATTTGTTTTTCCACCTGCAACGCCATCAGTGCTTATAGCATAGTGAGGGACCCAGGGGAGAAGACTGAGGGCCATCCGTTGGATCTCTTCTATCCCTAATTAAGATATTCAACTGCTTCTCAATATACACCAGTATTGCAATCATTTCATTTTAAGTTCACACGTTTCTAAACATGACTATGCCTACAGTACCATCTGTAAGCATCTCCACTTTCCAGGTGCAAGAAGCAAGTCAAAGGGCGCTGAATCTTGTGGGAGCCCCAGGAAAGGAGGAGGACCAGGAGAAAAGAGACTGAGTCACACGTAGCTGCTTTTAGCTTTCCTCTCCCGATGATAACCCGTCTATCTCATCTTCATCACCACCAATGGCCATCCAAAACGCTTTTGCTACCTGGAAAGTAGATTTAGTGTAAATACTTGATACTAGAGTTTACATCAAGATGTTTATCTACACAATTTATTGAACCAATCTAATTAAAACTTAATTAGCACATTATCTATTTGGGCATAGTTTGACAATAGTGTGAGGTTGTGAAGATACTATTATTGGTTTGTGATACACTGTTCGAAACAATTTCAGGTAAATCATTTATATAACCAGGATACACAGATTGTAAACATGAACAGGTTCTAGTCTTGGTGTCTTGTAACCAGGGGTTAATACAGTTGCTTACCTTCTCTGCATGAACCTTTCTCTGATCATGAGGTAATGAAGAAGCTTTGTCTGCAGGTTGAAAATAAGAAAAATGCAAACACTGTAAATGGCTTCAGCTTTAGAGATATTTGACCTCTACACCAACAATGAGAGCAAGGTAAAAACACACATCCTGTAAGATTTACAAATGGCCAACAAAACTTTTGCTGACACCGTTGTGCATTCCCTTTTCATTCCCTAATTACCTTTCATCTCTTTTAATTTGGTAAAGAGACGTTCAAAGTTATCCACATCTGCATCTCCAGCCGTGAGATTAGCAAGTTCCTGAATGTCCAAATCAGTCATTGCATCTGAGAGAATCAACAAAAGTGAATATTATTAACTTAACATTAAAATGTCACCTCCGATGATCAAGATATCAATGTTTTGGATGAACATACTGAGGAAAATGTGCCAGCAGGATCAACACCAGTTTTGGTGGGAAAGATACAAAAACAGGTTTCATCAGGAGTTGTTCACTTACCAACTACCGTGTCTTCCTGTGTGTCTGTGTTTGCACTACTTTCTGTATGGTTAGTTTCCTCACTAACAAGTGAGCCCTCTACTGGCAAGCTGGAAGACTGCCACAGAAAAGAAGCTAGGGTTAGCATGCCTCATCGAACACTGACAGATTTAAAATCCCATTTAAATGAAAATGGATTGATGATACACAAGAAAGAAGTAAAACAAATTGAAAGCCAATTACAAGTATAACTGAAATTACAATTAAAGTAAATGAAAATGGTAACAACAAAATTGCCAATGACCTGTGGATCTTGACAGCTGTGAGGGTTGTTGTGTCTGGCGGCGACCAAACTACTCATCAGACCAAAGCCCTGATTGTGCCCTATTAAATAGAGATATAAACTGTCACATACCACACATACACATAGATAAATTATATAGTCATTGGAAAGTGCAATAGGTAATTGTACTGGTGAGGTCATCTCACCATCCTTCATCTCCACACTGGACCACACATTGGCATTGAGAGCCTGGACAATTCTCTTTACTCCTGTAGATTCTGGAAAGTCATCTGATAAGGCCACAAAGACAATGTAAATGAGTACAAAATTTGCTAAATATGGAGAATAAAAATATAAATGTACGCAGTGTCATTGGATTTTCTGCTGTCTGTAAAACTCACCATCCTCATCTGGCAACTCCTGTGGATTGAGCTCCACCAGCTCAAAGGCATGAGCCAAACACCACTGTTGTGCTTCATGTCTGGTGACCCCTTGAATACAAATTGAATTTCAGGTGTTGTATTCCAGTGCTTTCTGCAAGCCAACGACACCATAAATAATCCAACCATACGCCAGAACTAACCATTTTCACAGACTCTGTCACACACCAGAATGAGCACCTCTGGAGCAAGATCTTCCACCACTGATATCCAAGGAAGTAGCTTTTCCAGACCGTCCTTCTGCAAACACCATGTACACATTATAAATGTTGCACATGTATCACAGGACATACTGAAGAGATTCTCAAACGATTATTCATTCTTACGTACCACTGTACTGTCAAAATAAGCGATGAAAGCCTGCATGGACTGGGCAATCTCCAATGACATTTGAAAGGTGCTTGGTACAACACATAGCCTGACATCCGCTGTATAATATTTGTTGTTGATGGTCCATGGATACCAGGCTACTGTGTCTTCTTGCTTGATCGGTTCGGGCAAAGTCTTCGAACTGAGGATCTCTGAAGCACAAACACAAATAAAGACTTTACATTGGGTTAGGGTTAGGCAAGTTGATAAACTTGCTTTCACTGTGACCACCGGCTAGCTGCTGATGGAATAGGATGTATGTAACCCGATTCAGCCTTACCTTTGCCGTTTTATATCAGCCCCGCACAAAAAAAAACAGACAAATTGGTTATTAGCCTGTAACGTAACTAGCAACATGCAGGCGCTACCAAATAACATCTGTTGTGCAAAGAGCAAGTTAGCTTTGTTTAGCGTTAACGTTAGCCTGTTTGCCAAATCATGCACGTTAAGCTTGGCTAAACTTACGTTTTATTAGCTCTTCTTCTTCAAACCCACTGTCACAGCTAGTGATGAGCGCACATGGAATAGTCATCTCAGTGTCTTCTTCTGTAGTTGACATTTTTTATAATATTTAGGACAAGCTTCTTCAGCTGCTAGCTTGACGTGACGTTGTAACCTTTCAACTCTACATCCATGGACCGGAGCCGCTGCAACGGTCTCTTCCGGTACAAAGTTATTTTTCTAAAACTTTATTTAAATAACACAAGTGAATGAAAAAAACATTGTATTTTTATTTTCTATGACATGAACAGTATGTTCACACAAAACTGTCGATACCAGCGATGCATATCCATGTATCATAGGTCCATGAGTTATCAAAGACAAAATTAGCCTTATTGCATTCCTATATTTAAAGTAAATTATAGTGTTTCAATATTAAAGCATTTCTTGATTTATTTGTGTGAATGTGAAATGTTCGCAATAATAAAATGAACTGTAGGCTACAAAAAGTAACATATTTTTCCATCTCATTAACGTTACCTTCAAAACATACAAGAATGTCTTTATCCTGAAATTAAATTGTTTGCCCAGTTCTTCTTCTTACAAAATATTCTGGTATAACAGTTACAGTGTGGACACAATCTTAATACGTAGATGGATAAAATCTAGGCGTATAAATCGTATAAAAACTAAAAATGTCATTTTTGGCAACATTTACATTAAGCATTAAATGCACTTCCCTTGTTTTAGAGTGGAATACTTTTAGAGCCCTGAGTTTGCCTTTTCAGGCAAAGCATCTCCCCAAAAAGCTCCACCAATAAATTATGAATATATGTTTACATTAATGGTTAGAGTAAGATTCAAGTAGGACATGTTCAGATTTGTTTTCATATCCCTGTTGGGATGTAACCATAGACTGTAAGGTTGATGTAACGAAAAAGTTGGCCGGTGGTTTGTCTGTCAGACAGTCCGTACCCGGGGAAAAAATAAGCCTAATATGTTGGCTTCTCGTTGTCTTGGTTACGAGTACTGTTTGAAGACTTTTGATTGTTGAGTAGCTAGCTAGCTATCTAGCTAGCTAATTGGTTTGGTTAAAGTAGTAAACGTTAATGTTAGCTACATGTCTTCATTAAGATATCGTGACACAATACAACAAATGTCTGACACACTTAAACACGAAGATAAACTGGGAGCAGTTTTATTTCAGGTAAGTTATGTTGTCTACCTTAATGTTAACTAGCTAGCTAGCTAGCTAACTAACTAACTAATAACCTTAGCTAACTAACCAATGTTAACGTTAACGTCAGTCAATTTATTGAACAATACTTAGGTTAACGTTAGTTAATCCATTTGATTTTAGTTTTTGCGTTAATCTCAAATTAACAAATTAGCTAAATTATGACCACAGTGCAGACAATAACTAAATGTTTTCATAAACTAGTAAACAATTTCTTTGCAAGAACAAGCTAGCTAACGTTACACGTTAAATTCGGTTGTTGGTTGTTGTTAACTGTTTTTAGGCCAGTTATGCACAGTATGTACATCACAGAACTGTATATTAAAGGTTCAAGAGGATTTGAGACAACTCAAATGTAGTCTTGAGAACATCACTATCAATGAGAGGGGGAAAACACTGGACATTCAAGCCTTGGACGCTGCCATTGGCAAGACAGAGAGTAGCATCAGGGTGAGGATGCTACATGCAGAATAAGCACTGATAACAATACTATTGAATATACATCAGACAAAGGTAGCTGAATTGCAACTTCTATATTATTTTATTATAAATAGAAGCATGCAGAGGATTATCTAAAAACAGTGACTAAGCAGCTGCTGGTTCTTCCAAGAATTGAAGACTTACAACAAAAGAAGCAGATTCCCAAGTGGTGAGTAAGGAGAAGCTTACATAAGTTATTACTAAATAATTGCCTACAGTGGGGAAACTTTTCTTCACCATCTCATTTGTTCGAACTCTTAAGAAATATGTTTAGAATTGCATAAATGCTGGTGATTGGTATTGTGAGTCTGAAATAGAGACATTACACAGGAAACCTGCTCTGGAGAGTATCCCAGATGTGCGTCCACCAAGGGAAGACCTTCAAGGGACTTCACCTGGGAAAAAGGTAGATTTTTATTCATGTTCAGAAATGAAAATTTAGTAATATAGAGTACAAGCTATAGGTAAGTTAGAAATTCAACTATTCCTACTATTAAACATTAAGACAGACAAGATAAACAAAAGTAGACATGAGACAAAAAGAAAACACATTAATTCCTTTTTGCTTAGCAGAAATACATACATTTAAATCTTTGGTATTGCTAATTAAAGTTTTAAAACATTTCCTCTATCTAACTCCTTCAGCACAAGTCTGCGTTAACCACGCATTTGCTAAGTAATCCTGCTCACCCAAACAACAGAGCCATTATGCAGCCGAAATTTGGGATATCTCTCCCTGATTTCCACAAGAGGAGCACAAATGCAGTAAGTAATATGACTTTAAATGTAGATTAATATTACTTCAGCTGTAGATTGAGAGTATTCAAAAAAATGTTATGCCATGCATATAAACGCCACTTTACAGAGGTTTGATTAGGTACTTTCAATTTATTACTTTTTCAAATTTATTGATGCTAGAAATAATGTTAAAAGTATGCTTGTGTGACTTCCATGTCAGTATCTCATTATGATGCACTGTGTGCTCCAGGTGGGTTTAAAGTAACCACTATGAACTTAAAAATGCTACTTAACTCAGGTCTGCCCTGGAGCCTTTCAGGCTCTTTGTGTAATCAAGGTGATATTAGGGATTTTTTTTTTTGTCCCATAATTTTGTTTTGCAGTTTGTTGTCAGATGAGTGTGTGACAGTTAATTCAACTGTGGCTTTGTAAAACTGAACACCAAGGAGATTTTTTTTACTTTTTATTAGTTGCAGAAATCAGGCTACATCTGTTATTTTGGCTTTCTTAGTTATGGAGCAGATTGTCTCATCACACTTCAGTCTTACTGCTGGAAAAGACTATAATCAACTATAACAATACACTATTATCAGAATGATCCTATGTCCTACAGTTATTTGCTTTGCACAGTGAGAAATTGATTCCTGTGTCTTGAGTCTTGACTGGTACTGTATGTTGATATTAATTGCAACATACAGCAAATGCCTCGGGAAAGATTTGATTAGAAAGCATTACAAGAGTTTCAGCTACAACTAAGAAGAATTGGATATTAGTGTTCCTTTCCCTGATGCTTACTCCTTTAATCCTCAGAAGAGACACTTTATGCTGGAGTAAAGAGTGATGGTACAGGTCTGCATTAATAGATGCTTTAAGTGTCATGCTCAGAGAGACAGGGACATAAAGGTCACTTGGCGCAGTGATGACAGCCAGCACTTGTCACAGCAAACAAATTAGTCTTTGCAAAGGTCGGAATTAGTTTTAGATATATTTTACACAATTTCTTTTCCAATATGTTTTTGGTAATCTATACCTGACATGAGGAATAGTGGCCAAGACTGTCACTCTGATATAGGAGAGATGGAAGTGCTGGCTGCAGAAAGCAGAAAGCAGCAGATTGTAGCACATCAGCAGTCTTCTAAAGAAACAGGCGCCTGATTGCTGTGCTATGGGCTACTGGTTTACAGCTGTCTCAGGACAGAAGTGAGTACCTGGTCCAGCATGCCAATAAGACAGCCGTAGCTTCCCCAACTGCTAACCACTGGCTCTCTGCCTGCTGTCTCCTCATGCAACTCAGGCCAGCTCTTCTCCACTCCATACCCAAGCCAGGAAATTAGCTTTTGCATTTTAGCAATTTTACAAAAAGGTGCCACCTTTTCCCAACCCCATCTGAAACAGATGTGTGCCTTTGAGGGGAGATTATCCCAGCACCTGGCTACTACCTGTGGTCTGTCAGAGAGCTCAGTGGTCTGAGGAGAACGAAGGAGAGGACATTAGGTGACAAGTCTGGAGGATCAACAGCACAAACTTTGTGTTTTATAAGTAATGACACATTTGAATCAGCATATTAAACCATTAAATGTACTTTTAATTTAATTATGATACAGAAGTGTGTATTAAAAATGTTTAAGTTTAGCAGAACAGAATTGCTGTGAGTTATAGTGTTTTAAGATACACCTTTAATCTTGGCTACTTTGTAATTAATTGATGTAGAGTTAGATGGGTTACACGACAGTTTACAACTTTGAACGTGCCAACGTGCCTTTTGTCCTAAATGTTTAATAAATACAGAAAATCTATTGTTTGTAATTATGTAGGCTATCCTGGGCTCTCCTTGATACTCACTCTGCTAGAAAGTTCTTTTTTTCTTACATCACAAGGCTGGCATGAGTCTCATTAATGGTTGGTTACCTCCTATACTTACAACTATATCTATCTATAACTATACAACAATATCTCTAGAAAAGAAAAAAAAACAAACATTCATTTTAAACATGCTCAAGCTCTAACTTGTATTTGTTGCATTTAGGTTTATAAAGCTAGGGCCGGGCTGCTTTAACTGTGGGGAAGGACTCTTTAGAGTTTTTATCTGGTAGCATTGCTTTGATTTTATTTATTTCAGATGTACAACCTCTGATCTTATATAAAAATTCTGTTCAGGCAAAACATCACAGAATAATCCCTGGCCCTGTGGTGAGTCTTCCGACCATTGAACCAAAGGGCCGTCATAGCCTGGCAATGCCTGAAGAAGACATGCGGACAAGTAAACAGATTTTTCAACACCTGACCTCTGTTATACTCTAGACAAAGGTTTATTGATTGTGCATGTCAGTTGGTGTTTGTTTGATATTTGTGGCAGTTTGATCAGGCCACTACCTTATATTTAATGACTAACTGCTAACTATAATTTACATTTTTATATTCAATTAATTAGATTTTTTTTATATTAACTTAGCACTCTGTTTTCCATATTATTGTCTTCTTTTTTTTTTTATTAAGTGCAATGTTTTGAAAGTTGTTTTTTTAATTTTCTGTTTTCATCAGTGCCAGATACAAGTTTGCTTCATATGTCGATCCAGCACAAGGCTGCATCTCTTCACCCCAGAGAGGATTCATATTCTTCTAAGACAGGTCTGCTGCCCTTGGAAATATTTACACTAAGAAAAGTCCTGCCACTGTGGCAATCCAATATTGTGGGAGGGCTTCTATGGAATTATGCATTTTGTCTTCGGTTTTGCTCTCTTGCCAATTCTGTCATTGTTTTGTTTGTCTTTTAGTTTAAACCATTTAGTGACTCCATTGTAGTAGGTACAGCTGCCACTTGATTTGACATTAAACACTGTTTGCCACTGATTGATCACTGATAGAGTACATTTGAGCCTGTATGTTTGGGGCTTTAGGTCTGATAGGCTCGAAGTCCCGGTGTCACAAGCAGCTGAAATGGGAAACAGAACCTGGATCCACCTGCGAAAGAATAGGCAGAGAATGCACACCCCTCTGGACCACCAAGACACCGCCTCCCTCTACAACCTCCAAGAGCGTGGACCACAGGTTTATGATGCAAGGCATCAACGATCTTATCCCTAAAAGCCCTGAGGTAAGGATACTGTAATAGTTTTAAATAGATGTTAAATTAAGTCAAGAAAGAGAAGGTGATCAAAGACAATATGTAAATTCCTTATTGCTAAGCTAGCTGTATTATTAAAGTCTAGGTTGTTTGCCTCTTTTGTTTCCCTATTTTCTGTAGAATCTACCTGTGCAAGTTCCAGTAAACATCAGCAAATACCCCTTTACCATCATAAAGGGACGGATCAACTCAATGGCGACAGATTTCTGTCATTTCAAGCAGAGCTTTAGCTTGTGCTGGAGCAGTGTGGTAGATGCTCTGGAGGCCCTGGAAAAGCTGCTCAGGGACTTTGCTGTTCCTCTAGCCAAAGTGAGCGGGGAACGGCTAGTGGAGTTTGGCCATGGTTGGGATAATGGTTGGAGAAAGGCTCCTCCAGTGATCGGCCTCTTCTCAGTGCTTGAAAACTGGGAGGAGGTATTGGGTCTGGTCTTACGCCCAGGTCAGCGCTACAAGGGAGAGGGGGGCATTGACGCAGCTGCCATCCACATCCAGTCCTGCTGGAGGCGCTACTTAGCCCAGACTGCCTACCTGCGCCACTGCCGCCGCAAGTGGGCGGCAGGCACCATCGCTATCTCATGGTTGATGCACACTCAGATGCTTCGTGTCAGGAAGGCCCTGCAGGCCCGGCGTTTCAGACAACTGGAGAATTACCGCAGCAGAGCCCAGGTGATGTTTCTTATATTCAATGTGTGCTTTCTTTTTCTCTCTCTCTGATTTAATGTTGCTCTCTCACCTTTTTAAAGCTTGCATTTGTTTCTCCCCAATATTATGACTTCTAAATTAAATCAAATAAGACAAATCTTAAATGTGTATATGTATGGTTCCGTCTCAGATATTATCGTTTGTTATCAAAACTAAATTATCTGCATAGTATTTGAATGTTACTTTGTGCTTGTGTGTTTTAAAATTTAAATAAAACCGTTTGACACCGTTGAAAAAAAAAAAACTTCATTGTTGAAAAATATTGTTTAGGCTAAAAGAAAAAGTATGTTTCTACATTTCAGCTTGTTACTATAAAGTTCTAGATCCCATTAGTCAAAAATGTCAGTGTTTTACAGAGGGCCAATCAAAACCTGTGTTTGAGCAACATCCATTTAGAGGTGTCAAGAGTACAAGTAAGGACAGAAATGGGCAATGCCATGTCAATAAAAATGCAGGGACAATAAATCATGGTATGTAACTTTACCAAAAAACTGCTGCTTTAGTACTTCTAGTTTAAGAGTAACAGAAAACACAGAACAGCAGAGGGGAGCAGTGAGACAGATGAACAGAGTAGAACAACAGGAAGAAGCAAAATAAACATAAAACATCAGAGGACTTAGATAAACAGAGGGGAACAGCACAAAGAAAAAGTAAGACAGATGAACAGTAGAGAACAGCAGAAAGAGTGAGACAGATGAATAGTAAAACTATTCTTAACTTATTAGTAAAACTGCAGCCACATTAATAGCACAAGAAGACAAATGGAAAAACAGTGAGGGCTGGAGATCAAGGGCAAAAAAAGGTACCCAATCCATTCCAGTGGCCAATTACGGTAAATGTAACAGTAGCTAAATATATAATGGCGTGCTAAATATTATAAATGGTTTAAATATTTAAATTAAAAAATGTGTTGTGGTGATATTAGGTTTTAAAATGAAAACAGATTGTAAAAGGAAAATTATTGTTTTGCAACTGAAATTATTGTGAATGCAGTGGCAAAATGTAAGGTTTATAGTTGAGTGGGACACGTGGAGCTATTGGTTAAAAAAAAAATGTTTGAAACATAAAACATACCAAAACTGATTTCATTTATGAATGCAATTTAATCTTATTTTAGACATTTTAGATTCCCTGGGAGATGTGAAGACAAATTTACTACATTACTACAAATATTTTTAACTTCTTTCTGCCATAGCGGAACCTTGCAATCTTAAACTCAATAAATAAAAATCTGCTTCTCTCCAAGAGAGCGGTATGAAAGCACAATTTTCCTAGATGCATGTTCTGTACATTCTTCCCCATTCAGCGTAGATGTCATGTCTGTGCTGTCATCTGGGTTGAACATCTTTTAGAGCACTGGCACAATATTAATTAGTGCCTACAAGTTCATTTAGTTTTAACATCGCTGTGTGTGTATACATGCACTAAATGTATGTTCTCACTCTTTAAACATTCATACCCTGTTAATTAAGCCTGCTAATCTTCCCCTGGCAGTAGCATCATGTACCTTGCTGATTGAATTAATTGTGAGAAGATGTTTCTGAAGTAAACGCTTAATTTAATTAAGGTGGTATTTTATGCTTGGTTTGCTTCTGTTAGCCCAGAGAGAGATTGGCTTGATGTGTTTTAGCTATGCAGTGATGATTTGTGTGTGTGTGTGTGTGTGTGTGTGTGTGTGTGTGTGTGTGTGTGTGTGTGTGTGTGTGTGTGTGTGTGGGTGTGTGTGTGTGTGTGTGTGTGTACGTACGCGTTCAAGCAGTCCCCTCTCTGATCACTCCTTTTCTCCATCCCCAGCATCTGGCAGCCAACTGGAAACACACCCAGTCCTCCAAGAGGACCATTATCCACATCCCTTCATTAGGTAGCTTTCTCTGCCTGCTGCACACACACACATCTGATCCAGCAGCAGTCATCCCCTGTCTCACCACTCCGCTGCCCCAGTCTGTGGCCCTGGTGGAGGCACTCTGTCTCGTTCAAATGACTCTCTGCAGGAAAGCACTCACAGGATGATGACAGTCCCCATGCCAGGGAACTGAACAATTTAGTCTCAATCGCCATTTAATTTGCAGATTAAGCTAATGAAAAGCCATTATGTTGAATATTTGCAAGAGGCACAAAGGTCTTATTTTATTGCTGTGCAAAAAAGAACACACCAAAAAAGAGGAAGAAGCTGCTGTGTTTTTGCACTAGACATAGAGCGCAAGCTATGATCTGTTCTTGTTCTAATTTCACCATGGCACTCACATTTAGACTGTAATCAGGCATGTGCATTGTAAATCACTGAGCGATTGTCTAAAATTATTAAGCCTAATCACTAGCAGATGGAATGCTTTATTTGCACTTGGGGTGGCTACAGAGAGTGCTGTGTGAACAAGGATAATTAGAAAGTTGAACCCCATTGTTGTTAATTAGCATGGATCCAATCATTTAATTACCTTGATTCAGTTGAGGATTCCCTCTCAGGCAGAAATCCAGATAGACATAGAGTAAAATCCTGGAGGTACCACTCGATGTAGTTCAGTACTGGCTGTACATGGTGCAACAGGACGCCCAGCACATGACAGACGCTGCACCTGCTAGTTATTAATCTAAATTAATTATCAGATTGCACTACTGTGTGACTAGACATCCCCCAAGTCTAGTAGCGCACATCTAAGGGTTGTAGTTGTATAGAGCAACAGATTTTAATAAAGCCAGTTAGAGATGATATGAATCTCTATCTCTTTCAAAGTATTGTGCAGACTTTTGTGAAACTTGTTCTGACAGGATACTCTCAGAGCCAGCGAATGAACCTGAGGGGATTTGACATCTTACAGAACATCCAAATAAGCAGAGTGTGTGATATTAGAGGTAGGAGCTTTTCACAGCCGCACCCCCATATACATATATTAACTTTCTCTGCTTTTCTGTAAACATGTAATTTACTCTTTGTATATTTTAAGATGAAAATGTGGAGGTGATCTACGTATGTCCGCGGCATCTGGGGGAAGACATTTTGCACTATTACACCAGCCTCTTGAAGTGTGATGGAGCCACAGACGAGGATGATACCGGGACCCCTCAGGCCTCATCCTCCTCTGTCAGACGCTTCATCATCCTCACACCTGAGGCTGTAGATTATTTTCCGGTAAGGTCAATCACATTAACATCTTGTGCACAGATGTAATCTTTAAAGATAAAACCCTGACAATGCCTTCCACATCTCAGCAGGATCTTAGAATTTACTGTAGAGGCATCGATTGTATTGTACTGTAGAGATGCTACAAGCATCTGTAGTTTATGAATTCTCCTCTAGAGGGTACTAGAGGAGATTATTACACAGTTGTCGTTTGAGAGTTACCCTCTGTGTGTTTAATATTTTTCATTAATTTTACTACTTTTGAAATTAAACATCTGTGTTATTTCGAAGTAAACACACTACAGCTATGTGAAGTTATACTTAATTAAAATACATGTACATTAATTGTAGTGACAACTTGCTAAAAACCTTCCTCGCCACTTCTTACAGGATGTAAAGGGTTCTGACTCATGTAGACCACCATGTCCAACTTCAACATGCAAGGCTATCCAAAGAGGTCCAGGCTCGTAGAAAGTGAAAAACGGTTTATTCCATGGATTGGATCAAAAATAAAGATGAGGAAATTGACTTTGCCAGAACCAAAAATACAGTCTACAGACAGCGGTCAGAAAAATGGTTGCTCCCATCCTGCTCCGTTGAAGTCTAACTTACACTAACTTCACTTAAAGAAACCAACTCAAACTTTTCCACTAGCAGATTAGGCTAGTGTAGCGTGAGTCGGAATAGGGCAAAACACACATCAGAGCACATTGTGCAACATGACCAATTACCTGAATTCTAATGTCTCTGACAACAATTTACTTTTGAAATAAGAATAAAATACCAAAAAATTGTAAACAATACAAAATGGCTCTTACATTAGTGGTCTCTAGCTGGTGTTCAAGAAATAATCAAATTTTATATTAGTTGGTTTTATTAACTGTTTTTAAATCTGAATTGTTTTGATTACCTCCATACAATAAAATGAAGGTGTTGTTATATTGTCTTTTTGCATCCAGCCATTCTATCCATTTTTTTTATATCCCTTTGCACTAGATTGAATGTGCAACATGACATGGTCTTCTTCATTTCTTTCTATTGATTTTCCTGCTGTTTTGTTGTTAAACTGTGCCAGACGTGTTGCTGAGATGAATCACTGGTACCCATGGCTGGCAGCACATTCTGCCAGTGACAGAAGGGATAATTCCATGTGGATCAAATAAATACAGATGTGAAGTAATTAGTTATATTCCCAAGGAGCTCATTGCTAGCACACATTAAAGATGTGAAGGATAGCGTAAGCCTCCCACAGGCAGCTTTTATCAATTCAACCTGCTAGAATACAGGAGAGGTTACAACCCTGCTGGCTATTACAATAATAGATCTGTTGTGTGTACACAGTGATAAATCAGGTCAAGAAACAACCCTTGGAAGACACATTTAGACATCTTAGCTGCAGCAGAAATCTTTTTCCCCATCTTCTCTTCCAGACCCATAACATGTGCCTGTCTACACTGCTAAAGTACAGTCCACGCACCCTGAAGCGCATCAGGAACCTGATCCAGGGGAAGCAGGCCTATATTGTGGGTGGAGTAGCCCATGAGGATGACCTGGCAGTGGCTGATGAGCTAGGAGTGCCAATCCTGGCTCCAGAACCAGCTATTGCACAGCTCTACAGCACCAAGTCTGGAGGGAGGAGGATCTTCGCTGGGGCAGAGGTTGATGTACCCCCTGGTCAAGGAGACATCTACTCGCTAAACCAGGTCAGAGATCAAAACCACAATTGTATGCACAGACTCTATTACAGCATGAGGTATTTTGACCACTGCCTGATAACACAGAACACTTTTTTTTAACTTTTATTTATAATTAATTATATTATAAGTTTGTTTTTCACATGTCTCTCTCATGGTTTAGCTTCATGAAACACTGGCTCGGATCATGACTCAAAACATTGATGTGCAGCGCTGGCTCTTCAAGATGGACTCTGAGCATGATGGCCGTGGCACAGCATACTGTGATATATGCTATCTTAGCTGCTATAACTGGGCCCTGCAGGAATACCATCGTTATGGTCCTGAGCTATGGAACACAGAATGGATTCAGGTAAGATGTGAGGATTCAACATTCCCTCCCTGTCATAAACTATAGGACCACTTCTTAAGGGAAATTTTATACACTTACTTTTATGCAATGTTTTATTGAATTTGCTTGAATTTTGGTTTGGGTTTTTATTTATTTATTTACCTTATTACTTCTCCCTAAATTGATGTTTTTTTACTATTATGGCTTATTTTTATGGCTCACTCCAAAGCACTGGTTTTAGAAAAGTCCAATACAAATAAAGTTTATTGCTATTATTATTACACTCATACCAATGAGGGATCGGCCATTTAAAGTTAACATGGTAACAACTAGATACTTAACAGATAACATTACAGTAATATCTAGATATTAAAAAGGAGATTATGCTCGTTCTTGAGATGAGACAGCTTAAAAAAAGGGTTAGATTCACATCTGTCATTGAATGAACAAAAGCATAGGTCACAGTGGGGTCAGAGAGTTGCCATCATTTAGCCCAGAGTAGAGTGAGTCACAGTGCTGGTCCCCGTAGTACAGTATTTTCAGCATCGTCTCCAGAGACAGAACATTAAATCAATAGATAAAATATCTGTTTATACACACAGCCATTATCCATTCTCTGAGGCACATACATCAACTAGTGTCGGTGTGTTGGAGAGAACAAAAGCCTGTCCAATGGTAGTAATGCCCTAACTCACCTGGCAGGGATAATTAAATCACAGTACAGACATTCTAGTCAACAGAGCATTTTTTTCTCTGTATGTGTATATATTTTTATAAAACTATTGTGCGGATTAACGTCACACAGATTCACATCGGATTTAATTTGTATTACAAAAACTAGTTGAAAGTATATCAAAGTACAAATGACACTAAACACTTAAATCCTAAATTGCAGCTGATGCTTTGATTTTCTGCTCTAGCATTACAACATTGAGCTTTCTGTGTCTGTCCATAACACGTATTGGATGGGTGTGAGCCATTTGTAAAGAGAACATTTAGTACAAATACAGTGTGGAGTGTTAAAAGTGTGACATTGTGAATATTCAATAAAAAATCAACATTTGCTTTACCCTTAAATTTAGATTTAATCTCAGACCTATTCAAAACAAATAAAATGCACTTAATCATTGGTAAACCATTCATTTCATACAGACACAATCTGTACACAGCTTCTGAGCCCCTGGCTCTTATTTCTCATATGCTTACAAAGTAGCCTTTGATTTTCTGTCATGTGTTAATTACCGTATTTTGCCATTTAACTGAGAGCTTTGTGTAAACTAATTACAGACTAATGATTGTGGGCTTGGAGCACAACGATTTTACTTTTTATTCCATTCGAAAGAACAGCAATCATCTCAAGCTTCTTATGGCTCACTCTGTTTTGTTCCTATTAGCTCTTTCTTTGATTCATAGTGTATATGCAGTGCGGGGCTGTAATTGTTGTTGCATTGGTGCTGTTAATTATGGCAGAGTGGCTGAGCCACAGCCAAGGTCCATAATGGTGGCTGAGGCAGCACAGGAAAGTAAATGGGGTTTGTTTCACCAGCTGGGGTCCCATGGAGAGGGAAGAGTGCCGAGGCCCCCAGTGTAGGCCGACAGCCTCGGGGCTTCTGGGCCATATGGACACAACACTTTAACTGGCCTTTATTCTACACCTTGCTCTTTTAATCAAAGCAAAGCCCACATCCTGTGCTCCTCATTGCATGTTTTTTTCTTATGACATTGTTTTCCCCTAAAATGTATTAGCCCCTTAAATGTATCACATCGTCCGTCTGTTGTTGTACTCTACAATTTGGCTCTACAGTATATGCTGTAAGATTACAGAACAATCAGTGCATATCCTCGCTATCCTCTCCTCACAGCAGAAACTGTAGGTGGATGTTTAAACTTGCCAGTATACTTTGAGATATAACACTCATTAACGTAGCAAAAAGAAGTAGACCTAATTACAATGGCAATGACAACTTGTGAATAGGATGTGAGCATTTAAGCAAGAGATGATTGAAGTTATGTTTATAAAAATAGTAGCAATTTAATTAATTATTAATGAAACACAAATTATCAAATGAAGCGTTTTTAATATTAATTCATAATTACCAAGAATAACATCAAGATCATTGCAAAAAATAACAAATACGTTGTTTGAAGTTTATATTGTACAAATATGTTATTCAATTCAGTGGAATGTCTCATACTCTTTATAATCACTGTAAAAGTAGAGAGAGGATTAGAGAGTTTACTTGGCCTCAGTCTACACAGGCTGTGTGCATATTTTTGTAATTATTGCTTGTTCTGAAGGGCTCAGCATGAAGAAGCCTGACTCACAAGAATACCATGTGGTCTTTCAGAATAAAACCAACAATCAGATTCCTTCTGGCTATGTAAAAGAAAGCCTAAAAGGGTACAACAAGAAGGAGGAGGGTTCACAGCCACACTATAGGAGCTTCTACAGAAGTCTAAGAGATTGTGTTTCTCTGAATATAGTGAGGTCCACAGCCTCCAGCACAGTGTTTCAGCCTACAGAAAGCCCCCAGGCCTCTTTTAGCATTTACACAGAGAGAGAAAGAGAGGTTAAAGACATGTAGATCTGCACCCATGCAATGCCTGAAGGGGGCCACACACACACACACACACACACACACACACACACACACACACACACACATACACACACACACACACACTTAAGCGCTCACACAGCTTGCATATGGATCATTAGGCACAAGAGGGTAAAAATTACACCTAATAGCGTCAACAGATGGAGTATTTCTTTTTGTCACACTGTGTACAAACAGATCTTGAGCAACACCTTATTTAGGTTAAGTTTGTCAACGAAATGGGTCATTTGATAATCACTACCACTGAAGAGGTGCAGGGACATTTTGTACAGATGTTTTCTGTCTAAATATTGTGCAGTCTCTGCTTGCATGGAGGAGTTTAAATATATAATGCTCTGCCTTAACATAATTAACCTGAATTAACCTTAATACGATCTTAAAATATTTTTTGTGGTCCACGTTTGCTTTGTCTTTTCTTTCATTTCCCTGTAGGTCATAAGTGCCTTTTGTACAATCTTTAAATTATCTTTAAAATCTTCAAAATTCAACCAGGGATGAGGAGAATGTGATAACAAGAGAGTAACTAAATGTTTAATTTAGTATTACACATGAAATTAGTCATGGGCTGTAGTAGATTGATGTTGAAACTTTGGTGGGACAGTGCTACAGAAAATGAATATTCATTCAAAATGTATGACTAGTCAAATCATATCCTTCTACAGTATTCTCAAGACTAACTGTAGCTTCTCAGTTGTTTCACCATGTAATGGCGATGAAATAGCAATCAAAGAGGCAGGGCGACATCTATTTTATTTATGACCAGATTGCTTGGCTTTATGTGGACACCAAGCAAAGCCTGAATCCTATCACAGGGTACTGTACGCAGTTTAAGTCCAAATAATTTATTGCAAAATACCTCTCTTTCTTTTCTTCCTGTCCTGCTGTTTCTGTGAACTGCATAGGCAAAGTCCTGGGGTGAGCCTGCTCTTCCGTTTATAATGACAACCGTTCCCTTACACTTTTTGCCGCACCATTGTGTGCTTTATGGTTTGTATAGGGGGAATCACTGTGTAGCATTTGACCTCGCCTCTTACAGTACTTGAATATGATGATGGCTGTTACATGACTGGAATATCAACAGCATAATCTCCAGTCCTGTCTCCAGTGAAGCCAGACAGCATATACTCAAAACAAAGTAACGCTCTAGATAGAACGATGAAAGAACAAAGACATTATTTCCATTCAGAATTTAGTCATCTTTAGTCATCTTTCAGAGGTTTCACATATTCTATTGCATATGACCAAATTAAAATCCTGTCTAATGGTCATACACAGACATTATTACATACAGAACCCTGTATTTGAAAGAAGACTCAGCACTTGAACACTTCATACAGTCCACATACGCATTCAATTGTAGTTTTATACAATATACACAATATATATGGTATAAAATGACAGCTAAAGGTTTAGTAGAGTCTTAATTGTTACTTTGACTATATTACAGCATTGTCAGAGGAAACATTGTTCTTGAGTTGCCAAGCTGTTTAAGAGACACCTAAAGCTAAAGTTAGAAATGAACAGCATAATTAAGTGGTGAAACCATTATGGCATTTCCTAGTTACAGAAACAAGAGTGATATCGATCCCAGTCAAGCCCTGATTGATCCCCAGATAGATGGGGTTAGCTTAGGCATTCATCAGCTGCTCAGTGCAGAGAGTTGTTATTGAGGGCAGGTGCTGTCTCTGTGGCTGTGAGTTAAAGCCATTAGACTCCTGAGGCCTTCTGATAATAGGCTGTCACTCACAGATAGGCCCTCCTGCAGTATCCATCAGACACTCACACATAAATTGAAGCAGCCACCAAAGGTCTGGAGGATAACAAGCAGTCACTGGAGTCATCCGGATTACACAAGGGCATTTCCAATAATGTAGTTGACCCCTAGAAAACTTTGATAATGGGACAAAATAAAGTAGCCAGGACTTGTTATTGAATTGTGTTTGAATTAACACACCTACATAATTTCCTCAGATCTGTCACCAACTAATTTGCAGTAGATCCCTAATCTATGCACCTTAACTTTCTTTCTGCAGGAGTCTGTGCTGCTTAGATATCTAGATGAAATCCCAGAGTGGCTTGCCCGTTATGGTCAGCCAGCTAAAACCTCCTGCTATCCCAGCTGGGCCTGCTTCCTGAAGACCTTCCTCAGGCAAGGTCTGATACCTATTGTCAGGCACTGAATGCTTATTCACCTGCAAATACAACCATTTGGAATATGCTAACAGTCTTTTCCTATGTACTTCCTAGTTCCCAGATGTTGCCTTTGTGACCTGACAAGTTTAATAAAATTCATGTTACTCTTGTTGGTTGTTAAACAGCTGCCAGGAGAGCTTCAGATGCTGTATCATTGGTAACTTTTTTGTTGTCTGTACTGTAGCCATTCCTCTGCTCTCACTGTGTGTCCAGGAGGTGTGGTGGAGGCCTACCCCCCTTCAGACAGTGTTACCTGTCTGACAGTAGATCTGCTGCTGGAGCCCGGGGGTGAGGTGACCATGCTGTCCTGTGGAGACCAGCTTCACGGCTCCTGTCAACTGGAAGCTATAGGCTCCACTGTTCCTCAGACCTCTGTACGCCCAGAGATCCTGCAATCCATCTGCATGCGTGTGGGCCAGGCCTGTCTAAAGCGCCTTATAGTAGGTTATGTCTCCGTGGACCTGGCTACATTTCTGAACCGCAACACCATGGAACAAAAGGTGAGACACAGGCAAGGCGGCCTTAGCTCATGCTACCACGATAAATATAGTCTGAGCTGTTGCAGCGTGGGGTGTCAAAGCTCTCTATTTCACCATATTGGTGAAATGGATCAGCGATCCATATGAGCAGATAGGTGTCTCCCCTACTGCTCCCTTGGGATTTGAAAAACAGGCAAGGCAAACAGTGGGCACAGGGACCAAATGTGTCACAAGGCCATCTAATAAACTGTCAGGTGTTATTGTGTCGATACACTGATTCCACCATTTAAGGCTTGCCCTTTAACCTCACAGTGCCGAGAAATTCAGAGGCACCTATCTTTTAGACAATAGGTCATTCTAAAGTGGTTTGGCAGCTTCACAGGGATGCCCTGTCAATGTTTAACCCCTAGCTGCTTACCTGCAGCGGTCTGCTGAAATTTGTCTCATTATTATAGCGAGGCACCATTGAAGCCTTATCTCATTTGTCAGGATTAAGTTTTGTTGATACCTTCTTGATTTATGATATTGGAAATGGGCTGGTTTATGATGGTTTAACCTTTGCTCCTAACGTGTGGCTACATTGACTGCTTATTGATCCAGAGCTGTAAAATGAAATGCTTTGTTTATAATATGGTCTATAAAATACTAAACCTGCAAAACAGTGGAGAAAGGACTAGAGCTACTTTACAGTTTTACAAAAGAGTATGAAAAGGGAATCTGAATGTGTTCAGTTTTTGTTTTTGTTTTATTAAATTTCCATCAGGTATACATATTCCTCTTATTCAGGGTATTTCAGTAAATATATTCTATTTGTTTTTTTCTCTGTCTTCACTCTTTAAGCTTTATTTGTGTTTAGATTCATAATTTATTCTCATTATTAAAAAAAATGGATTCAGAGTTGACACTAGCTAAGGGCATGCTTGCCACTAGAGGGTAGTCTCTTATGGATTGGATGTTACCACATAGTGAGAGCAAAGCAGTGTTCAGACATCTTAAAACTTAAAAAAAAAAAAATATATATATATATATATATATATATATATATATATATATATAGTATTATTGGTTCCTTTTTAAAATACAGAATATTTCATTTAGTCACTAAAGTGTAATTTTAGTGTAACTCATATCAGAAAATATGCTATTTCTCAAATGTATCACAGGAACTAAAGCTGCCCTTTTTTTTAACTTGATATAATGACAGCCTTAAAATTAATTTTCAGTATCAATGTTAACCCGAAATTGAATGGGATTCACTGACAGCATAATTAAGAACAGACTATAAACAGCATGTGCTTCAATAGAGGCAAAAAGACAGATTCTTAACCATCTCCCCACACACAGAGCTCAGACAGAGGATAGCCACATGGGCAAACCTGTCTGGATTTAAACATCAATTTAGATTCAAACCTGTTGCTAAAAGCTGCCTACTTTATTTGATGGGAAGAAGTGGGTCACATATGTTTGCCCTTGCAGTCTTTCCTCACATTGTGGAATGGTGGGGCCCCAGCTGCAGCATCAGGTTTTTTAATGAAAATGCAAGGCAATAGAAAACAGGTACAATCCAGGCTTACATTTCCCACGGCTTTGTTAAGAACGACAATGAGACATTGGAGTATGATTTTTAGTGAGTCGAGTGAATGGCGCGGTGGAGTATGTCCTTCACTCAGGCCCAGGTAGCAACCTGATGCATAGAGACTAGCATCTATCCAGTGGTAGCTACTGTACCTCTGTCTGACTGTAAAGGTGGCTGGGTGCAGTTTACTGCTGAACATGAATGTACACAGCTTGTTTATACACTTTGTGCATATATCGTATATTCTATATGTCATTCTCATATAGCGTATATGCAATTTTAAATCTTAGTTAAATGATGAAATTACAATATTGACTCAGGCTTTTTTACTCATTGGAAAACTGTTCCAGATTGCCAACTACAACATTGTAGTTCATGTTGCCTAAAATTCTAACATAAAGGAAAACATTTTTGTCACTATAATAATTTGATATATTATTTTGGGTGCTTCTTCAAGTGGTTCATTGAAAGTGTTATGAATTATGTTTTCGTATGACAGTCCCTTTAAAATTAATACATTATTAAAATTTTGATATATATTTATTTATTATTATTTGCTTATTTATGAATAGATTTATCATTTTGATTATTTTTCGAACAAAAATGCCAAACTTTATCTGGTCCCAGCTTCTCCAATGTGAAGATTTGCTGATTTTTTTCGTCTTATATCATTGTAAGCTCCATATCTTTGGGTTTTGGACTGTTGTTCGGACAAAACAAGACATTTGAAGGCATCACCTTGGAGAATGTGCTCAGCATTTTTCACTATTTTCTGAAATTTCACTGGAAAAAATTATTAATTAACTAATTATCAGATTAATCGATAATGAAAATGAGCCCTAGACTATAACTATGTTTCACAATATATTTGAATTTAATAAAAAGAATGAAATGTGGCTCATAAGAGAATTACTATGTATGGTCAGATATCCATGTGTTAGTGGAGATAAAGTGCTCAGGTTACAGAAACTGCAGGGTTCAGACAGGCAGCGATTTGCATTCAGTGGCAGGAGCGTTTACTTTGACAAATAGGAACAGCAAAAGGAGGCAGCCGACTGCCACTTAGTTATTACCAACTCCTTCAGTGGTGATTTATTTGCCACTTTTGAAGAGAGGGCATAGCTATTAGGTTATTATTGGGAAAATTAGCCCTGTTTAAGCAGAAGGCTACGACTATACCTGACCCCTTAATATACTTATAATGATGCCATTTACTATACATATCTGAACTTAGCTTCTCATCAGACCTGTGCCAAACAAACTAGCCCAAGGCAGACTGAATACAAATACGCAGGGAAGTATCTACTTTGTGCATGTTACCCAAATCTGTCGAGCACACACCATTAACCGTGTTTTCCCTTTCCCCTGCCTCTCAACATGGATAACATTGTAAGGATTAAAAGGTATTGACCCCTCTCTTTATAAGGATTGGTGGGTGAAATGATGTTCCATTTTTGTGATTAAATTGGAATTTAAGTTTGTAGGGTCTGTTTTTCTCTGCTGTGACACCGAGTTCACCATGTCTTGTTTGCAGGTGTGGGCTATTGATCTGGACCTCACATACAGTGACCAGCTGGCCATGACGCAGTTGCTTCTGATGATGACTGGAGGAACGCTGAATTGCCACACAGGCTGTTTAGAAGTGCCAACGCCAATCACAGAGAAATGCTGTGAACACCAGATTGCAGCCAAAGTACCATTTTATATGTGTTTATGAGGACAGTTTTGATAAAGTTACATTTTCTTGAACATTAGGTTGATTTAAAATGCTATATTTGAAGTTGTATACTTTTACAGTGTCCTCAACAAGAAAGAAACCACCAGTTCTAAAGCAAGCTGAGATTTTAGAGGATATTATTATACCACTACAATAATCACAAAAATAGATCAATGTTTTGCTCTTCATTTTTGTTAAATACAACTAAATACTGTAATTACGTACTGAGCTCAATTGGTGTTTGCTGAATTCATTATCATTTTGATAGATGAGCCTAAATAATCAACACATTAATAATTCATACCATTTTCATTATGCATGTGTTTGCATGCTTGAACACCTCATCAACCTGGTGCCAGGCCTTAAACAATAGAGCTCTTTTATTAGCAGTATGCCTGAGTTTACGCTTGTTAATCTGCGACTTGTATTATTTTATCAAACATTCATTTAGTCGGTGGCCTGGTGCTTCAGTACAGCAGTTGAGCCACCGCTGTGGTTAATGGCTTTAGCAGTGGCCATCATTAGGGTCCTGCATATAACAAACACAATTAAATCCCTGTTGGACACTTTTATTGTTGTGTGAGAGTCCTGTATTTGACAACCGCAAACACACACCCATCACAGCGAGTTATAGTCTATCTCCTGAGCTCACAGAGGCTTAGGCCTGCTTTTTTGTCTCCCAAAGGTGCCTGAGAACCAGGAACATTTTTATCCTCTTGAGCCCTGCCACTTTAAGTAATCAACCTCTCTAGTGTTACTTATGACACTTGCATGCTCAGAGCCCCTCTATTATGGTGATGTGTATTGTGCTTTGAGTAGTCCTTTTGTGCATTTGTAGTGCTTTTTGTCTCTGAATGCAAACATTTGCAGTCCCAAAACTGTGGTTTCTTTGATTGGCATCGTACAATTAAGCTCATCTTGTATTTGGCTTGTCTTCTAAACATTAATTGTTCCTCCCCGTAGTTAATTAAGAAAGGCCCAATGGTTTACCACATGTGCCCCACACTCATCATGTTTACTAATCACACACACTCCCCATACTCAACAGTGACCCTAAGGACATGTGCATGGGGTTCAGCCGTCTCTACCATTTTCACACATCACCACCTATAATACTTTAACTCCAAATATTATAAAACAAAAATATTTAGTAATGTTTTAGATGAACAGAAAGACTAATGCCAACAGTCATACACTTACTTTTTCTTTCTTGTTTTCTTGCTTTTTCTACAGCCTCCCGTGGTTAATCGTTATGCAGTTATTGGGAGCCACATGTTTCACTCTAACCTCTCCATGTTATACCATAATGTGTTCTTTATGGTGTGCAAGGCTCATGGAATAGGATTTAACATGAAGGTAAAAACTGAAAATGAACCTGTTTGCCTTTATATCATCCTTAACTCTTGTTTGTTTTGCAGCTTAGTATATGATTGATTTAAATCCAGAGATTTTACACATTTAAGTCTGGAGTTAGAAAGAAGTGAGCCTACCGGACCTTTTTTCCCGCTCCTTATCTCTGCTTGAGGCTAGCAGGTCAAGGCTACATTAGCAGATACTAGCATAACACGCATGCAATCTCCGACCAAACTGTTGTTGGCCAAGTTGCATTGTGGGTAATGAAGGTGCCATGTTTTGAAGAAAGAAGAATGTATGGAATAAGAAAGACGATATCTCTTGTTCTGCTGCATTGATTTTGATCTTAAATCAAGAGTCCGACAATGTTATAGGAGTGCAATGCTGCATCGGTGAAGTGCTTTTTTTTAATCTACACCATGTGATGATGGAGCTGTTCTTTTGACTCTGTGTTTGTGGCTCTTCATTTTCAGAGAAAGCAAGGCACCGTATTTACTGTTTACGACAGCAGTGAGCGATGCACTATTGGAATGATGTAAGTATTTCTTGTTGCATCAAATTCCTATGCACACTGTATTAATGAAATGTGGGGTTCATTGTCAGGAGAAAGAATTCTGAGCACATTTAGGTTTGTTTTACGTCTCTTTGTTTAAATAGAGAAGCACATGAAATAAACAGTAGATGATTAGGTGGGTGAAAGACTTCTTCAGATTGAGGACAATTCATTTAGAGGATAAAGATGCCCCATCTGGCTTTGTAAATGTTGTTAGAACCTCTAGAAGTTAAGCAGAGGGTTATTTAACATATTTTTTTCACATAAATCCTTTAGCTTACATAGTGCTGTAACAGTTAAATCAAGGTGAGCTCATCCCCTAAAGATTGAAGATGTTGCCTGCTGAAAGTTTCATTTAACCACCACCATCAGATGAACAAGGTGATTGTTTCTTAGCTGGCAACATGGGGAACATTAGTAAACTCCTTTGTTTGGGGTGTCGTTAATAGAACAGTCTCAGAAGATCTCCAGGGAGCTCTGCTGACCTTTGCTCGGAATCTGTCAGACATTCATCAGGAAATATCGCCCTCTAAAATGCAAGGAGACACTAATTTTAAGGTACCATGTTAATGACTTAACGATCTCTCCTCATCTATATTATGAAACTTGCATCTTGTGTCAAGCTTTGGTCAGCTGGAACCATGCTGAAGAAAATTTAACCAAAATTATGTTTTAAATATAATAACATTGATATATTTTCAAATAAAAGACTTGTGTGGAATAATTATGGATAGTAATTTAACTTCTTTTATATTTTGTTTTTGGAGGAGCTGATCAAGGAAATAGAAGATGTACTGCAGATGACTGTTCAGAACAAGATGCGAGCGGTGGAGGATAAACTTGCTGCTTAGACAGCTGCTTCACCAGTAAACTCTTGGCCAGTTAGGTCATGTCTTTGCCAGCTTAAATGTCTATTTACACTGTGACTATGTAAACCCTGGAGATGAATCAATGTTGATCAAACACAAATAGCCAAATAAATTCCTAAGAAATATTGTCAGAAGCTGTCATGAACCTTTATAATGATTAGTTGTGTGATCTGTTTGAATATAATTAATAATAATAATAATAATAATAATAATAAAATGACAGCATTTAACGACATACAGTAAACTATGCACAAGGTAGTTCCACTGGGGAATCAATAGGCTTCATTCATGAATTTATTAAGGATTCATGCATTCAAATTATATAAAGCAGTTTTATTTTGTGTTGGAAACTACAGATTAATTGTGCTTAAATTACTACAAGTGACTATGTAGTGTGGATGCACTGCATAGTATCTTGACTTTGTGCCCAGATGTATACAACATAGATGAGAATGAGTATATTGTTTAGTGAGATGTTCCATAATACATTGCCTCTGTGAACCTGTGGCTACACATTTCTTTGGTCGGTTGCTGAAAAAGTGATTGGTACTGGCTGTAATTTGATTGCCAAAGACTCCTGTAAATTGACAATATTTATTTCTTTATCAAAGAGTGTATTGTGAAGTTTTCAGAAATACCGTATTTTGTTGTTGAAAATGTACTAAAGGATGTGTTATTTTTCATATCTGTACATATATTGTTTTCAGGAGAAAAGTTGTGAATTGTAAAAGTTGAAATGAGTTGATTTTATAAATGTTTGCATTCAATCTGTTACTACAAAATGATTTGATGATACGAAATTCAGTTGGTTTGAGGAGCTAAAACATCACTAATCACCCACACAAACCAACCAGGTTTCTTTATATACAATGTATACATATGCGTATACAGCAGGTATATCTTTTAATATGGAAATTCATAATACGTGTGTATGCATACTTGACTTAACATGTTGGCTTTTTGTGGCCCATATTCAGTATTAATTCTGGCTTATATGGAGAAAGTGTGGTTCAGTTGTGTGTTGTAGGTTTGCAGACTGCTGTCCGTGGTGCTGATCTACAACAGACAACTGAACGTTTATTTGGAAATATTTCACCAAGGGCTTCAGTGTCTTTGAGAGTGTCTTGGATCTAGTTTGTAAAGGAGGCTGTGCTGCTGGTGGTGTTCATGTGGTCAGGAGCCTAACAAAAACACTGATTACCACCGGGGTCATTAATGGTCAAAGTTGCAAAGGGATTATTTGAAGCAATGGTCATGGCCACTGATAACCAAGTTCAGCATACTTATCTTGATAAATAAAATAAAAAGTAAATATAAAATGAAGACAGAAAACTAATAACGTGGGGAAAAAAAGGATATTTCAGCAACAAGTCATTCATTACAAGTCATTCATTACACTCACACATGGACTGTTGTAAATCATTTGTAAAATTATAAACGATAGAACTTAAGGTTAAATTAAATTTAACCTTTGTTGTTTTATAGGGTGGCAGGGTGTGAGTATAGTGCGAGCTGAAAGGCCGTCACTTCACACATGACTAATATCCGGTGAACATACGGTCGTAGCCACAAATTGTGTTGAAGAGGAACAACTGCACAGCGCTGCGTTTCCAACCGGACGACTTTAGCAGGAGAACCAGGTCAGAGCAAACTCAGCAAACACTACACAGCACGTAAGCGCTCAGTCAGAGAGCTGCTTTCTTCACAGGTCTCTTAGCCGGTTAAAATAAACCGTATGTGTGTGTTCAGCATGTGTATCCGAACGTGTTGCTCTGTGTAGCGAAATATCTTCCGCAGAATAACTTTTTATTTAGTTCACAAACAGGGACTGTCTTGTTTGCTAACCTTAGCTCACGTTAGTTGCTCATGTAACATTAAACGGTCCCATGTGTCCTTTTCCCGCTGCTTTGAAGGACGGGTCAGTTGATACCGCATGTTTTGGTGTTGTACATCAGCTGATTTAAAGTGTCGGTACATTTCATCTATGGGTAGTAGTCAGAGCTCTGTCTGAGTAATTTACATGCGGCCCAGGTGATCCAACACAAAATGATCTGAATAATGCTACTTTTAGGATAAGTCATGAAGGAGGTTTTTAGGAAGATACACAGCACCTTTTTAAAGATCGCCCTGTTTCCGAGCACATTTGGCAGGACAGGCCCGCGGCCAGCTGCCTCAGAGGTGTTGACCTGCCACCTGCTGCAGCGCAAACTCCCGCCGTGGACTTCATACTGTGTCCGCTACAGCTCCGTTCACAATGACCAGTTCGGACTGTCCAACTTTAATTGGAGAGTCCAGGGATCCAACTACCAAATACTGAGAACAGGCTGCTTCCCCTTTATAAAATACCACTGTACCAAAACGCCTCCACAAAACCTGGACTTTGAGGACACATTTTTCACCATGTTGAAAGTTCTTAATCTGGGTCAGTAAATATATTTAATGCTCTACCTTATATAAAATACAAATTATAGTTTATTTTTAAACACTGCAGATACTACATAATCACTGTGTACTCACTCACTGTCAACCCTTTTATTGCAGGGATCCCTTGTTTGGCCTATGGCATTGGTTGCTGGATGGTGGTAGGAGCTGCAGAAACAGTGCAGACAAGTGTTGGACCTGTCACAGTCTATTTCGCTTACAAAGAAGAAGAAGGCGCACAGTATTAAACCTTGAACAAAACACTATTTTGAGTGTGTTTGCAAGAGGCTCTTGTCTGCCAACTGCTGTAGCCTATTTATTACAGTTCCCCAGGTGATGTTGTAGTGGACCTATTGACAAAAGTGCAAAATTGTGTCACTCCTGCTCCTATTGTCTGACTGCACAGGTTAATTTGTGTTTAATTATTTAAGATTTAAAAGTTGCAGTGAAGGAGTCAGTTATGCATGTTATTACACTGACACACAATACGGACAGTGTTTGTTCAGAAAGCTAACTTTCCATTAAAGTATAATGAAAAGTTTAGGATTTCTCGGAGAATAGACTGTTTGACCCTACACCTTTTCCTGGATGTTTTCACAGCAATGTTTGTGAATGTTTTGGGCCTACCAGCCTCCAGTGCATGTCTTCAGAGTCAATACATTGTAAAAGTATATTATTGCAACAAATATTAAAGTGTATGTAATGGTTTTCATGCCACACGGACTTAACACCTGGGTGGGGCATAAGGGTAAGCCAGCTTCTCAAGATGAAGTCTTGAAAAAAATGTCATTGTAAATAAGTAATTTCCTTCAAAGCCCAAGTCTTAAGAAGTATTATTAATTCACATAAGTGATACCAAGTGGCACCATTTATTTGACACTGCCATGTCTTTTGCTTGATTTTATGGGACAAATGCGGGAATTTAAATAACCCCGGCTCATTTATTTAAAGGTAAATTAGTGATCACTCTGCATGCAACAGATAGTCAATAGTGTTAGAGAAAAAGCATTGACCAGACAGGTCTGATAAAATAGGTTTTAATTACCAAAGTGTGGCCTTTGTATAGAGACATCTACATCCCTTCCTTCGGGCCGCCACTGGCCTTTGATTTCTGGTAATGTGCTTTGCTGACAGGACACACTTGCCTCTGCTGCAGTCCTGCTCCCTCCGAGAGGCAGGTTGACAAACTGCCATATTGATTTCTTCACTCCTCAGCATCTCCTACTAATAGCATTTATCTGTGACCTCAATTTTCTGGCCTTGGCCTCTTCATTTTTAGCAACAATGAAACAACGAATAATTTCTTGTTGTACATGTAAATCAATGCACCTTTTGACTTGAAGGCTGTGATATTGGCTTATATGATGTTCATGGTGCACCACCTCTTCATGAGCGTCCTGTTTTGTAAAACTTGCTCGTCCTATGGAAGAACAATTTACAGGGTAATTACATTTAATATAAAAATATATCATTGAATGTTCATTCCTCATGATCTTAAGATGGGCATCTGCATTTGTTTGTTTGCAGGCCTAACCAACACTTACACTAACACCCCCCCCCCACCCAAAAAGAAAAGAAAGAGAACTGCTTTTCTCTGCTGAAGCAAGCGCACTAATTACTGGTTGAGATATTAAACCAATATTTAAGGTTCCTGGATGTACAGTAATTAGCTTCTTTTTTTAAAATTCTAAGCAATGTAAACTTTTTTGTGTAAAGAAATGTCCGAACCTCATGCAGAATTCATGTGCAAAATCCTCTTAAACAGCGTGATGACACCATACTGTCTTTTAATCATACTAATTGCCTTGAACAAGGAACATTTAGACACACTTATGGAAATGTGATCCATAGTATCAGGCTGCACTTAAAACCCCCTGCTTTCATTTCCAACCTTTCATCAGCACTGAAAGTGTGCATGGGGAATGCTCAGGCAACCATGTCTTAATTACTCATTGACCCTTTGACCCACAAGCTGCATTGATACCACCGTACAGCCAGACACAATTGCATGGGTTTGCAACTGACTGCAGCTTTGTGTGCGGCTATTACAGGATGATGCGAGTCAGTGAAATCTAAACTGTGGAGCGTGTGAGTACATTGTATTTGTTTTCAGGACTTCACCTTTGAGTCACTCTAAACTGCAGGGGAGGGCACCACTTCAGCGCCAGCGGAGGCTTAGCATTACACATCGAACCTCAGTCACCACCAGTGCAGGTCTAGGGTATCTGGACTGCAAATGACCTGCTGTAAATTAACCAAATATATCAGCATTTGGTGCGAGATTGATGCCTTTTAATAGCTGTGGTAGTCTTGTCCTGTATTGAAGTGTCTAAATTACCCAACACATCTAATGTGGTAATGAACAAAGAATGAATGTCTATTTGGCAAATTTAATTGCATGCTGAAGCTGGTAATAAGTTTTGTCAAGGTGAAATCTTTAAATACTTAGAATTTAGGTAAGTAAAGCAAAACAAGAGCTGAAATGGAGTGTGGTGTTGCTGTAAATTGTTAATGTTCAAAGGTGAAATTGCTAATCAACTTGCAGAGACTTGTAATCATCTTCTAATTAGCTAATAAGTTCTCAGTTTATTCAGTGCAAAAAAAATGCACAAACCATGTTCATCTTTTTGAAATAGTTGATG
Source organism: Sander lucioperca (assembly GCF_008315115.2). NCBI lineage: Eukaryota > Metazoa > Chordata > Actinopteri > Perciformes > Percidae > Sander > Sander lucioperca. The sequence goes on along the minus strand of NC_050179.1, from coordinate 10,945,845 downwards.
CAGCCGATTTATAAATCAATTATTTAGCAGGGAAGTCACAGCAGGTTTTTCTTTGTCATATAGATATATGGCTTGGCAGAAACAATTATTGTGAGAACAACCCCTGCAGCTAATACTGGCGAGGTTATCATTATTAAGCCTCTGGATTGGCCACCAGCACCGTCTCCGCGCTTGCTCCAGGAGCAGCAGGGGTACCAGAGCCATCACTCAGATCAGTATAAGGATCACACTTGGAATTACATCTTAATGCAGAGGTGTCAGCCAACATTGTCACAATATTTGCAGTGAAATGGCACTTTTTGAATTATAATGTGACAACGGAAACATAAAAGCTCATGACTTTTCAACTAGAAACCTCTCCAGTTGCAGACATATGCACACTTTATATTAGCTTTGAAAGAGAAATACTTAAGCACCGTGAGAAACATAAAAATGATTGTCTTTTCAGTAGTTAATAATTGCTGACCTTTTCTCATTGACACTTGAATCACTTCTTTTTCTTTTGGAGGGGTGATAGCGTACTGAAGCTGTTAAAAATCTATTATGGTGTATTTCTTCACCCAAGGGATGACAAGGACACCATAACTCTCTTATTTTACACCCCCCTCTTTTTTATCTTCATGACAAGTTATATATGTGTTTTGTATGTGTGTTGGGTGCCTGCTGTGCCAATCAGCATTGCCAAAGCTACTGTCAGTGGGTGGCTAAAATGTCTGTCAGTCATCTATTCTGGCCACCCTAGTTCAAGACCACTCCCAGCTGACATTAGGACTAATTTGCAGTAAATACAAATTCTGAACAATTTCATCAAGGTTCTTTATATTCTTTAAAGTGTAATAAACATGCTAATGTTGTATTCTTAGAGTGGATCCAAAGTTATATAGTTTAATATATCATTGTCATTGCTTTCACTGTGTTTAGTTGATGCCCTTAAGCATGTGCACTTAACTTTATCCCCAAATCCGTTTTTTCTTCAAGATCAAGTTGATTATTGTTTTGTTTTTCTTTCTTGTTCATGGTGGCATCATGTTCACTTCATTCATACTCAATGCTTACTCTGTTGACATTAAGAGAGTAATGGATTTTAATAGTTTTTCCACAACTTATCGGGAGAGTTAAATGAACTATCCATTTTTATTATATATTATGCAGTATTTAAAGTTTCAGCTCATTAAAAAACAGACGCCCTCCACACCCCCCAGGCTGTCTTTTACCCCCCACCAGCATGCAGTCAGGCTCCTCTAGCCACGGGCTCTGCTTGATCTGTTTTTCCTAAGTCAAAATTGAAATGTTCAGAAATATTTATTTATTTGCGTATGTCTTTTATTTCACCAAAGAACAGCCTAATGTCTTTGTAGCTTAAACAAGCGGCATCAGTGGATCAGAAAAGGGCATAATGCATGGTTTTGTTTGCATGATATAATTTGTTACATTGCATATATGTTTTATCATTCAGTTTAATATAAAATATCTTGTATAAAAAATACTGCATGTACATTCATTTTGCACCACAGCAGGCCCCTTGTGTTATTTGATTGCCCTGCTTTTTACTTGCACAATAAGCAGTAGCCTACACAGCAACTCAATGCCAGACTGCAGATTTACATTAAATACACTGATACTGATGCTGCATACAAACATAGAAATGGAATAAATGGAATAAATCAATTTTTGTCCTCAGAAATGCTTCACATACTTTTTGATGCAGCGTGATCTCCAATCTTTCTGCAAATGAGCTGCAGTCCCTTGTAATGGTTTCTGCTCCTCGTGGGAGGCCAGTGTCTCAGAAAAGCTGCTGATTGAGGGAGAAATGTAATACAGGTGTAAAGCAGACTTGATAGGGGTCTTACACGAGGGTTATGCATTTTAACAGTGATATACATACTGTTACATATTTATCAAAGAATATGGAATTTGCTGGGTTGACTCTTTCTGGCCTGCAGCGATTTGTACATTTCTGCTTTAGTGTTGTTAACTCTGGCAGAGAGGGTGGCTATTATGTTGAATTAATAGGAATTAAGGGTTTAAATTGGTTAAGTAAGCACTTCATTAATCTTGAGTGGATTGCTGTGTGTGAGAGGTTTATAGGTGGTGTAGTCCGCTAGTGCTTAGATGAAAGAAAGGGAGGGAGTTCTGAATTAAAAAGCTGGTTGGTGCTCAGTAGATGTAGACAAGAACTTCCAAATAAACTACATAATGTAGAGCTGAAACGATTAATCAATTGACAAAAAAATTAATTTGCAACTATTTTGATAAGTGAGGAATTATTTCAGTCATTTGTTGAGCAAAAATAGTGACAAAATGTTACAATTTCTCTGCTTCCAGGTCCTCAAATGGGAACATTTTCTGCTTCTCTTTGTCATATATCATAAATGGAATACTTTTGGCTTTTGGACTTTTGGTCAGACAAAACGAGACATTTGAAGATGTCACCTGGGGCTCTGGGAAGTTGTGATTTGATTTTTTCACAGTTTTTTTCAAAACGATTAATTAAGGATTCTAAAAAGTAATCAGGTTTATCGATAATGAAAATATGAAAATGAAAATAACTGTTGCATCCCTAATATAATGTACTCTACATGTTCTGCTCAATAATGTATCTACTTTCTAACGTAACTTTGTTAAATATTATGTATTTAAGCCAATGTGAAAGTAAACACTAGTAGCAAGAGGTTCTTGCAAAGTCCTTCAGAGCCTCGCTGGCTGCATTTCTACAGTATAACATGCTGATGGTGCATTGTATGTACTGTCCAAGGCTACAGTTCTCTACCTTTTCTTATCTTTTGTATACATACACTATTTTCCCATTTTTACTGCAAGACACAGACTGAAAATGTAGGGATTTAATTAAAGACTCCCTTTGAATGCTGAAACCTTTAAGCAATATGTGATTGTTCAATAATCTTTTGCCCTCAGTCTGGACATGGCAAGAGCTGCTGTAAGTGAAGTTATGGCATGGGTCAGTTGGAAGCGTCTGCCTCCCCCAGCAGAGGTGGACTAATTGAGGTGTGTTTTTATCTGGGCTTGCTAATGATGATGAGGGTGCTGGAGAAGTAGACTGTCCCCTTAGGCTGAGGAATAGCATGACTTAGCCAACCTTCTGTACTTATTGTCCAACAAAAGGGGAATTCACTTAATGCGGTGCTTCAGAAAAGTGGATAATTGTGGTTACAATCAATAAAGTAACAGAGCGGAAAATAAACGTTGTGTGTGGTGTAGCTGTGTTGCAGATATTTGACGGAAATCGAAAGGAGCGAGGTTCTTGTTTTTGTGTTTGTTTCAGCCAAGTCATCAAACGAGAAGTCGAACCCAGTTTATGCAAACAATATACATATATAGGCAGGTGTGTGTGTGTGTGTGTGTGTGTGTGTGTGTGTGTGTGTGTGTGTGTGTGTGTGTGTGTGTCCACTGAGTCACCCAGCCCTTCCCCCAGAAGGGGGGGTAGGTTTGGTTGGATGAGCCACATTGTTCCTTTGCGGCCTAGTGACATCGCTGTAGGGCAGAGAGGGATGGAACCTGAGAGGGGTGACAGTGATAAATAGCCCTTTTAATAACAGCTGCCCCACTTGGCCAGCTAGTCCCAGTCAGTGTCCTCTGTGTATTTATGCCTATGTTTATTTATGCATCCATAGCATGCAGGAAATCACCACCGCAGGGGTACAATCATTCTTTTTTTGTGTTGGGGGGTGGGGGGGGGGGGGTGCAGTGGTTTAACTTTGGGAGGGGATAAGTTAGCTCGTCTTAAACCGAGCAGATATTAATTTAACCCTCAGGTTGATCTGTTGGTATGTCTGTGCTGAAATATACATATACACCACATCTGAGAGAGGAGTCTAGCTATGATACTTGAAGCGCAAACAAAATCTCCTGAAGTACAAAGAAAGAAAGGATTATAGTTTAATGTGCATGTCACAGTTTGGGATCTCTCGACGAAGAGATGAAGAGAGACATTAAATTTGTATATGCCATCATGAATTGTGAAAATGTTTTTCTCCAGTTTCTGAGGACAGATTCAGTGTTCTGACTACCACACAAATCTGGATATACTATAACTTTGTAGTATAGTGGCTTGTCTGAGCCTTCAATCTGTGTGACTGAAGTCAAAAACCTTTTGTCTGCTGAAATATGACCTCAGGCCCAGGTCTGTGAATAGGGAGAGGGGAGGCTGTAGATCAGAGGTGTCAAAACTTCTTCCCGGAGGGCGATGCTGGCGCTGTTCTCACTCAAACCAGTTCCCTCCCTTTAATTGGTTCAATTAGTTAAGTATCCATATACATTATTGTGTATGCATTTTTCATGACTCTTCTTAACGCTCCGTTTAAACAGAACAACTTCCGGCTATGATTTGCCATTTGGATGAATGTCAAGGAGACTAAATGATTGCACTAATTGAGTAATTAAAAGCAGATGTTGGAGCAAGAGCCAACAGCATACACTTTAAACACTTTGCCCTCCAGAAAACCTACAGTGTTTTTGACACCCCTGTTATGTATGGTTATCCCAGAGGTGCCTCTGTAATAGTTACAGTTTCACCCATGTGATTATTCAGTTAAAGTCTTTGCTATTGAACCAAAATTGTGTTTTTATGCTATTTTGACCATGGGAAATGGTTTGGAAAAGAAAAGCCCATCATGCAGCCTAATGGCCAGACTCAGTGGTGCACAGATTCAGCACAAGCTCTAGACAGGCAAAGCACGGTATCTCCGCACTTGACCTATCACTCTTACCCCCCGCTGTCCTCTAGTGGGACGCTATTGGCCTGTACGAGACTCTTTTTGAGGGACATGATGTTATGTTGAAGGTAATTAACATTGGAAATGTGCCAGTAATGAGAATCCAGGTGGCATCAAATCGCAAAGGAACAGAGTGTATTTCCATGGTTTTGACAGCTGTGGGGATTGGAGTAGTGCTGGAAGGCTTTACAAAGTGCAGATCAATAAGTAACTATTTTCCTATTAAAGAGAAATTACTTGGACATTGCACTAATATAGCTTGTGGCTCTTTCACTTCCACCAGCTGTGGAGGAAAGGTTTCTTGTTGAAGGATGGTTTGTGTAATTTTGTCTTGACTGAGGTGGTATTTGCTTTTCTTTCATTCTGGTATTTCAGAAATAACTTCACTGAAAAGAGGTGGTGATGGGATTCTGGACCCCCCTAACCCCGATCCTAATAGGAGAAAGAAACTTGAACTTGGATCCCATGGTATTTATTAAAATGATTGTATCTGGTTGTAGTTTTTATTTGTGTTTTTCTCAGAAATGCCGTGAAGTCACAAAAACCACAAATCCGTCCTTCACTCGTGTCCAGCAGGCTGCAGCTGGTGCCTGAACATGTCTGACTGTAGGTTTATGTAATGGTCCTTATGAATGCTTTCACTGTCACATGTACTGTCACATACATTTTTACCAAATATTTTAAATCCGATTTGATTGCACGTGGCTGTCATTATCCATCCCACTGTTCACGTTTGTAATGGACAATATTGATCTAACAAGCCATCATACAGATGTATCGTAGCTTCTCTAAGAAAAATGTGAGAAAAGTTTCTCATTATCAATAAAAACAAAATTAATTATTAATGCAGAAGCAACTGGTTCCAGCTTCTAAAATGCAAGGATTTGTTGCTTTCCTGTGTTTTACATAATTTTAGATTGAATATCTTTCAACTGATTTGTCAATTGAATAACCGCTAAGAAAAATAATTGTTTGTTACAGCCCCACTAATGATTCATTCATCCACATTACAACAGGAGAGAAAATTTGCTAAAACACTATAACATGTCCTGTAAATGTTAAAATTAGATCTTGCCAGTTCACGGTTTATAGGGATTACATACACATTTGAAAATGAGTTGTCCAGATGTCAGAGTATTTTTGCACTACCCTTTGTGTGATCAGACTAAATAATTCCAAATGAATAGTGTTATTTTCAAGGACCTCTGACACCAAACACCGTTTCAGAGCATTTTCAGTTCAACCTTTACTGTCTTCCTATCTTCCTATTTTGGCTGTTTCACCTGTAAGAAATTACATATTATATAGAGAAGGTAATAATTGCCTACTTGAATGCCAGATGCAGTCAGGATATTCAAAAGCAGTGGAGAGAGTTGATGACAAATCTTGTTTTAATAAATCTCTAGGCCACTAGCGTGGCTAATGAACTTAGTAATTACTCATCACTGGTTGGAAGAGTTTAGCCCGGGTGAGATGAAAGCAGTGGCTGCTGGGAGCCACAGGAATGGCACAACAGGCAACAATCAACACAGTGTCTGCACAACAATCAATCACAACTGTCAGGCCCTTAACAGTCAGAGTAATTTGCTGGTGTTTTTCAGAAATGAGTACACCTTGTAAAATGTAGCTAAGATCACTTTCCCAAACACCTTGCAGCACAATAGTTTTAAACCAATGAGATTTGTGTCATATGATTTATCACAGGGCTTTTGGAAAAATTATTATTTTTAGCTAAAGAACATTTTCCATGAGCTCAAATTACTCCACTCAAGCCTGAAGTCACCTGATCTTACAATACAATGTACTTTGTGGTTGAATGTTAACATTTCTTTACAGTTTTAGTGGCTCAGTGTTATAGCTCGGCAGTTTCTGTTTTGTTTTGTTTTTCACTTTGATCTCTAGTCAGTCACACATTTGATGTCATGAGTATAGGACTAAATTACATTTTGGTAGGTCACGAAACAATGAAATATAAAAAAAAACATGCACGAGAAATGAGAAACGTTTTTACTTATATATATATACAGTATATATATATATACACACAGTACATACTGTACTGTGTGCACATATAAAAACTCACAAACATTTCAATGTATGTATAATATGTACATTGATAGACTATATATATATATACAATCTATATTAATCTGTCTCTCTATCTGTCTATTTACAGTATAACACACTATTGAACATTTAAATATGAATTGTGGTGTTTTACTGAACATCTGTTAAACCACTGATATTTAAATACGAGTCAGAGCAGGGTGGTGAGTAATACTGGACTATTCACAGATGCTCCTTTCTGCAGAGCTCTAAATCATGTTTCTTAATTCCCAGAGCCACATCTCAATCATACTCCTTGCTAATTTGAGAGCCACCCTCATTTCATTTTAAACGATTCATTTTTGGCAAATTTGTAAATGGCCCCGATGTGTTCCACAATTTAGTCAATTACTGTTTCAGCCCGCAGGACTCCGGGGACCAGGAACATACAACGCCTGGAGGTACCATCTCAATAATTGTTTCAGAAAAGTTGGGAATGGATTGCTAACGCTCTGTTCCACTTATTGAAATGTCAATTGGAGCCAAGACCCTTTTATTTCTTTTCTCACTCTTTCTCAGTACAGTGTGACTGCCTCACCTTTCCTTTTCCATCTGAGTCCTAACCATTACTAACAGGATAAAACTGAGCTTGATATTTCGCAACATTTAATCCTAAACAGTATTTATTCTCGTGATGATTGTCCTCACAGACATTATTTACCAAGAACTCAACTGGGTAGTAATGGTTTAGAGTAGCTTCTTTAATGTTTATCTTTTTTTTTAAATTAATCCATGACTTGCAGTTGTCCTGTCAATTGTAAAATAATAATGTAGCAGATAATTTGAACTTTACTTTATACTGAAATGGTGATTCGTTATTAATTAGCTGGATAAAATTAAGAGATGACAATAATCCAAATTAGGTCTTAATGGGTGCTAATTAAGAGGAGAATCCTTCTTTATGGAACCAAACGGTGTGACCCGCAGACCCCAATTAATTAAGTTATTATTAGCCATTTCCCTGTGTTTGGCTGATCTGGATCTCGTTCAATTGAAGACAAAATATGTTACAAAAGCCTGTAAAAATGTGCTTCTGTTTGTTTTGCCACAAGGTCCCTCGCCCATCCTCTGAGCCAATTAACCTGTGATGAGCCTGTTGGTACAACGCTGATTAATTAGAGCAGGGAAGAGATCTACACATGATGCTGTGGGGAAGCCCTCAGGTGAGCACAAGATAGTATTTATCTGTTATCTGTTGCCGTTGTTCCCTCATGTGTGCACCGAAACACACATTGAATTGTTCATGTAGAGTCATCTCAGTCATCCACACAGTGTGATGCAGGTCATGCTTTGAAACATCAATCAGAAGGGCAGCTTTAAACATACTTCCCTCCACAGTGTATATCACAGTCATTGTTAATAATAGAGAACAAACGTGTGCCGTGTGTACGTCCATACTGTGGGTCAGCTGCATGTGTCTGTTCTGATTACTGGATGGGTAATTTTGTACTTCTGTGCGTAAGACCTTCAGCTCCATTCTATAATTAACTTTTGCCTGCGCCCATCAGGCTCCATTCCACACTTGATGTGTCCATAGTGACTGTTACATGCAGCCAGCTTGCCATTCAGTATGTATTAAGCTGTCAGAGTGGGCTGCTCTCCCAAGCTGCCTGTCTTCACTGAACAACCCAGCCTATTAACTCCTATTGACTGTGACACACATGTCCCTCCAAAATGAGCGGTTCCGTATTGATTTTTCCTGAGAGCTGCTCACTTCCCCCTTTCATGCCGCCAAGGGTGAGATCTTTATCCTGACTGATTGTAGATGTTCATCGTATCAGAGCAGTGTTGTTCATTTGCCATTTCAGACCCATGAACCCTCTTCTGCTCTCCCCCTCCTGTGTATCACAGCTACTTGTATGCAGCCAAGTCTCGATGAGACAATTAAAAGGCCTGACTCCCCTGTGTCCCCTGTAACACTGCGGTCAAATGGAGCTACAGACCGTCTACACGGCACAAAGTCTCCCTGCAGCTTAATACAGCACACAACATAAGACATGACAGCCAGCTCCTCTCCCCCCACTAACACACTGCCTCCCAATCGATGAACCTGAATAGAAGGGTGCCATATCCTCTCAGTGACGCTCTCTCTAACTGCTACAGCCAAAATGAACTCTGACAGCATGTATCGACGTCATATCAAGCTCCACCATTGAGAGAAAAATGATTATCTGCTGGTGAAATCAGTTATTGACATGCTGTGGAATAGCTTCCCTTCCCCAAGGGATTTATTGATACAGTTTATGGTATATAAATATTTATCTAATATGTGTCTGAAATAGATTTGTCTAGTTTAGGTATACAGTGCGTGTGTCTGGTCTGGTCTATGGATAGCCCATAGAGGGCTATCAATGCCTCGCTCTCTCTCCTCTGCCACTCAACCATGACTCTGCCTTTCCTTCCCGTTGGATGCCGTTTTTACAGGCAGCATGAAATTGCTTTAGCTGTTGCGACTCCATCTTGAAGTCAATAGTAAAACATGTTGTAATTACATTTTATTGCCTCTCACTCTAGAAAATCAAAATGGCTTTACTGTGGCCATCATATTGTAAATGCATGTAAACGTGCTACATGTCTGACTGTTAGTGGAGGAGGTACTCAAACCCTTCACACAAGTAATATCTTAGTGAAATGGGAATAATAGTCCTGCATTTCATTTAATTAAAGCTCCATGTGATGACTTTTTCATTGGGAAATATTATCTTTTAATTTAACCAGCATTGTCATACATTAAAATAGGATTTAAGATACAAATTAGCAAAGCGGTACTTGAAGTACATGCACTTTGTCATTTTTTTACACTTGAATCATTGACAGATTTTCTTGTGACTTGATAAGTCGTGCAAATATAACCATAGAATGCTGGAAAATGGCCATGTTTTATCTGCTCGTATTATCTTCCTTCATCGAAAAGACAAAGTACATTCATAACTGCCACTGCTTTTGCTGC